>NW_009259117.1:145090-147905 GCF_000687185.1 Egretta garzetta | reverse complement strand
GCCAGCCGGGCGCCCACGGGTGGCTGTCCCCAGCTGCACCGGGAGCCTGGGGACACAACCCCTGGAGAGCACCTCACACCCGGGCCTCGCCCCATGCTAGCGTCCACGGAGCCTCTCCAGCTCACCACTCCAAGCACCAGCAGCTGCATTTTCCTCACAACCTTCACCTCCATTCTCTTACCATCCCTAGGCCGTGTAGGCTTTTTTACAGATAAAGGCTGCAAATACCACATAAATTGTCACGTTTTATACACGCTGAAATCACTGCAAGGCTAGAGAGTGGTTTTCATTTGGTCCGTGGACACCTGTGGAACCACGAACTATCTTTACAGCATCCGTGAGAGGTAAGAAAGGAAGCAAACCTACTGTCAAGTAAGGTTAAGTGCTCTGTGTAGTGACCTTTGCCCTCACTGAAAAATCTTCAGGGGAATGGCAAATTTTAAAACACTGAAACACTCTGCTAGACCGAGGTTATGTTAATAAATGCTTTTATTCTTACAGACATCCACCCCAAAAACACCACAGGAGGGAAATGCAAAGGTATGTTAATTGTTCTGTTCACCAGGTGGCTTTCTTGGTATTTAATTTAACACGATTGTGACTGCTTAGCTTAGAGCTGGCAGCATCCTGCCTACGTCTTCTTTTTGAGGTGACGGTGTCAGAGGCCCACGTATAGCACAGCTCGTGTCAAAGAAAGCAAACACACTTTGTATGGGCAAATGAGAAAAGCTTAGGAAATAATACAGGAAGACTATAATGAAGCCATACTAAGGGATTAGGAGCCAACAAGAGGATAAAATATCAATATAGGCAGCTGTCATGGCACAATTACACTGGCTCCTCCATCTAGCTTTTTGCTATTTGTGAAATGGTATGTAAATGGTGGGGAAGTGTTATTTTCAGCATAAATTCTACTTGATATACCTACATTCATCCCTTTTTGCAGCAAGTGAAGACCCTCCTTACACCTTTAGGTGTCTAAACTGTGGGCAGTTTGATTCAATTTTTCCTAATAAAAGCAAATATCAGTGTTACACTGGCCTTCGTGAAAGAATAAGGAGGACAATTACAGTTCCTGAGGAAAATAGGTTTAAAATGGGAGTAACATTCTGCAAACATTCTCAGCTACTTTTAGAAACAAAGCAAAATGCCAACACTTAAGCTTTCCCGGGAACTTCACCTAAATTACAAAGACCATAATGCCTTCTGAGGTAAAAGAACACCAGTTCATTTAGACAGTGTGTGTATATATATCCCTAAGCCATATGTTTGCTGGATGTGCACTAGCTTTCTTGGAACTGAAAAGGTTTAAGCTGATGATTTGGGGGAAAAAAAAGAGAGTATCATAGAGCTGTATTAAAGTAAAGCATTCAGCTGCTTACAGCGATACTAACTCCCCCTGCAAATTACCTGCAGACCTTGATTGCTTGTCGTAACAAGGTATTACCATAAATAAAATTAACCTTAGCATTCCAGTGTTAGCCTCTTCTTTTGGGAGAAAACTCTCGTCTACCTTATTAATTAGTAAACGAGGGCCCTGTTCTGGGAGAATTCATTCATAGTAGATTTAGATTTTATAAAATGTGGCAATTTCATGCTGTTCAACTCAGTATGACTTACATAGCATTTTTCATTCTGGGCTTCAAACATTTACACACTTTGTATGTTAAAAAATTCACCCAGTTTGGCATGTAATGCAGCACGCTTTTTTTTTTTTCTTTCTAAACTGAGGGGATAGATGCAAATCGCATTTACAATGTGATCTGTTTCTACAGGTATCTTGAATATTGACATGGGTTAATTTGCACCCAAGTGCCAGCTTGTCCAGTATGAATTAATCTTTTATCAGTGTAAGTCTGTAGATGGACACTCTTAAGCTATTTGTGATTGTTTCCTTCAGAGAGATGACTAGTTTAACTAGGTTTGGAAACTAGTAATGCTAAGTCAGCAGACTTGAATGTGGGAGCTGGTACCACCTTCATCTGATGTCCTTTACTTTTGCGTTGTTGGAAATGAGCTCAGAGTTTGGTATGATTTTTTTTTTTTGTCCTTTCAGGATTGTAATGTTAAAAGCATGCAATTTACTCAAAACTAGAACTTAAGCAATGTAGTCAAATTATACTCCTGTGTATTTTAAAGTCTTTTTAAAAAAATAGTTCAAACTATTTTGGCTTTTAACATCACAATGATAGTTTGGGCAGAAACTGGTGCAACTGCAGACAAAACTTCTGAGGATATTGTTTGGACTACATTACCCTATAACATTTTTTAATTATGGGTTGGATTTTTTTCCTTTTCAGGACTCTGTACAGACACAAGAGTCTACCTTTGGGGTTCTCAGCACAGGGTCCACCTCTTGCTAGCCGCAATAAGCCAAGCCATAAAACCAATTTAAATAGGATCAGAAGGTCAACCACGTAACATAATCTTGCTACAACTTCAAGCATGTGGACAGTAGACCGTAATTAGCTATTATGCCCCGAAATAAAGAACTCGCGTTAATTCAAAAGAATTTCCTCTAAAAAAATTAAGGATTTATAGTCGTCCGAGATGCAGATATCAACATCTCTTTGAGCAACCTAGTTTTATCAGAAAAGCAGCCCGAGTTATCAACAAGAGCCGCCTCCCGGGGGCTGTGGTTCTAGCCGGCTCCTGCACCCTGCTGCAGGGATCTCCAATGCCCGCAGAGCGGCTCGGGCCGAGACGAGGCCGCCCCTCGTGCCCCCAAATCCTCTCATCTGAAGGAGAACTGCTGTAGCTTCTTAAAATCTTGTTTGTTTGTTTAACAAAGCCGCTTCTCTCGCGGAGCCAGCCT
>NW_009259117.1:136719-144776 GCF_000687185.1 Egretta garzetta | reverse complement strand
GAGGGAAACGCCCGGGTGCTGTGAGGATCCCCCCGCCGTCTGGGGATCCCGGTGCCCCTTGGCGGGCGGCTGGTTAGCTGGGGGGGGGCTGTGCCCGTGGGTTTGCATGCGCCGGTGTCCTGCAGGATGCTTCTGATGGAATTTAGTTGTTTTTTTTTTTTCCCCAAAGTAACATCTTCAATCTGTCTGATGGTGTGCTTGGGTTATGTGGCAAATTTTCTTGGTCTTTTTGTTTATCTTGTTACTAAGCCAAAACCCCAGGAAGACTTTTTCTTGTCTTAGCGAGCAGAGCAGGATCCCAGGTCCTCGGTGGCTGGGGTGGGGTTGGAGCCTAGTGGCATGGAAGTGTAGTAGCAAAGCAATTTTCGCTAAATAAATGACATGTAGAGCAAAATAAACCAGGTGGGGTGTTAATACCTTTTACATTTGTTAGTCAAAGTCCAGAATTATTCTTCCTTAGTATGAATTTGTTTCATTTATGTGAAAGATGCTGTGGATACTTCCCTTGCTAGAGTAATATGGCATCAGACATTTAAGAGTAACTAATGAAAATGGCTAATGAGCTAACGGCTCACCAAGGCACCTCTGCTGCGCACATATTTTGTCTTCCCTTTTCAGGAAAGATGAGTTGAATTTCTCCTTTAATACTTCAAACTCCTACTCAGAAATTGCATAAGAGAACACAAAACTAATTTTTATTTTGGGTCAGTTAGCAGTCAAAGATCTCCTCCAAGTGAAATGAAACACATAATTTATCTTTTTTTTTTTTTTTTTGAGAAGATGTAATTGCTCAAAGCCTGAGTTCCTCTGCTATTAAATCACAAGCATCAGCAATTCCTGTAGTGAGAAACCACAGAGGCTACCTGTGGATCCTTTCAAATGTTTCTGTAGTAAAGTGAAACTTGAAAGTAACTCTCTGTGGGATACTAATGTGATCCCAACCTATTTTCCGTTTTTGGTTTGCTTAGTTATTAGGTTTCACTCATGACTGACAATATACTATATTTTTAGTCTTTCATTTCTCCATTTATGATGTGAAAAATAAGCATTTTATTTATGATATCAGAACAGCAGTCTACATTGCATGCTGGAAATTATAGTATTGATAGAGAATTCTAGCGTTGGATGCATAATAAAACACTTTTTTTTTTTTTCTCCCCTCTCAAAGACAGCTCTCTCTTGCTATCTGGTAATAGCAGTGGTAGTATAACTTCGTGATACGTGGCATCTTGCTGACATATCTTACCATAGGTGTGAAAGACACCTCAGCATTGTCTAGAATGCAGCACAAAACAATTTGTACACCATGGTGGAAGTTTAAAAACTGTATTTAAATAAGTAAAATCTTACCTGATTATTTATACTGGGTGACTGCTTGTTTCAGTGTATCTCATTATCTGATAGAAGATACGAATTGGAAAGAAAATTCTTATTGTTGCTTGCAAGTATCCTGGTTTGTGACAACAATTATTTTCAATTCCCACCCAGATGACTGGGGTTTATAAACTTTGTAGGATTGGGTATTATCTTAACTGCTTAGTTCCAGTGCAGTTTGAGTCAGAATAAAGACTGGCTTGCCTTAATCTCCAAAATACCTCAAGAATATATTTTTAGTAAGTTTCCACAAGGAATGTTTTGGTATTATATTAAATTTTAAAAGTCCTTGTTCAGCTCTTAAAATCTAACATACCCCACTTAACTATTAAGAACTAAAATTGAGGCTGATGTTGTAATCATTGCACATATACTTGGATTTTAGGATGTATTGTTTGTAGCCCATTGCCAGTGAAAACTGAAAATTCCTTAGCAATCATTTGAGTGTATCACTGTTGAGTATTAGTAAAACTTAAAAGCTATTCCCTTAGTTAAAATTTCATACTGTATTAAGCACCTAATCATAATCTCGATTTTAAAAAACCCTTAAGAACTAATCGTGAAGTCATTGAACAATTAATTATTTAGATAAGCACTACAGTGTTTTAAGCCATTCCTCCCACACTCAAATGTTTTCCCTTTTCTAATGACACTTTAGCGTTTTTACAAAGATAGCTGGATTTCAGTTGTGGAAAGCAGGGGGTTAGGAAAAGTTCATTTCTGGTTTGGATCACATCATCCCCTTCGTATTTCAAAATATGATTTTCATATAGGAAACGTGCCTAAATTAAAACTGTGGATTCATATTTCACATATCATGCTCATAAATTTTTAGGTGGGTGAGAGGTCTATATGTCAGTCACTTTCAGATGTATGTGTATGCATTGTGGTGTGTGTTCTTAAGCAAGTACCAGACATTAATCAGGATAAATGCACAAATTCTCACACTGGATGTTTCTACATGAACAGAGAAACTTGTTCTAAGAGTCCTTTGCCGTTTTGATTTTACTCTAGCCTAAAACATCAAGCAAGATGGAGTTATTTTTTTATGACTGAAGTTTCTAGGGCCATAACAATATAATTTACAGTATAAGTATTACTGTATTATACTGGCAGTGCACACCCACAACACACTCGTACTCACTCTGAAGAAACAGTTCTGACAATTCAGGCCATCAAAAGAAGCGCAGAAATGGAAGAATAAAGTGTGCGTGTGGGTTTTGTTAACTATGTTGGTGCAAAGTCCTACCATTTGTGGCATTGTTGATTTAAGGTATGCTAATGAGTGACAGGGTAAGCTGTTCCCAGTACATCAGAAAGAAAGCTTGTATTGGCGTCTGCTCATCTTGGGGGAAACTGCACTGTGATCTAGCCAGGTCCCTGTTCAGAGGATATATTTTGGAGCAGAAGGGCCCACAGGCTGTATGTAACCAGAGAGAGCTCGGTCTTTCTGAGCGTACAAAGGAAGTGTGCAACAAATGTGAGGTTTTTGATCTCAAGCCCAGTGAGTGTTCAAAACAGTGCATTTGATATGGGCAAAACACAGAGTTTGTTTTCTAAATTTTTTTTTTTTTTTCAGGAAAGTATGCATGCTTATGCAGCAAATGTCTACACGTCTGTTGTAGAAGAGCTAATGAAAGGAAAGCAGCGCAAATTTATTGCTGTGGAGCAGGAATTCTTTCGCCTCTGGTGGGATGCAGTAGCCACAGATACGTACAAGCAGCAGGTAAATTGTACCAGAGCCAATTTTTGAGAAAGAATCCACACTCTTTTCAGGGGGCAAGGAAGGGCACAGTACTTTACCATTTGCTTTATACCCAGGTCTTCTGCAAGCTGTCTCTGAACCTGATACTTCTTATGAAAGGACATTAACTCTAAAGGCAGTTGCAAGAGGTTAAAACCCCAACTATAGATCAGAGCAGCAGGAGGTAGTAACCTTTGCACTGAAGACTCTTTGCACTTTCTAATTCTTGTTTCATCAGTGACTTTCTTATTTGGGGGCATGCTAGTATAAGATGTGGGTGATTCTGAAAGAGGCTGTACCAATATCTGTTAAACATCTGAAGCTTATAAACTGCTGCCTAACACTGTTCACAAAAGGAACTTTTTTCTTTCCAGTTAAGTACTGCTCAAATTCCTGCCATTTGTAAACAAAAAAAATGCAATGAAGAGGTGACCTGAAAGAGGTAGATTCAACAGTAATAACTGTTTCGTGGGTTTGTTTGTTTATAAGCTGTGATCCCTTTCAGTCTTTAGAGCTTTAATTTGAGGATTGTTTTTTTCCTAGTAAAGACATTGTGAAGTTTTATTTGTCATTTCTTCTTTCCTCTGGTATGCAACAAACATGCTGAAGTGAAAGACTGGGCTAGTAGTCTAGCAGCTGGCTATGTGTTGCATTGCAGTGTAATCTGCGCCAGCGCAGGTTTAGGTTAGACATTAGGAAAAATTTTTTCACTGAAAGGATTGTTAAGCATTGGAACGGGCTGCCCAGGGAAGTGGTCGAGTCCCCATCCCTGGGGGTATTTCAAAGATGGGTGGACGAGGTACTTAGGGACATGGTTTAGTGGTGGGATGGCAGTGTTAGGTTAACGGTTGGACTTGGTGATCTTAAAAGGCTTTTCTAACCTAAACAATTTTATGTTTCTATATTTTGGACCTTAAAACCAGAGGGTATAGAGGTGCAGCTTCCCATAGGTACTCACTCAGAGCTCCACGGTCTGTTTTGTTACCAGGGTCCAGGCAACAGCAGCATATTACCTACAGTACTTTATATTTCAGTTTGTTTAAAGTGTCACATAAAAAAGACACTTCTTGTCTGTACTTTTTAACCTAATCCTTCACTAAATTATGAATTTTCTGTAATATTTAGTATTTAAATAATAGCTTACAACCTGTGTGCAGCTGACTTTTGTATGAGAGGTTTTGCTGTGTGTAGGCAGTTCACTGTTATTGTGCGGGCACTTTGCCCATAGCTGCCTGTTGCAGGACAATTTTCTTGCCTGTTTGTAATTAGAAAACTGTACTGTAAATCTGGGGGGGGAATTGAAGAAAATAACATAGGAACTACTTTGTGCAGGGACAGAAGAGTACTCTAACTTTCTAAGGTAAGCTCAAGTAAAGGCCTGTGTTTCTAGTACCTACTCTTGCTATTATGCAGAATCCAGAAGAGTAAATATGTATTACATTTGACCTCAGTAGTGCAAAACTAGTACATATGATTCAGCCTTTAATTTCCTAGCCTAATTGCTGGTAATTGCTGCTTTTACACGTTCTTAGTCAGTTCTCTAGTTACTTTATAGTTGCTTCTCTGAAAATTGAAATTATTAAAACCAAATTCCTCTTAAACCTATCTGTCAAATATTTAATCTCTAATAATATTTAAGAGCTATGATACTTGCTCATAAGTGACATGTTTTTAACATTAGCAAGCTGCAAATATTGGGCCTTGAAATTAGGTCACTCTGGTTACTGTCCTGCTTTTTCCAGTTGAACTCTAGCATTAATGATTTTCTGTAGTACAGGATCTCTGGTTTTATTTTTGCCTTTTCTTTCCCTTAATTTAGTATTTTACTTTGAATACAGGATTTAATTCTAGTTTCTTTTGGAATGTCCACTTTGGATTAGAACAGTAGCACAGAACTGGTCCTGACCTACATGAAAAACATCTGTGGCTATTATTCCCCGTTTGGATGGAAACTTATACTAAAAAAAAAAGTTCCACAGCCCGAAGTTTGGATCAGAGGGATCTGGTTTGGACATCCATCCAAATGGGGAATAATAGCCACAGATGCTTTTCATGTAGGTCAGGACCAGTTCTGTGCTGACACCAGATATCAGTTATCTGGTCTCCCAGCATGCTAATCAGTCACCACAGTCGGCTGGAACTAATTTATGAATGCTGAGCCCTGAAGCGTTTTCACAACATTGTGAAAGAGAGAAATGATTATAATCAAAATTGACAATCTGGCATCGTATCTGAGCAGACGCAGGGGCATTCACTGAAGATTCCTGGGGAAATAAACATAATAGCTCTGGAATTGGCATCCTACATGACAGAGTAAAAAAAAAAGGGGGGGGGGGTTGGAGATTAAAATACATATTTATGCAAACTTTCTTTGATGGAAGTTTACGGTATCTTTGAAGTTTTAGATAGTGAAGTAACTGTAATAAAAACAGAAGACTCCCTAATGTTTCTCGAAAGGGACACAGACTATTACAGACTATTACTCCCTCCCTCCAAACACGCCCCACTTCATCTGGCACATTTGCTGAAAGTTGTACTTGTCTGCATACTTCTTGTTTCTAGTGGCTGAAATAAAAAAACAAACAAAAAAACCATCCAGAAAAACCATGAACTGTTGAACAGGTCATAATACAGTGACAGTTTTTAAACTAGGAAAAAGAGAGCAGAAATGAAGGTTAGCAGTGGGTTTATCAGGCAGGCAAACCTCCTACCTGTGGAGTAGCTATTTCTTAGTAAAGAATTCTGTATCCACACGTTGAGCAACCTGTCCGTCTTCTGAAGGCAAAGTAGATGCACACAGAGTAGAAAGGATGTGTTCATGGCCATGGTGTGATGGCACACTCTGTCTCCCTCCTGGATCCCACAGATCTCAGTCTCCAAACTGTTACAGAAGTAGTAGACTCAAGGAAACCCCGGGAGCCTGGCCATTGTTGCTTGTATGGAGTTGCATATTGCTCTCTCATCCAGCCACTCAGTCCCACTCCAAGACAGATGCAGCAGGGGGAAGGCTTTGGGAGAAGCACTAGTACCTTCTGTTTTAATTCTCCAGCTCTAGTTGCCTTGAGGCAGGATCCTAGGCTGCTGCTGCAGTGTATGGGGACGAGTCTGGGGTGTAGATGGTATAAAGGCACAGTAACAACCCTACTGAGAAACACCAGAAGGTCAGGATCTGCCTGGCAGTGCAGCCTTCGTGCTTGCCTACCTGGTTTCAGTGTAAGCTGGGTAAATCAATGCGCTGTGCAGCGCATTAGTATGCTTTTTTCCTCCTCTTCTCCTTTTGATAGCACTCAGTACAGACAGCCTTTTATCTCACTTTTGTCTTGGATGCCTTCTTGACAAGTGTTGTGTCTAGGTAATGTGCTGTGATCTGACATGAATTTGCAGCCTTTTTGGGTAGGACTGAAATGATGTTTAAGACTGTGTCTTAATATCATAGGTCCATCAGTTGCTTCAGGAGGGACGACTGGAATTTGTCATTGGAGGGCAAGTGATGCATGATGAAGCCGTGACACTAATTGATGATCAAATTTTACAGTTGACGGGTATGCGTGGTTGCATTTAACTTTTATTTTTCATTGTTATGACCTTGGGGGGGTTGTTTGTTTTTCATTTCTCGACCCCCAAATGGCTATTATTTTCTCACTCTTTAAGAACTGATGAAAGCATATCTTATTTTTTACTTGCTTTGAAAGAAACCCGAGCACAACAGTTCTGCAGTAAGCAGAAGGGTTACTGAAAGCTGGCTTGCAGTTTAATCATGTCAGTTATAAACTCCTTTGGAGCAGAGGCCTCGTGTGTGTGTGTGTGTGTGTGTGTGTGTTTGAGAGCTTAAGCTCCTAGGATGATAGTTATGGTGAAATTGAGGGTATGAAACGCTCTGGAAGAGAATACCTGGTAGCAATTCAGAGTGTGGGGAGGTTGTATGATTTAGGCAAAGTGTTCTGCAGAACGTGGGCCATAGAATGTCACTGAAGTAATCTGAACTTTGTTGAAAGATGTGTTTGATGAAGAAACCCCCATTTGTAATCATTATCAGCAGCCTCTGTTAGAAATAGCTGCACATTTCCATGAGATGCGTTATTTCCCATTTTAATCTTCTAGCTTCTGCTTCCAGCCATTTGTATCTTACACCTCCACCTGATGGTTTAAAGAGTCTTTTAGTGTTTAGGTTTATCTCCATCTGGTTAATGAAAAAAGAAACAGGATAAATCATGCCACCACTGTGCTATAGATGCCTATAATACGCCATGAGGGAGTAGCATGCTTTTTTGGGGCGGGAGGGAATGTATTCACACCAGCTGTCTGTCATGGCTGATATAAACCCTGCCTGTTTCAGGGCTACACTCTGGGCAGCTTTCTACATGGGAGAGTAAAGGGTTAGAAAACACTTTTATCATTTGCTGAATCTGACTGTGCAGCACCACTGGCCTTGTTCCTTACTTGTCAGTGCTTATCAGGAGCGCAGGGGTAGCAGCTGCTTTTGGGTCTCAGTGAGTCACCACATCGCTCTGTGGTCAAGACAGGAGCGGGGATGAACATTGTATTTTTTTTCTCATCCAGCTCCTGTGTTTAAAGGCTGTTATATGGCCTTAGCACACCAAACCCAGGACTTCTCCAAAGAAAATACTAATATTGACTGAAGAGTCCTTTTGTTAAATGCAAATACAGCTTTTTCTTGCATTGGAGTTAGTTGCAAAAAACATTATTACTAATTTAATATTTCATTCTGTGTATAACATTGTATTTTTTTTCTCATCCAGCTCCTGTGTTTAAAGGCTGTTATATGGCCTTAGCACACCAAACCCAGGACTTCTCCAAAGAAAATACTAATATTGACTGAAGAGTCCTTTTGTTAAATGCAAATACAGCTTTTTCTTGCATTGGAGTTAGTTGCAAAAAACATTATTACTAATTTAATATTTCATTCTGTGTATAAACA
>NW_009259117.1:101699-136704 GCF_000687185.1 Egretta garzetta | reverse complement strand
ACAAAAGTATTAATATATTTTAAAATTCCCATTTATTTTTCCTGAAAGCACTCTGCTCAGTTTAAGTATCAGTACATACAAACAAAAAACCGTATCCTCGCATTGTGTGTGGAGTTAATCTTGAGAAGGCAAAGCCAGTGCAGACATCTGGGGTCTATACTTTGTCTTCTGTGTGTCCAGCCAGCTGTGTTTTGGGAAGAGCCTAACAAACTCTGCCTAAAGTGTGCTTCAGTCAGAAGAGTTAAAATAAACACATTGTGAATATTTTAACTAGAGATGACATTAACCATGGAAAAGATGAAGTGAAAAGAGAATGCCTTATAACCTCAGTTATTCAAACATCATATAAAAATTTGGAATGGAGTTAGTCCAAAATGGGGAAGATACGACTGTATTTTCAAATAGTTCTGAGCACAATTCCAGAGCGATGAAATTAACATCTGCAATGGGTTCTTTGGTCTTTTGGGGGTTTTTTTTGATGATGAGGATCCTAGTGCAATATACTGGAGTTCTGAATAAAATTTACCGCTTGCTGTTTTTTACTTCCATTTAAATAGTTTGTCTGAGTCTTGTCTTTCTGATTTGGGGGTTTCTTTGTCTGAAACACATTTCAATGCAAAATTAATAATATTGGTTATAAATAACATCTTGTGTCAAGATTTCTATTAACCTTTGCTTTTTTCTTCTTTTACAGTCGAGGATCCTATTCATATTAGTTTTGTTTACTGGATGGCTTCCTTGTCCCATTGTCATTGATTGAGACTGAAATTTTCTGAGAATGAGTGGTGTGATTTGAGCAAACACAAACTAAAACCCAGCTTGTCGTTTTCATGCATACTCCAACCTGGCTATTAGCCTTAACCTAATCTGTATCTAAGTAGTTTTTCCCAGGCCTGTCTCTAATCATAATTCCTTTTTGTTATTCATCTTTTATAATGTTAATAAGTTATACTTGGCATAGCAAAATAAATATTGTCAGAGTGAAACTTTCTGCTATGAATCATTAAATTCCTGAAACTTTAAATGCTTTGGAAAACAGCAACAGAGAGCCATCCTTTAAGTGCTTCTCTTTAATACTATAGACCTATTAAATTTATAAAATGAACTTGTAAAAGTGTTTCTAACATAAATGAATTTTGCTTTGCAGAAGGCCATGGATTTTTGTATGAAACTTTCGGGATCAGGCCTCAGTTTTCTTGGCATGTTGATCCTTTTGGAGCTTCAGCTACAACACCAACTCTTTTTGCTCTGGCTGGTTTTAATGCTCATCTTATTTCTCGAATTGACTATGATCTGAAGGATGACATGCAGAAAAACAAGGTAAAAATACTCTTAGGAATAGAACCCATTGCCAACCTCTACTTATAGTAATCTAAACCATGACATTAAGATAAGTATCCCTCTGATCTGTACAGGAAAATGTAGGTATTTCTTCTCTAAAAGTGACATGCTGATTGCATGTGGTAATATATTGAATCCATGTAATATGAGCAGTAATGTCTTCATGATTTCTGGTCAAGAATAAAATATAGTGTAGCCTGAAGAAGAAACAGAATGCGGGCAGTTGGGCAAGGTGTGTGTGGACATTGAATTAGGAGTGTTGGAACTGGAGGCATCTAGAATGGATTACAGCTTCTCTTGAAAATCTTAGGTTGTTTTTTTATAGACTGTTTTAAAGTGTAGTGTGTATGTTTGGGCACAGTGGTTGTCATGCTTGGAACATTTATTTGTCCCTGTAAAAGTGATAATACTAGGTCAGCTAGGGTGACAGCTAATAATTTTTTTGCTGAATTGAATTTTTGTTCCATGTTCTGCTCTCTCTCGCACAGCGTCCCATACACAGTAAATGTTTTTCTTTTCATATAACAATGTTGGACCCTGATCTGTCATCAATTTTACATGCTAAATTATGTGAAAATAAGGGGCTTCCACTAGCATGAGCTAGGCATTAGGCTTTTTTTATGAATCTTGGGTGAAACTCAAGCGTCTCTGAAGCAAACAACAGAATTCCTGTTGAATTTGGTGAAGCCAGAACCTACTGCCTTATATTTGCAGTGAATTGTGATACTTCCTTTCTGCTAAATTTTTTTATGAGCTTTTGACACTTTTTTCCCATCTAATTGTTTTTTTTTTCTGGCTCACGCACTCTGGAGGCTTCCAAAACTAAAAATTCTGTTTCAGTTGATTTAAATATTGATTCCCACTGGCTACAGTGCAATCCAGACTACATCTGGATCTTTCCTAGCTTAGATGTGTTCACCTTCTACTGAAACAAGTGAGGTGTAATGCCTGTGATAAGCTAGACTTACATCTGGATTTTAGCAGTATGCTGGCAATGTGTTGCATCCTCTCCTTCTCCATGAATAAGAGGCAACTCTATAGCCTCCTGTATATAGTATGTGACCTTGCTTGGGGTACCGTTGGCTGGTCTTAAGTAAAAGCACTTAAAGTATTACAAGTGGTGGAAGGGAAGATGGGCACTCTGAAGTCTTAAGTTGTTGATTGTATTTCTGTACTTACCATCAAGGGTAATGGTTTCTTACCTTTTTTGTTTTCCAGAAGCTTCAGTTTGTATGGCAAGGCTCTCCTTCCTTATCTGAAAGACAGGAGATCTTCACCCATGTTATGGATCAGTACAGCTACTGTACCCCATCACAAATACCTTTTTCAAACAGGTCTGAAGATTTCCCAAAGAGCCAGAAATATTGATCACTTCTGAGAGTTTATATTGTTGGAGTTTAAGCATTTTCTTTGACTGTTTTCTTTCAACAGTATTCTACTGCTTGCTTCTGACCTGCAGTAGGTTGAGGAGATGTCTAGACTCTGTAGATCTGAGTCAAAAAGTGATGCTTACTACTGACAGGCACTAAAAATAGTCCAAAATGTTGTAAGACTTCAAAAATATTGTTTTCTTGCACCAGGAGGCTTGGAACACAGGTACAGCTTTCATCTACAGATATATACATATATCAGGTCAGTCCTTATTAAAAAAAAAAAAAAAAAAAAAAAAAACCAATAAAAATGTGAAGCAAATCAGTTGCTATAAACAGAAAATGTCCAAAGCAGGAGAGGGTTTTTGTTTCTGTGCCTGTGAAGTTAAGATTTAAAAGCTCCAGGAAGCTCAGTATGCACTTGGCTATGGCTAATTGATTTTCTGTGGGAGATTTTCAGCATTGTATTGGGCTGAAATTGTGTATATTACCTGTGTATAAACTAAAGCCACTAAAATTTTCCATTTACCTTGTGAAAAAATCCGAGAGCTTTTGAAAACTGTATTTTGCTCACTGGCTTATCTAGTAAAATTCTCTTTGTAAATGAAGTCTACTTGAGGGAATATCCTCATTGTTATAAAGCTTGCTGTTTTGTCCTATGGTTTCTTTGTTCTGTGCCAGCAAGCAGCAGGGACTTGGAAAGTTGCACAGTGCGAAAAGAAAACTGGACAACCTTCTCCCTACCTCCACCCCCAAATAAACACTAAAACCTAAACACTAGCAATGAATATAAACTGATTTTTTTTTTTTTTGCTTCTTATTCCCTGTATGTCTGCCTTTTATCCCAGCACCTTTTGATGCGTTTTGTCCAGTCGAATAAATCCTGTTTACAGGCTATTGCTTTCTCCTATTTAGATCAGGATTTTATTGGAATGGAATTGCAGCTTTCCCAGATCCACCAAAAGATGGTGTTTATCCAAACATGAGTGTCCCTGTTACAGATACTAACATCCATCTGTATGCACAAACCATGGTGGCAAACATTAAGGAGAGAGCAGCCTGGTTCCGAACAAGTGATGTTTTGTGGCCATGGGTAAGTGCATGATCAGCATTATATGATGGTAAAGTGTTTTTCTAGTAAGTGGGGCTCAAATGTCTGATTATTAATGATTTTTAAAAACTAGAACTTGCTTGTACAGTTTGTCAGCTGCCTACCAAGTCTTCTTAAAGTAGAAAGGAGTGTGACAATATTGTAAGGATAACCTCTTGCAAAACTATATATTGCAGTATTGCTTCCTTTTCTCTCTCCTTGTTTTGTCTATTTAAATGATCTATTTACATAACTGCTTAGCACAATGTAACTATGTTAACAAAAATGATAGCATTACAAGAAAATAAATTACACATTAGGTAGACAATGTCTTATCTAACGGATGTGTAATCATTTTCTTATACAGTCTTTGTATTTTAGATAGAAATATAAGCATATCCCAGTTTGGTCATTCAAACACTTTCTCGGGCAGTATGCTGTGTTAATTATGTCCTACATGTACGCATAGCACTGATATGCTCTCACTATTTTTAAGTTCTTAGAAAAGAATAACTTTGCCTAAACTGAATGTACAGTCTGGTTTTGAATTTTGATGGGTGCTGTAGGTCTCAGCATTACAATATGAAAGGGTGATGTGTGTTCTTAAGGTGGCTATTTCACCACAATGTCTGTTGTTGCAAAGAGAACAAACATTTTCTGACTGATGCAGCTTTGAGTCACTGATTTGTTTTTATCCTGTGTCTGTGATCCTGTTGCTTATATTGAGATTTTTTTTTAGAGGGTGAGGAGAGAATTGGGATATAATATTCTGTAGTAGTGCTGTAGTGAAAGTTATGCTGAAATGGGGAGGAGGGAGTTTTGAATAGTATGAATAAATTCCAAATGTCTAGATCCAAACCTGCAGTTTTGCAGCAATGTAAGAAAATTTCTATCTCTTGACTTCCTGATTTATGTGCTTGTGATAATAAGTTTTAAACAAAGTAATGAAAGTTTGTTAGTCATTCATAGTTCTGTGAAAAGAAGTAGAGAGAAATAGATGTATGGATACCTCTACAGTTAAGCTTACCTATTTTTTTGTGACGATAAATAGTTTGGAGTACTTGGATTTTATTTTATTTTTTTCCTTTCAGTTAAAAAGTCAGGAAATACACATGTTCCCATGTAAGGTCAGACCTCATGTCCAGACTGTTGGCACTTTTGTGATGAGTTATATGGACAACACCCCTCTTAACTATTTGGATGGGTTTCAGAAATACTATCGTCTACTGTCATGATGGGGGATCAACAACACACTGTGTAACATTTGTACTACAGGGATCTCTGTCCAGATTGTTTTGTTTCACATAATGTCCTCAGCAATTCCTAAAGCTGTAAGCGTTCTGAAGAGCAGAAAATAAGAGCTTCCTTATTTTCTGCTAAATGGTAGAAATGCAGTGTGAAAAGAAACAAAGGTCATCTTTCAGGGCATGTATGCATGCATTTTCCGATTGCTACCATGAAATTTCATGCTCTTGCACAATATGGTATGTCAACACACTTCTCCCTATCTGTAATGCTGGTTGGTTATCAGGTGATCTGTGCAAGTAACCCTACCCATTCTTGACATTTTTGTAACAAATAACTTTTATATGAGCAGTCAAGACCAAAAGAAATACCACTTTAACATAGACTAGTGTTAAAAAACTTCTAAATTACGTGACCCAAAGTCATTTGGCTATTCTCTTTTCTGTGTTACAGGGCTGTGACAAACAGTTCTTTAATGCATCTGTTCAGTACTCCAACATGGACCTGTTGTTGGACTATATTAATAAGCATTCTGATGAATTTGGAGTGACTGTCCAGTATGCCACTGTTGGTGATTACTTCCAAGCAGTTTATAGCAGAAATCTTACATGGGAAATCCGGGACTCTCAAGACTTTCTTCCATATTCAACAGGTAATTAAGTTCACAACTGCATAATGTCTGCCTCAAATGTACATATTTAAAATTTTAATAAAGGGAAATTGAGAAAATGAGAAATAAAGTAAGAGGAAAAACACCGTCTCCTTACAACATTTATTTATACTGCCAGGTGTCATTAAATAGACAAGTTAATCCCAACTTAGTGGTATAAGGAAGATGGTGGTGCAGTGGTTGGAATATTTCTTTGGGACCGTTGAAAGCAATGGGTGGAGGAAGAGACCCTGAAAGAAAGAGTACAGAAATAGGCAAACTTGGCAAGAAACCTAACCTGAGGTTTTTGTTTTGCTGTCTTTGCATAACAATAGAGAGTGGAAAGGAAAGCCAAGCACAAGGTATCTTCATGAGTGTGTAATGTCATCCAAATTTTTGTAATGACCTGAAGAAATGTACAGATACTGCACTAATCAGGTTCTGTTAGAGAGAACAGTCAGCAATGAGAAAAACCTGTAGGCCTAGGCCACCTGGCTGAAATTCAGTAAGATATTTCAGTGGATGGATGAAGGAAAAAAAGACTGCGAAGTATGTAACACACTGAGAACTGGTTAGCAGACAGAAGTGATAGCAAAGGTGCTTCACAGATGTGTACCAGCACAACTAATACAAGTCATCTGTCATGACATTGAAGGCGTCCTGTCGGAACTCTCTAAAGCCAAGGTCTTAGACTCATTCTGCTTCAAATACAGATTTTCACTATTTGTTTCATGTTTGGCCATTTAACTTGGAATTCATTCTTTTCTCTGCCTCCCACACGTTAGCCTGCACAAATAACCTGTAGTCTCCTAGGTATTCTGCAGTATTAGATGTGTATGTTATGCCTCTCCTCCTCTTCCCTGCACACAGTGCTCCAGGATCTGAACTGATAAAGTGAAAGATACCTAAATACCTGGGTACATGGCCAAATAGAGCCATGTCTCATTGTTCCTGTTTAAAAGAACTGGATTATGCATAGATTAGAGCAGAGATGGGAAAAGTGACAAGGAGTAACCTATGGAGAGTGAGGAGAAATGGGGCAGGTAGCAAAGGGACCAAAGCAATCTGAAAGCTCTTGAGGTACTTCTTTGTCAGTAGTAAAAATGAAACAGTTGGTGCTGAGGGTTTGATGTCCACACTCTACATAATTCCAGGAAAACTGGATATAATCTGACGATATGGACCGAATGCCCATTAATGCTTGTTATATACTGTCAGGAATCCAGTTTGTGAGCTCCAAACCCAATCTTTTATATAAAGCAAAGCATACTGGGTAAGGACGACTGGTAGATTCACTTCAAAAGCATGTTTCTGGTCCAAACAAAACAGCAATGTAGATAAACCCCTAAAGTCTCTTGCAGCTCCAGGAGAAAGTCTTGTGTCGTCATCTTCATTAGAGAGAACAGTTTTAAGTTCTGGGGAAAATAAAGTTGTTTTATAACTGAAGTCTCAGAAAGTAAAAATTCTGCATGTATGTCTGAAACCTCATGTGACACAAATCCGTTGCAATTGTTTGCTTGCTTCTTACTTGCTGCACTGTGTTAGCTTTTCAAGCAGACCTGAAAAGCACTGGGAAGATATGAAAGAAGGCATGCCATACCCAATATCCCTTTAATCCTTTTCCCCAGTAGGTTTACCCTTTTAGGCCTCATACTGAAGTATGAGGAGAGAATACATAGCTAACTTCTCAGTTTCTAAATTAATAAATTTGTTTCGTTGCCTGGATTGTCATTAAAATACCTTTCTATATAATTGTAGCTACCACTACATCATCACATTTTTTGGCACTGTGGATGTATATCTGAGCCTATTACAACCCAAATTTAGGTTATACATCCAGTATTCTGTAATGTGTCTGTTAACTTGTAAATGAATAAAAATAACTATTGCTTCCTGTGAATCATTGTATGGACTGATCCCTTACTCACTCATCTCCCTCTAGGGATCATGCCATAGCTAACAACTTGCTGATAAATGCACTGCCAGTTTTAAGTGCTAATATCCTTTTACATCTGGACCCTTACCTGTACCTTTTGGTTAATTTACAGGCAGTAGTCAATTGCCATTAGCTTGCATGATAGCAGCACCTTCAGTGCTCCAGGTGGGTGCCCACACATAGATGCAATTTTTTTCCCCAAAGGACTTAATGTGCCTTGCAATTGCGGTATAGGTTTGAGTGAACTTTCTCCCACATACTGTTTTGCTTCTTGATGATTAATCCTCTCTCATTCTTTCTATGCCATTTTATTATGAGTCACTTGTTGGGCTCAGTGTCACTTCTGACATATGCCTTGGAAACTCAAGTTTTAAGTCCCTACTTTATGTTCATTGTACCGTGCTAGTATGCATATGTGACTCTTCTGCTTGTAACCTTGAAAACTGAAATGGAATTCACTCTGCGTGAACTTCTAGCATTTTTCAGGCCGAAAAGAATTTGTACTGGAGGCTCTGAGCAGAAGATCCCATTTTCTAATTGTTGCCTTTGATCTTAGGCTGGTAGCAGATTGTTACAGTTGCATATATGCACTTTATAAAGCACTTTCTGCAACTTATCAGTGGTATATCTAAAAAAAGAATCCCCTGAAAACAAACAAAACCCCCCACTAATCAGAGGTTTGGAGGTTTTAAAACCAAATATTTGTTTTCCTAGTTTACTCTATGCGATAGTGGAACATATTAGCAAAAATTAGCGGTGGAAATACTTTCCACTGACCACTTGAGGGCATCTTTTGATGTAGTTTGAAGTGCTGGAGTAGTTCAGAGTCATGTTACACGTCACTGTTTCTACTCCATTTTGAGGAAATTTAAGATAAATCCCTTTGACTAAAAGGGGGGGGGGGTATAGAGGGCTTGTATCAAGTAGTAACCAAGGATTATAATCTACTTTCCTTATTAATGAGTAATAAAATATCCTTTAGTCGAAGTTCTAAAGTTGTTTTGTGCAGATCCACAAAGAATAAATTCTGCAAACACATGTTAACTTGGTCAATAACAGCTAACAGCTTCGTATCAACACTCATGTTGCTAGGCCTGTAGGAAAGGTTGTAGTTTTCCAATGTGCACACTTGTGGCTGTGCTTCTTTGTAGGGCTTATGACTATTCCATTTGATGGCAGATGTGTAAGCCCACAGTAGGTTTCATGTAAGAAGCTGTACAGTAGTAGTCTATTAAATAACAAATAAGGGATCACTGAAATGGTATTTTGACATGTATTGCATCTGTTTAACTCCTAACAGAACCATTTCAAGCATGGACTGGGTTTTATACTTCTCGGAGCACGTTAAAAGGAATCGCAAGGAGAGCAAGTTCACTGCTTTATGCTGGAGAGTCCTTTTTCACACAGTATGTCCGGAAACACCCAGCAAGTTCTATTTGCAAATGTGGAGCCTTAAAGCAACTTCAGAGCCTGAGATGGGCAGTTTCAGAGGTAAAAACTGATTTATTTTTTTAATTTGAATGAAAATGTTTATTGCCCAAAGGCAAAACTTAATGCTTAAGCGTTTCAGCTGGAGTGTCTCGAGGTTGCTTGTATGTTTTCAGAAATAACTTTCCCGTTTAGCAAGTCATAAGTAAAAATAAAGCAATTTTTCAAAAAACTGTCTTGAAACATAACTTCAGCCCCTTAGCCATGCATTCAAGACATAGTTACTGGCAAATGTGTTCTTCAGGTGGTGAAAGAGTATTTGGTTTCAAACTTTGCACATGAAATTCCTTTTCTTAATGTTAGTTTTATTATTTAAATTTAAAAAAAAAAATAAAAACTGAACTGAAAACTACTAATAATCTTTACTTCTGTAAGTTAGAAGAGGAGGGACAGATTTATTTCTTCAAAGTTCAGCAGCTAAGTGGTCAGCCTCGTACCATTAGCCATTTACAGGCCTCAGCGCTTTTGCTGGTAATAAATATTTTGTCAATAAGTTATTGACCAGATCTTAGTAGGAAATGAAAAATCTGTATTGTTATGGTATTTTTGCTTCATTCTTGTTTTAGTTAACATGTATTTTTTTTTCCCTCTAAGTATGTAACTTCAGTTACATTTCTAAATATTAAGAGGATTATGTATAGAGGGAAATCTGTGTGCATCTTTTCTTTGACCGTCTTGTTCTATATATAGCAATTTGGAATGGGCAAAATATGAATCTGTGAATATAGATGTAATATCTTATTATTTTAAGTTACATGTCTGAAGGTTAGTGGACCATGTTAATACAAATGCAAACCTGAAGTTGTCATTCTGTTGCGTTTTAACGTTTCAAACTACTCTTAAATATAAGGTCCAGCACCACGATGGTATAACAGGCACAGAGTCTCCCAAGGTGAAAGACATGTACATGAATAACTTGATGTATGGAATGTTCAACGTAAAAAAGCTAATGGCTTCCATAATCTTTGACATGAACAATGTGAAGAAGAACATAGAGGTCTATTCTTCTATTTACAGTAAAGACTCAGGAATACCAGGTACTTTTTAATGCAGCTTTTCCAATTTTCAGGCTAACTTATGAAAGCTATCATGTTTTACTCGAAGCAATCAACATATTACGTACCACCAAAGTTCTGTGAGCCACAGCTGGAAAATCCTGTTTGCCTTATGAGACCTGTTAGACCTGAGGCAAACTCAGATGAATTTATGAGCTCTCAGATCTCAAGCATCTGAAACCAGGACCTCTAAACTGA
The DNA here is from genome assembly GCF_000687185.1 of Egretta garzetta. Classification (NCBI taxonomy): domain Eukaryota; kingdom Metazoa; phylum Chordata; class Aves; order Pelecaniformes; family Ardeidae; genus Egretta; species Egretta garzetta. The sequence continues at coordinate 126,332 of NW_009259117.1, read as the reverse complement.
TGTTAGGCAGAGCCCTGCTGCAGTCCATATATTAGACCTGGCTCCCAGATTCAGACCTCAACTATGTAACGGAGGGGAGGAAGGGTGCTGATCTGGGTAATTACTAAATTAACCTTACTGTGCAGCATAAGATCACGTGATAAGAAGCACAGTCATAGTTAAGAAATGTTCTTGCTATAGTGTGCTGCCAGCTTGTGTAAAAAATGTAAAGGAATTTTTAAGGAGTCTGTTATAAAGACTGTACATTCCCTTTTGTCTTTACTTTGGAAACTTTTTAAACTGTCAAATGTAAGTAGCGCCGTGGGCTGCGCAACAGACTGATCTGGTTTTTTACAGGGTTGTTTTTAGATTAGGCTTCTCATTTGATCTTCTATATAACTCTGATATAATACTGCATGACAGTGAGTTGTGGTAAGCTGGTTATTTTCACTAAATGCATTTACATTCAACTCGGCTGTCATGTTCTGAATACACAGTCTCTTCTCATTGGGTAAAGAATAAAAGAATAAAGCAGAAGAGGTTTTTATGAAGTACTATAACATATTTTCCTTTTTTCAATCATGAAGTTTTACTGTGGGGTTTTATGTTAAAATTTTGTAAAGTGGTTGTACCTAGATGAATCTCTCAAATACTTTTTACTGTCACATGTTAAAATTACATAGTTTTAGTGGCTGATAGGTTTTTTTGTGTGCACAAAGGTGCTACAGATGTTGACCAATATGTTGTTGTCTATAATCCACTGGCATGGAACATCACTACCTTTGTCATGGTTTCTGTCAGCCACTTGGCAGTGAGTGTGTATGATGAACTGGGACATTCTGTACCAGCACAGGTAATTCAACTTTGTTTCTTTCTGTTGCTTTTCTTTCCCTTGTCAGTTTTCACTGGCTTGATTCTACCTCCTGCCAAAGTGTGGTAACATACAGCATTACAGTGGAAACCAGTGTTAGCTCAAACTGGGATTTTCCTAGTCCTCCTTCAAGTGTTTTGGTTGTTTGGGGGGTTTTTTCCTGTTCTCTCAACTAGAATTTTTTTTTTTAATGTCCAAAAGGACTTTCTGCTCTTCTAATGTGTTTGGTTTGTCCTTCGCATGCCTGCTGTGCGACCTGGCACTTCTTATCTTGCTTTTCTTTCTATGAAAAATACAGTTTCCAGTAAAGCCTGTTTGGTTGGATAAATGAAATCTCTTTGCCAGTATGAGAAGGTGCTTTGGGGTCTTTTTCTTCCAGTATGTACTGTTCAAAAGTGCATTCATATCACTCACTCCTTCCTTTTGAGAGAAAGAAATCTTCAGCTCAGAACCCTGATGTGAGTATGTGGCTGAGAGGAACTAAGGCTTGGCAATTGCTCTGCCTTCTGCACCACATGTGTGAGTTGTACAGTGAAGGGAGGGAATGGGAGTAGGCCCTGTTGGTACCACTGAGGTTGGGAGGTCTGCGGTGTGAGTAACTGGACATAGGCCAATCCACAGAGTGAAGGTACAGAATACTAGCTTTAATTTCTGGTTAGTCATAGCTAACCTCATTGTCCATGTAATCTCTACAATGTTTCTCTAGTCCCATTTCCTTGCCCCAAACCAAAAGTAGTAGAAAATTATATACTATATTATTATATTATAATGGGCAGGATACATGTAATTGAAAGATGAATAAAAACTGTTTGTTTAACGTATTTTAAGTATTTTGTTTACTGTTCAAAAGTATGCCACATGCTTCTACCTCCCAGTCAGTGTGCCTTGCTTAAGGTGAGGGCATGTCTGGGTGCTCCCTCCTCTTGCCACGAGCTTTCTCATACTTGCAGTAGTCATGTCCCTTTTCTGTCATTTGACTGATTAGTTTAATTTGTGATTATTTCTGCTCATATAGACATTATGCAATGTGATCTTAAATCAAGATCTATGATTCCTTGTTTACATTAAAATAAGATCTCAATTTGTAATTTGTTCAGTCACTAGAAAGGCTAAGCTTAATCCAAGTTCACCAAATTCCCAATTAAAAGCAGCACGGATCTACATTATAATTGAGAATTCTAAGAATGGCATTTTTAGAAAATTATTTTTAAAGTAGTAGTTAATTTTTTCTAATTTAGGGCTTACAACACATGAAGGTAGTTGTCTTGCTGATTACTTTCCAGTAACGGAGCATTGTTGTGTATGTTAATGTACAGGTTCAAAGCTCGTCGGAGTCACCTTCTACGTATGATCTGTATATTCTAGTCACAATAAGTGGTCTGAGCTACAGAAAATACAATATTAAACCCTTGAATGGTAAGCAGTCTGCATTTATTGGAAGATCAGTCAAGTACAAACGAAAAGACATAACTCACGCAGATCAACAAAGTCAGCAGTTGCTTCCTGTGGTTAACAACTGCTACCAAGTCTTGTTTGACCAAAACACAAATCTAATGCACAGCATTACAGAGAGGTGAGATTGCCTGCTTGTTTTTAATAATGTTTCAGATTCTGTAAAACCCCGTGTGAAAACAAGTCCAAGGACTGTATCATATGCCTGAATTCTGAGACTTAACTGACAAAATGTTCTTTACATTCTTTACTGTTCTTTATCTCCAGTTCACATGTCCTTCTTCTACAGGAAACATCAACATTAGCATAGGTGTGATTACATGCTATATCTGTAATGTTGTTGCCTTATTTAACCGTGCAGTCAGTCTAAGGTGACATACCACAGTATCAACTAGTAGATCAGCAGAATCTCACTGTACTTTAGAACTAAAGAGGGTTATGAATGTGTGTTTGTATTAAAAATAAGTAAGCACATACACTGTGGCTACACAAGTGATCAAGCAAGAGCTTTCTCTTACTAATCAATACTGTTTTGCAAGTCCTGTATCACTCTATGGTAGAAAACTACAAAATGTTTTGAAAGGAAACATTTAGTTAAGGAAATCCCATTTAATCAGGCACATAAAATGGAAGAACAGTCAAGATCGAGGTGAGACTTGGGGTTTGAGATATCTTTCTTGGCTAATGCAAATTGGCCCAATTCTTTCAGCTTTGGTGATGCTGCGCTACTTTTTGCCTGCTCAGGGTTCAGGTTGTCGGCTAGGTACTGATGGAAGATTTGACCCCTTTGACATTGGCCTACTGACTACTAGACCTCTTTCACCTTTGTGGTTTTGTTCATAATTCTGCTTCCTAGAGCAAGAACTTCTTGTCCAGGATAGTTAAAATCAGCTTTAAAATTATAGATGGGCTTAACTAAGAGCCCTGGAGTAAGTACTTTCTCTTGCTTTACTTTACTGCCACTTAGCTCTCCAAAGCCCTGCCATCTGAATTACTTTAGCACTTTAAGTGCTTCTGGATCCTAACTGTTTCCAGATTCCATGAGGAATATAATAAGGAATATAATGAGGAAGAACAAAAATCTAAATTCAAATTCCATTTTTCTCCATCCTGTTCTGGCAGGCAGCAAGAGCTGGAATTCAGCATGTAGGATAAATGGGATAATCACTCTCTTCATGAGCCTTCAGGCAAACCCAGAATGTTTGAGTTTCAGGAGGTTTGGTTTAGGGTAATGGGAAAGAGCGAGGCATCGGGTCAGAATGGGAGGAAAGGTTAAAAACACCTGGGATCTTAACTGTGAAGCCTTATAAAGTTTAGCTGTGTATTGGGTTTGCACAGCAAGGTTTTGGTAGTGGGGGGGACTACAAGGGTGGCTTCTGTGCGGAGCTGCCAGAAGCTTTCCCTGCGTCCGATAGAGCCAATGCCAGCTGACTCCAAGGTGGACCAGCCACTGGCCAAGGCTGACCCCATCAGTGATGGTGGTAGCGCCTCTGGGATAACATAGTTAAGAAAAAAAAAAACAAAAAAACCCCACCAAACCTGCTGCAGAACAGTAACCAGAGAGAGAGGGCTGGAGCACCTCTCTTATGAGGACAGGCTGAGAGAGTTGGAGATGTTCAGCCTGGAAAGAGAAGGCTGCAGGTAGACCTTAGTGCGGCCTTTCAGTACTTAAAGGGGGCCTATAGGAATCATAGAATGTTTTGGGTTGGAAGGGACCCCTGGGGGTCATCTAGTCCAACCCCGGTCATCTAGTCCAACCGGAATTATTCAACATCCCTGGAAACTTTCAAGACCAGGTTGGATGGGGCTCTGAGCAACTGATCTAGTTAATGATGTCCCTGCTCACTGCAGGGGGGTTGGACTAGATGACCTCTAGGGGTCCCTTCCAACCCAAAACATTCTATGATTCTATGATTCTAAGCGAGAGGATGTGAGAGAAAACAGCCCCACAGACCCCCAGGCCAGTGCAGCAGGAGGGCAGGAGGTGCTCCAGGCACCAGAGCAGAGATTCCCCTCAGCCCCTGCTGTACTGTTGCTGTTATATTCGTTACCAGTGTTAAATATGGAAACTTGCATCATGCTGATTTACCTAGCTACAAAGTCAGTTAGATGAACCTGATTATTCATTAATATAGTGCAATAGACCTCATTTTTGTGCAATGGGTAGGTTTTGATCCTGTAGCAACTCTCACATCAAAACAATGAGCTAATGTAGATGTTGTTTCTGTCTTAAAATGTTTCAGTTTTACGAAAGTGTAAAATGACATAGAAATGCCATTTATTTACACGCTGACAGATGTCTTAATGGGAAGCACTTTAATTCTCTGCTGTCCTCATTTCTTAAATCTTATAAAATCAGTTATCCACTTTGAGGAAACAGATTATTTTTTTTCTTACATTCCCAGCCTCGGTCCTGTTGCAATTCAGCTTTGCATCTGTTATGTACAAAATGTGTTTGTAAGTCATACAGCTTTTCCTCTTCTGTGGATTCACAGAGAGACTAACCAGACTGTCCAGTTGACCCAGGAGTTCCTTGAGTACCATGTGAATGGAGACATGATGAAAGGACCCATTTCAGATAACTACTTATTTGCCCCAAATGCTTCAGCTGTCCCAGTATCAAAAGCAGTGGGATTGGAAGTGGTTTCTGGGAACTTGATGACAGAGATACGGCAGTATTTCTACAGGTACAACACCATTACAGCTTCACTTCACTGGGATGTTTAATTCGTTGTAGATATGCATGAGGTGGATTCTGTATTGTAACTCCTAAACAGTGAGCTCTGTGTACTGTTTAGGATTTAAACAAAAGAACTAGAATTCAGACAAAATATCTCCTAAATGCAGTGGTGAGGAAGTACCTCCTTTAAATAGCACATATGGCTGCAGGGCGGGAGGTGAAGATCGTTCAGTGGTTCATTTTGTATTGTAGCTTCTGGTGGGATCCTGGTTCCGTACAATTCAATGAAAATTGCAGCTAACAGCTTCTTACATGGATAGAATTTGGACATAATGGTTCATTTTTATATCTGTGAATATCTTTCTTACGAGCAAATTAGAGAAAAGAGAAATTAATCCTACACAAGGTCACTCTGACCCCTGATGAACTAGCTACTTTTCTGTGCTAAGATTGTATCAGTCTATAAGCCCTTCACCCTCTTTAATATCTGGTTATGCTTTACATGTCGTTGTGTAAAGATTGTAGTTGAGAAAGACCTTTGGAAAACAGTGGAATTCTTACGTCAAAATTAATGTTGCCCAGATTGAAAAAATACATGTATTCTGTACAGTGTGAATGTGTTGCTTAGGGAGTTGTAATTATTTTAAAATTTCTTGTTAATTTTGAGCAAAACAGAGCCTCTCCAATTAAACGAAGAGTCCTCTTTACACTTGCAACACTAGAGAAAATTGTAGGATATCACTTATTCCAGTTGAATATCTGTACATTCAAAAGTTAAATTGAAATTAGAAATAATTGTACACATACATGAAAAATACAGAAAACAGGCAAGAAAGTTGTCTGTGTGTAGAATGACATAATGAATGACTTGCAAGTCTTGATATAACCTATCAAGTGCTCCACTTTATAAACTCTGCATATCTTTCCTCTCACTTCTATAGCAATGTTACTTCTCAGGATTACATATATGCAGTGTATACCAGGTTGTACACAGTACCAGAAGGCTACGATGGGAAATTGCTTTGCCATAGGATAGAGCAAGAATACAGCGTTGGGCCTTTGGAATTAAACCGTGAAGCAGTTCTAAGAACAAGCACAAATTTGAACACTAGGCAGCTACTCTACACTGACAGCAATGGATATCAGATTCAGAAAAGACCATTCAAGGCATACATGAATAACACAGTGGCTCGGGTAGGCACAAAGGTGTAATCCAAAGTCTCTTGTGTTTTTTTGTCTTTGTTCTCCGTTACTGTTATCTAGGCTAATATTATCACTGCGTGATAGCACAAAGGTGTAATCCAAAGTCTCTTGTGTTTTATCTTTGTTCTCCGTTACTGTTATTTAGGCTAATATTATCACTGCGTGATTTACTGTGTGTTTTTAGAACTATTATCCTATGGTCCAGACTGCCTACATTGAAGATGATACCACAAGGCTGATGCTGCTTGCAGAAAGAGCCCATGGTGTCTCAAGTCAAGGAAATGGACAAGTGGAGGTAACATATAAAAATATGGGTTTTTTTGTAGGGGAACATAATTTCATGGCTGCTGCTAATATGAGTAAAGCATATGATGGCTGATTACTGTTGAGACATTTACCTTCCCAATACAGGTGATGCTTCACAGGAGACTATGGAACAACCTTCAATGGGACCTGAATTACAATCTCACTCTGAATGACTCTTCAGTGGTTCGCCCTGTGATTTGGCTTATTTTAGGAACCAAGGCTGTCACCAATATTTTGTATCGGACAAGTGGACTGGCGTTGGAACACAGGCCAGTAGTAATGTTTGGAGCATTATCAGGTAACTCATTCCATCTCTTGTACTATCTTTAGTATCCGAGCGGCTTATTTATGTTGCTCTGATTTATGCTGTTAGGATTGTAAATGCAGACTTCAAGCCTCCTGTGTGGCAAAGTTAGTATACAGTGAGTTAGAAGGCAGATTTAGAGCTTGCTAATTACTTCGCATTAATTTTAAACATGGATGTTGTCCAAGTGTATGAAATGCTTCTCTTGTTATGTAATTATCTCCACTTTCAGAGGAGAATAAATTTTAAGCATCTAATGAGAACAAAATGTCCACACAGGGAATTAGCACAAAATAGCTAGTGCACCGTATATCAGCCAAGTACTTAATAACCATTTTTGAATAATTCTTTTCAAAATATTTTTTGACTTATTAACTAAAACTGAAGCCAGGTAGTGGAATAGCAACTTCAAGCTGCAGTGAAATTTGCTTTATGGAAAGCTTTAATACACCTCTCCAGTAGTTAAAATCATGCTGCTTTCTGCTTTGTATCTCAGAAAGCCTTGGAGGAGAAAGCATAGCATCTGCTTTGCATCTGCCTTGGCAGAAAAAGCAAAACTCTCTTTACCCCTTCCACAGTAACCTAGCCAGGCTTGTGTGTGTGATAGATGTTTGATGTTTGCTTTGTTTCGCTTTGCATGGAGGAGATAAGCCAAAGCTGCCTGGACAACTTAAGCAACATTCAGTCCACGGTTCACCTGTGACTGTCCCACCTAATCTTCATCTCCAGACTCTGAGCATTCCAGGGTGGAGATACAGCTCTAATCATGCAGAGCAGGTCCGCAACATCCGCATGGGTAGGTGCCTTCAAAAGAGTAGCTGGATGTTACACTTAAAGAAGCTGGCTTTGTTTTCTTTCTACCTTCTGTAGCTAGTACCTTTACTTATTCAAAGTGTTAAATTCCTCTATCAAGAAAGTTAATTGTACTGTATGATTTCTCTACTCAAATAGTAAAATATTCCTCCTGTATGAGTTTGTCATGCCTGTTAGTGTCATTCCTGTCAGCAGTGGGAACTGGGTATTTCTTGGTGTTAGTCCTCTTGTTAATTTTAAAAAATGGGAATTAAGTTAAAATTATGAGAATATAAAGCTTAAAAAAAAGAAAAAAAAAAGCAAAACAAAAAACATTTAAAAGTTGATTTATTTTTAAAGTAAGAAAATGTTTGCGTTTTGTTTTCTCTTAAAGGTAAACAGAAGCAAGGTGATGCAGACTTCAGTCGTGTCCTGCTAAGAATTAGGCACTTGTATGAAGTTGGAGAGGATCCTGTGCTGTCTCAACCTGTGATGGTAAATCTGAAGGTAAATCTGATCCTTCGAGACAGAATTCCACTTGAGGTGGTTTTGTTCCAGAGAGAACTGATTCTGGAGCAAAACATCCCGTGTGCTAGAGACTCCACAAAAGATGGATACAAAAATACTAGTTTAGTTTAACCTCAGAGGGAAGCAGGTCTTATTTTTATTCAGCTTTGCAACGCACGAAAGCCGTTATTTCAGATGAAGTTGCCATAGGCACAGCATGAAGATCTGCATAAATATCGATGGGACTGGTTCCGTTGAGCTCTTGGTTGTATAATGCTTCCTGCTGTACCTTAACCAGTGCAGAGAATGGGATTCTGTTTTGCTGGTTTTTTAGTTATTGCAAGTTGTACCTATAATTAATGAAATGTGGACAGGATTAAAGGAAACAATTATTTTTTTCCTTTGTAGTTTATTTCTGCAATTTGTTGGAACTTGGTCACTTCCATCATGTACTGTATATTTTCAATTTCTTGTTTATTTGGTCTTTCATATAGAAGTAGATTGTTTTATAATACATGGCAGGGGCTTATTATTTCAAAAATATTAAATTCTGATTGTGATGACAGAAACATGGGGAACAAGCTATAGGATTCTCTGTTTTGTTCAAAAAAATGTAATGTGAGTTTCCAGCTCTTGAAAGGAGAGATTAGTAGGCTCTGAACTTTGCTACAGCACAGGGGAAGCTGTCAGCACCTCAGCTTCTTAGTTTGAAGCCTGGTGAATCTGTAGTGGCCTTTATGTTGCATGACCTAGGAGATTTTTAGTTTTTCTACTGCTCTACTTAACAGATCAGTGCTAGAGGTGAAAGTTCTACTCTGGTCTAACTAGATACTAGACCAGTGAGTGTGATGCTATTCTCAGGAAAGTGTGGTTTGATTCCTTGTGTTTTCTTTACTCACAGTCTTTGCTAAAGGGATTAGGATCAGTGACAGTAGTGGAAGAGCGATCGCTCACAGGCACCTGGAATGTAAACACTTTGAAGAGGTGGAAATGGAAGACAGCACAATATCCAAGCAAAGGTAGGTGGAATAAGGTCGTTGGTGTCCGTATTGTTGCTGACTGTTGAAGTTTGATGAATAATGAAAAATGTAAAAATATTTGCAAGATTAAAAATGTATTGTCATTCTATATGACAGGCCTGGTATCTGGTACAACCTGCAAGTAGTAGCATTTAGCAAAGATTCCCTGCAGATACTGACTGGACTGCTGTATTTTTCTAATGGCTCGTTTTGCCTGGGAGTGTTAAAAAGCTTGAAATCTTTCTGGAGCTATCTTTGTCCAGATAGAAGTGGCTACTTTATAAATTCACCCTTGTGACCCTGATTGATTTTGTTAGATGCTGATGAGCTGCGTTAATCTAAGCTTAAGCCTGTGCTACAGAAAAACAGACAGATGCAGTTAAAAATCCTCACTGTAATCAGCTTAAAGGACTGCGTGGATATGATTCAAGTTAGGGCTGACACTCAAGTCAAATGCTGTGGGTGACCTCATTTCATTTTGCATTCCAGTTAGTTGTTTGGACATTGTTCTTACTGTCACTTACTTCCATATATATGTGCCTTGTAAAAAGCTCACGGAGGTTTTGGGCTGGGCTAGGTGAGAGTTTAGAGCTCTGTTTGACCTGCAGCTAGGAATTTGCTGCTGTTTACTTATGATGAAGAAAAGGTGCATGACTGGGGAGTTGTGGGCTGGGCTAGGTGAGAGTTTAGAGCTCTGTTTGACCTGCAGCTAGGAATTTGCTGCCGTTTACTCGTGATGAAGAAAAGGTGCATGACTGGGGAGTTGTTTCACATTTTCTGTATGATTCAGTGTGTGAAAAGTAGATTAATTGTCGTATATTTTAATATTATGAATGGGTGCATGTTAGGTTCCATACTGCTTATAGCTTTAAGGAGGCGAATCTGCTCAAACACCAGCCTTTAAGGAAGGGATGAGTTAAAACTGTTGAGATAGAATAGTGCATATGTTTGAATAAAGCTGCTTCTTTAATAAATTACCAATGTTTTTGTGTTTTACAGGATTCTCCAACAGCACAGAGACCTCAGAAAACTGTATAGTAACTGTTTACCCAAAGGAAGTAAGGACTTTCTTTGTATACTTTCAAGGTCAATAAAGTTGGACATTGTATTTCAGGAGTGAATATGTAATAGCTTCCAATTTCTGTTTCAAGATATGAGTGATGATCTTGAAAAATATTCTACTGCTGTTAATGAAAGAAGTAGTAATTTTGGAATAAACTCTAAATTTAATTAAACTGTTGGCCTGAGTTGTGGGTCTTTTTGTTGGTTAATTATTTACAACTTTTTTTTTTTTTCTTCTGAAACATGTTCAATTTAAAAATGACCTTGGTGTTACAGTGCAAGCATATTGAACATTTTCGTGCTTGCTGTAGGTGGTTTTAAAGTGATTGCTTCTATGATGTTTCACGGTTAAGCACTGACGAAGTCATATTAGTCCTACAGTCTTGAATTGTCTTTCTAATTAGTGGTGATCTCAAGAGTCTTCTCTTAGGGTTTTTATTGTTAGAGGAGATGACTTCCAAATCACGGAATAGTGATTTGCCAAATGACTTTCTGTTTCTACATGCAAGGAGGAATGCCTGTCGTGTTTCAGCTACTTCGTCTTTTGGGCAACAACTGCAAAATTTCTGTTTTGCTGTAAAGTGAAATTGAATGTACTTTTTATATTTCTTTGCACTAAGTTCATTTAAATAGTGTGTCTTAAGGTTCAGAGCTGATTGGCTTTGCTTCACTGTGTCCCGGTGATGAATTGATGTTCAGTCCTGTGTTCCGGGTAAACTGGAGGTAGTCTGTTGACAGAAGGCGTATTGCCACACGGCCACATAACCTGAAGCAGGAACACCATCCTTACGACACTGTGAACTTGCATACTTCTCAGGCTCAAAGAATGTGCAAGAAAGCGGTAGCAGGAAATGTTTCATTAGCATCAAGTTGAAATTAATTGTGGAGGACTGTGTTTAGGGTTAAACTGGCAGTTAAATGCAAATTCTAAGGAGATCTGATTGAGCAGCAGCAGATGGAAACTTGGACAGCAGCTAGCTTTCTTAATAGCTGGTATCTATTTATGTTCAAAAGAAAAGTTGTGTTTTTCTATTTTTCTTCGTAGCTCTAATCAATGTGGAGCTGTAGAATCTGATTCTGTTCACGTCCCATTGGGCTTCTCTACTTATTTTACTTATTCACCATGACAATGCACACAGCCGAGATGAGAATCAAGTCAGTCACTTCATTGCAGTGCTAATTATGAATTATGCTTGGTGCAACATTGTACAAAACTGTACTGACCAGTGAAATGTAAAACTGAAAGAAGAAATATATAGATTTAAGAGAGGAAAATAGGTGACTTTCAGTCAATTAATAATTCCAGACCTAGAATCATGTAAAAATGACATTTTACTGTGGTAATTACTCTGAATTTACTTCAGCTGTTCAGCAGTAATTCCCTCCATGTGGAGACACTGTTCAAGAACAAAGCAAACAGAGTGAAAAGGACTCTCCCAGAATAGCTGTTGTGAAGTAGTTATGCTGGAAGACCTGTGCTGGTGGTCAATGTTTCTGTGTAGACAGCCTGTGTATACTAACTGGTTGCTTCTCATTAAAATCACTGCAGAAACTGCCGCATTCAGTTACTGGATGAAGAAAGGTTGTTTCCTATTTTCTACTGGTTCTTTTGCTTATTTGGCTATAAATATTTAGTGATGTGCCAATCCAACCTAGCCTGCTGCAGTGAAAGCCATTTTCCTGCAACATTAAGCCCAAAGGGGAAGTATCTAGCACTGTAACTATGATGCAGTAAAGCATGATGGCATCTATTTTTCGTTTTGTTTATGTATTTGGGAAATGAAATCTGTTCGGCTAAGTAATTTTCCTTGCTTGTACATCACATTCCCTACTTGGTAATGGCAGGTAATATAATGGGTATACTGTGTAGGTTACACAGTGGTATGATTACAATTCATATTTTTGTGACTGAAGTGATGTTCACTAACATACATGCTGGTAACGGCAAGTCATGATGGTAGATCATGAAAATTTAATGGTATCTTCAGTGGGCAATTGCATGGTCAATCTCAGCCAAGCAGTAAAGATCTTACAGCTGCTAACTCTGGGCACTGCTTTCCCAGATGTCAGGTTGATGTGTTTCTAGTAGGCTGTGTTAGAACAAATCCTACAAAAGCCTTCTGCATGCAGGATACTGTAAAGAGAAATACCACATTACCGGCTGACTTATCTGTTGGAGGTGTTTCTACTTCAATTTTTGGAGACTTTCTGATTGAAAAGAAAAAAAAAAAAAGAATATTTTTATCTGGAGTTATTTCAGTGCAATTGGCCATCAGGTAATAATTTGCCAGAGTCAAATCTTGTACCAGAGGCATCTAAGACTGTGGTCTGTGGAAAGCATGGCATTCCTTTTTTTTTCTGTTGCAAATTTTATGTGTTCTTTTTCCTGAGAAATCTCAGCCCAAGAAAATGGAAGCCTACAGGCATTCAAATCTCTGTAGAAAGACCCATTTAGTAATCATCCTTTTTCTGCCCTCACATGTATCAAGATAGAGAGGAGAAATACTGTGGTGCTACATCAAGACTCGATAGAAATCAGGCCACTCTGTAGTTAAATACTACTTCAAACCGTATATCAGGTGGGACACACAAAAGAAAAGAGGGTGGATGTGATGTTATAAGCAGCGGAAAAAGTCACGCATGCATGCAGTATGTTTGTGCTGTGGAAAATAAGCTTTGTTTTTAATTTTGATTGGAGTTAAGAAAGTAGCAGTTACAGAGTGGAAGAGCTTGGGGGACACAGGAGAGCACTTGGGGAAGAAGAGGATGTGACAAGAAGTCACTGATGTAAGAAGTCTGAAATGCGGAGTCTTCTGTTAACAGCTTATTTTGTCCACAGCTCCTGGCTGCAGACCCTCCAAGATGCTGCTGTACTGAGGCTTGCAGGAGATCAGTTTATTTTGCCTGGAAAGCTGAATTATATTCGTTCCATCATTCTGTGTAATTTTGAGGAGTAGAAGCTTGAACATCCTTGAGAGCTGGTGGAGCCCTATTTGTGTCCGGGGACAAAGCGTATGTCTCTGTAAACCTTGTTTTACCATCTCATTTTCCAGTGCCCAAGGCCACTTTTTCATGTTTTCTCTGTTGGCTCTAGGCTCTGCTGGCTCTATCATTGCTCAGACACGGCTTGGGTAGCAAAAATGTGAGCCTCAGTTACAAAATGGAAAGGAAACTACTTCCAACCACTGAGGATGACAGGTTGTGCCCCTGCTCGGCAAACACACGGTCAGGTTTGTTATATTCCACTCTCAAATACTTCAGTTACACCCACATTGCCGAAATGCACATATCAGTTATTTGGACTCACAAGAGATTTTTATTTTTTTGTTGTTAGGTTTTTTGCTTTCTAGGAAAAGTTAATTAATAACCTTTATTTTACATTAAACCAGGTGCAAACCTAAATTAAAGCTAAGGAAAATAGTTCCTCTTTCATGCTAGCATTTATCTTGATTGAGAAAGTCCTGCTGATGAACGTATTGATGCCAGTACCCTGACCATTTTTTTCTGTTGTGTAAGATTTACATAGTTGCTCTTTTGAAAGGAGATTTTTGCAGATCACTTCTTTATTACTAGATCAGGTAAAAGAATCACTTGTACACTTAAAAATAATTTGAAAATTAATTCTGGTATCCACAATCAGCATATTTGTTTTGTCGGTCCGTTCATGCTGTGGAGCGGTTTTGCCTACTGAGACGTAATTTATTATTCACAGTCGGAAAACAAATTAGGCGTGTTTTTCCTGTGCTAATAAATAAGTGTGCTAAGAATAGTCCTAGACTCGATATCAAATTAAGGTTTTGGTGGTTTTGTTTGGGTCATAGCTGGACAAAATGAATAGTATGTATCATACAGAGCACACAGAACGCCGCTGGCTGTCATGAGAAGTTACAAGGTCTGTTACACTGAAGCTAGGTAGTGGATAAAAAGCCCAAGTGATAGCATGCTTCCCACCTTTGAGTCAGAGAGGGGAAGATTCATGAGTTTGGCACAACAAAAGTAAAATTTCCATTTTCACCAGAACTGTCTTTTGGCACCTGCAACTTTCTAAAGTGTTTGTTACGATTTGAAGACGATCTTGAAAAGGCAAATGTGAATTATAACTTTTTTTAAAAGAATCTGGTAACATGTCTTTGACTTAGTACTTCAGGATTTTGTTTTAAGTATGAAAATTTCAGACTAAGGTTTCATAACAAATGTAAATGGGTTTTGCTCCCTCTTCTTATTCCAATGCAGCAGAATTACAAACTCATCTGACTATCTTGAATTTCACACAAACTCTCGTCAATGCTGCTGTAGATTAATAAGCTTTCCCAGCTGACAGTAACACCTCAAAAATGCTGCTCTCTCATTAATGCGTGTTTTACAAGCTCTCAAGCAAGCCTGACATACGGGTAAGGAGGAGCAAGGGGGTTTAGGTCCTCTCTGTTTCAAAGTTTCATGTGTTTTTTTCAGCATGGGTATTTTAATTTGAACACTATGGAGAAAAGTTTTGGGAAGACTGATCTGTGCAAAGCGTCTGGAAGAGACTGGCTATAACTGTCATTGCCTCTCCAAGACCAGAGTGCCTCTGCGCTGGGCAGCTGCTCTGCAGTCGTGTCCAGCACACCGCTAAGTTACGCATTTACAGAATCCAAATTCATTCATGCAATTTCCAAGGTTAACTAAGATTAAGTTGAAGAAAGAAAAGAAATCTTAAAAAGGTATTGCTGTTGTAGATGCTTTCCTGCCCCACATAGTCATTTTGTGCGATGCACTTACCCTGGCAGCAAAGCTGGCTTGAGAAATTTTGTCACCACTTGAGAAATTTTTCCACCCACTCAGTAGTACTGTTGACGAGAGTTTGTGGGGCTGTCTTGTAAAACGGTACAATGAAGTAACCTGGGCTAAAAATAAACCTTGTTCCCAACCCCTTTTTCTCTGTGCTAGTTCATTTCATCTCTGACAGTAGATGCCTTTGGATTAGAACCAAATCATCTTTCAGAGTAAATATAAGCTGCTATCAGTACTATTGAAAAAGCTTCACCTAGTCTCTAGATGAAATATTCTGCATGCTGGAGCTGCCAGCTGTATAACTCAACACTAAGTGCACAAATTTATACATTTAAATACAAGAGAAACTAGTTTTTCCTTTGAGGTTATGCATGGATCCTTCATTTATTCTACATTTTTGGTCAGTAGTACCAAAGATAACATGAATGTCAATGCTAGCAGAATTATTTAATATAATTAAATAATATCCTTGGCTATAAATTATTTGCTTTAACATATCCTTTCATTCGCTTGAATGTAAAGGCATTTGTGATGTCCCCACTAGCTCTAAAAGGTGATAACTAAGTCAGCTGGGTGCCATCAGAAATGGGGATAGCCTATTGCACTTTGTGATGTTTTTCTTTGCTATTGTCTCATTTTTAATTTTATTTGGCAATCTAAACAACACTGGAAACTACTTCTGTAAGGTAGGTACTGAGAAGCAGGTCGTGGATAAAAATATTAAACAGAACTGGCCCCAGAACTGAGCCCTGGGGAGCACCACTTGTGACTGGCTGCCAACTGGATTTTTCTCTGTTGACCACAACTCTCTGGGCTCGTCCATCCAGCCAGTTTTTTACCCAGTGAAGAGCACACCTGTCTAAGCCATGAGCCACCAGCTTCTCAGGAGAATGCTGTGGGAGACAGTGTCAAAGGCTTTGCTGAAGTCCAGGTAGACAACATCCACAGCCTTTCCGTCATCCACCAGGCAGGTCACCTGGTCATAGAAGGAGATCAGGTTGGTCAGGCAGGACCTGCCTTTCATAAACCCATGCTGGGTGGGCCTGATCCCCTGGTTGTCCTGCACAGGCCTGGTGAGTGCACTCGGGATGAACTGCTCCGTAACCTTCCCCGGTTCCCCTGTAGTTCCCCAGATCTTCCTCTTGCCCCTTGCCATCTTGTAGATGGGCGTCACATTCGCAAGAATCCAGTCATCTGGGACCTCCCCTGTTAACCAGGACTGCTGATAAATGATGGAGAGTGGCTTGGCAAGCTCCTCTGCCAGCTCCTTGAGCAGTCTTGGGCCAATCCCATCTGGCCCCATAGACTTGTGGACGTCCAGGTGGCATAGCAGGTCATAAACTGCTTCCTCCTGGTTTATGGGGGGTTTATTCTGCTGTCTTCTAGCTCAGGGGGCTGAGTACCCTGGGGAGATAACTGGCCAGACTATTAAAGACTGAGGCAAAGAAGGCATTAAGCAACTCAGCCTTTTTTTAAACTGCTGTCATTGCAATTTTCATGTTACCCAACTGAACATTTTGTGGGACAATTTTGTCTGGCCTGGAGCTTTTGCAATTGAAACATCTGTCAAGGGAATAAGACTGGATAAGGTGAAAAAACAGAAGCAGTGTTTTGTCTTCCACTTCTCTGGCCAGGCAATGTAAGTGATTCTGGGTTGAAGCCAAAGATCAGTACTGGAGAACGTTAACCAGCATACAGTTATCTATATTTGTCGAAATTTTTTTTCATAATTAAAGGCAAATGACTTTCAACATGCCCCTTAACTTGATGATGTAACTGTAGATCATTTTATTTAATCTATGCTTATAATCTTTGTAAAATAAGCCTTATTTAATATACATGACACTGGCATCGCATTAATGCAACTGCAGCCATAGAGGTAATAGCGAGGCGCATTGCATACACAGCATGGTGTCCTGGGCTGTTTCTCGCTGATGTTGCAGGATGTTGGGGCCAGTGTGAGTGCAGTCTTCTAACTCAGCTTTCCTCCATTGCTCCTGCCAATGGAGCTACGCTACTGTTAAGGCAAAAGTAGGAGAGTACTGGCATGGATGGAGTGAGAGGGAGGCAAAAATAATGTGGTTTATTGGTGTAAAACAGTGAGTTAGCAAAGTTCAGTGGTAACTGCGACAATAGTTTGAGATTCAATGGCAAGGTACACTTTGTTATTTATTGCACAGAGGACAGGGTCAGACAAAACTGTCAGGGAGACCCTCCCGTTGAGTCATGAGGTTCAGAAAAGATCCCCTTGCTTTCTAAACTCCCTCAAAGAGGAGTCTAGGTGCGGCTGGATCCAATCCTAGTCCCAGACTTGGTCAATGGTTTATGCCTAAAGGATTGTATATGCTCAATTAATCTTTTATGTCACTTAGCTAAGATTTCCAAGGTAGCATGCTGTTAGTCACTTACCGAGAATCTGTCGTGGTAAGGTATCTCTCAACCTCTAGGAGTAACCTTGAGAGGCGTCCCTGCTCAAGGGGAGATCCTGGCGTGCAGCCTGCTGGCGTGCAGGAGAGCTCAAAGGGCTCTTGGGCTGCTCACTATTTATGGGGGTAAGATAATTGACTCATAGTCATATTTGCATACTGACCACTGTGCTTAGGTGGGCACATTGCACAATAGCCCTTGGCTATTGTACTGTTATCTGTCTCCCCCCACACCCAGTGGGTGCATCCTTCACGACCAGACATATCTATCAGATGCATCTATCACCACAGCCACAGGTAGTTATCACTTGAAAGAGGCAAAGGAGGGGGAGTCAGAGATGAGGGGAGGGAGCACACCGTCACAAGTACTCTTCACAGGAGGGAAGAATTTAGGCAAGATTTCAGCAAGATAGCAATGAAATCTGTGATACAGAAAGATAGGCGTAATACTTGGCATCAGTGTAACCTATGTATGATCATTGTCTCTTTGGCTTTGGGTAAGATTCATCAGGTTGGCTGGCAGAGGCTGCTGACAAGCATGTACACAGTAGTTAAAGAAGCTTCATCTTCATAAAGTGCCTTTAAATGAAGGATTGCAGAAGTGCAACGGCAAACGTTCACATGAGACCCCCGTAAGTATGAAAAAGCAGTTCTTTATGTCTTATCAGAGGAGAGGCTAATCTAGTGTTGAAAGGTAACCAGTTAGGACACAATTTAAAATTTAAAGAAGTGTTCTGATTTCAGACAGGATACCTGGGCTTTAAACCAGACACATCTATGACGGCAATTTCTAAGATTGTAGGTTAAATTTGGGTTGCATTTAGCTTTCTGTCATCCTCACCACATGAGGGAAGAGGAAGTTAAGCTACAAATCTGACATTCTTTCATTTGTTGTTTTGCTGATCTGCGATAGACACCCTCATGCAAGTGCTAGTAATCCTGCATGATGATTGTAATTTCACTGAAACTTCTTTTAACAATGTGTTTTGGCTCCTTAGGTAAGTGCTGTTTATTTGCTTCATTTTGTTTATAGTTAGTCACCTGTAATTCTTGACCTGGATTTAAAACAACTTCTCACAGTATATCCGCCTCAAATAGACTCGTGTGAGAGACAAGGAGGATGTTAACTATATTTTCATAATGCTGACATCAAAATTAAAATGCCTGAGGAATCAAAAAGCATTTTCACAAAGAGGTTGTTGTAGAAAAAGTGTAGAGGAACAAATCTTACACTTCGACACCCAAAATTATGTTAGGTTAAGCAAGCACTGTTTTTCTTAGGCCTTCAAACTTGAGTATTTGTTGTGACAGACACTGAATGTAGAATTTTAAAATGTTAAAGAGGTTTTCTTCTAGATCACGTAGGTACTGAAATACAAAGCAAATAAGGTTTCATGTTTCTTACTCAATACAAATTGCGCTGGATAATACTGAAGGTGTTCAGCATAAAAAAAAAATGGAACAAAAGAAGGAGAGATTAAGAGATTAAGCAAGGGCTAAAATATGTTTTCAATGATATTTTTCAAAAAGCAAGTGACAAGACAGAAGCATAGCACAGCCTGTAGCACAACTGTATTTTAAATCGCAAACCAAATGAATGAAAAAACTGAAATTAATTTAATTAAGTTCTTTGACACTGGAACATCCTCTAAGTTGTCATTTACGTGCTACATCAGTTCTTTCCCTTATTTTTTCTGCTGTTTATTACCCCTGTACTGTCCATATTTTCTCTGCAAGTTGTTGAGCACTACATTGTAGAAAAAATAGACGTGCCTAACTCCTTTAGGTTTGGTAAATATGTGGCTTTTTCTAAGGGCAAAGGAAAAAATGTTATTTGCATAATTTCTATAAAACTTATTAGATGCCATTTTAGGACCAGATAGCGGCAAAATCATCCTATTGCTTGCATGTTGGTGTGAAATGTGCCTGAGTTACAGACAGGGATAAAATTTGGAAGAAAATCATGCAGTTTACTCTCATTATGAGTAGCTCCTCACTTTAGTAGTACAAATTCTAAAAAAAAGGAAATAATAATTCTTCATGAAGCATGTGAAAATAATGGTGTCCGCAGTCATGGGGATAGATTTTATAGCATTAGCACTTTTGTGATGAGCATCAGTGTCATTAGAAGAAAAAAAAAAAAAATCTCATATCCACACAGTGGTTTCCCGTCAGAAGATAGTATTTTGTAGAGTCTTGTGCAGTATCTCATGTAGGTCACTTTGCGTGTGGACAGTGATCAGTAGAGAGATTCAAAGCAGGAAAGAGTAAAAAGTTTCCTCTGATACTGTTTGAGTCAGCCTTAGCTAAAAGGCAGGCAACAGACCCGATGAAATAACTGTGGTCTGAATGGCATATTTTATACTTATTAAACTAAGGAGGTGAATCTGATGCTATAAACTACTTGTCAGCAAAAACTTAATGAAAGAAGTTTAAATAAAATTAAAGAACCCGCCCAAAAATGCTGTACTTTTGTCACTAATTAGAAGCAGTGCAGGACAAGAACTCCTACATAGTGACAAAAAATTGTAGTGGAATTTTCTTTCATCTCGATGAGTCTTTCAGTATGCGCTGATGAATCATTCTGAATAACTCCTTTTGGTCATTCTTTATCTGGCAAATAAAGTGTTTAATATGCTTCAGACTCAACCTCTGCTATAAAAGTTTTTTGTTGAAAATAAAAAGTATATCGTCGAGTACCCAGAAAATCTCCATTTATTGCACGCAAACAATGATGGAGGGCTTTAACACACCAGATTAGAAGTTTCCTTTAGCCAGAAAGTAATTGCCGTTGTTTGAAGGGGAAGTGGGTAGTAACTGATCTTAAAAAGTAATCTCATAATGTTTTTACAGTATTAAAGTTATTTTCAATTCTGTGATTGTAGACATTACAGCTGTAATATCATCTCTTTGCTGCTTCAACTTTTAAATCTGTGTGTATTTCTCCAGGAGCTACAGATCCCAATAAATTAACAGTCATTCAGACACCAGTGAAAATAAATCTATCAGTTGGAGACTACACTGAAATCACCTGTATTTGGGAAAAATCTGTTGTGAGGTATAGAATAAGCTGGTATCTTCTTAATAAAGACAACATCACCAAAACTGTATCATCAAACCTTTTCTATGTATCCAACGCCACCCATAAAAGCAAGGATGTGCTAGTGATAAAATCTGCCAATGTAAATGACACGGGATTTTACTACTGCGAGATAATTATTGAAATACCTTTCTGTAAGAAAGTATATGGAAACGGGACAACAGTGATTGTTGAAGAGAAAGGTAAGCTAGCGAAAGCATATGCGTGCCATTTAACTTGTCATGATAAAGGCTCTTTGGTTTGAACTATTTTATACATTTCCTCCCTCTCCCACATCCCTCCCCCAACGCTGTGGATTTCAGGGTGAGTGAGACAAACACAGAGAGGACCAGAATGAGTCTTAATGACATTTGACTTAAGCTCTCTGCCTTCATACCCCCAGTGTAAAGTGTTTGTTTTCTCCTGTAAGGGTTTGCTAAGAGGAATTATTAGTTAAGGTTTACAAACAAGCTGTGGATCAGCTGTGTGTTTCACAGAAGAGCCAAACGCTGTTGCTGCTCAGGAGGGATTTGGCAGGCTAGATGTGAGGCAGTGAACGAATTTGCCGTGTGCTAAGGAGTGACTGAAGCAATTACATGGTTACTCTGTTCAGTAACATGTACTCTTTACTAACTATTTTATTTTTTGTTACAATTTCTTAATAAAAAGTGGGAGATAAATCAATATGGAAGATGGAGCAGTATGGGCTCTATATTTACAAGGATTTGTGTCCATAAAGATGTAATGGCAAAATGTTATAGATAGGCTGTCTCTCCTGTTTTTTATAGTAACCTTTACAGGGCAGCAATTTAAGGTCCCAATTCTGAATTAACAATTGAAAAGCATTAATACAATGAGTACTCAAACACAGTTAAATGTTTCAGCAGTAGGAGTGAAGTATGTTTCACCTTAAATTATGAAAAGAATGCAATGTACCTGGACAACAGTTTACTTGACTTCTGTTATGCAATTGCCTCAAGATACTTTGCATCACTTCTTGAAGATGCTCATCTCTGCCTCTCTCTTTCTACCTCTCAACTGTAGAGAACAACTAGGGGACTAGCTCTGCCTGGACCTTTAACATTGTCAAACATCACTCATATATCAACTGGTCAAGTCATGGGAAGTAGCCTTTCCCTTCGTCCAGCACAGTCCAGTTTTGGACACTATTTTACACTATTGGCCAACTGTCAGTCCAAAGGCAGGCACAAAAATAATCAAAGATTTAGAAAACATCAGTGGCAGAGAATGAATGAAGCCATGTTAAAAATGGGGGGGAAATTAATATAAAAGGCTGTTAAAGAGTTAAAATAATCTAAAATGAGTTAAGTGATCTGGTATTTTGTCAAGTACTAATAGCCTTAAATGAAAAGCAGAAAAGATAGATTAGACATTGGGGAGAAAAACTGTCAAACTGCAGGAGCTATAGGAGGGTTTGATGTTACTGTTCATCAGGCATGCATCCCTCAGGAATGGTAAAGTATAGATGACCTTGCACTTGGGTGGGGGGATGGACTGGTTCACTCCTGAAGTCACTTTTAATTTTAACTTTTTTTTTTTTTTTGCTATGGTGGTGTTCTTCTATTGTATCTTTGAACAGTACATAACTTTATTTCAAATACATAGATGCAGAAGCTCACTCATGGAAAAAGGGAGATTTGGCAATATGGACCATCATTCCTTTCTTAGTGGCAGTGGGAGGCTTGTATCTTTGCTACAGAAAGAAACAGCATTCAAAACTTTCTGGTGAGTGACAATATTTCCATTAACATGTACTTTCTAATTTAGATGTGTGTTTTGAGATGTCTGGACAGGTGCACTTGAGAGGAATCACTAAGAGGAATTTCAGTGTATAACTATTGCTCACCTGGTCCTGATCTGCACCTCAAGCTGAGAGGAGGGATCGGAAGGCACAGCTTGTAGTGAGCGTCCTTGCAGCCACTTGCCTCCATTATTTATCTTTCCAGAAAGAGCGATCACTTAAGACTGACCTGTCTAGGATCTCAAAGGAGTATGAATTCTGAGAATTTCTTAGCAGACTGAAAAAGTGAGGAGCCAGAACTTCGCTCTGTGTAATGGTCTTACTCTAGGTAGTGACACCTGGAAGTGGCATCTGAAAGACCCGACTTCGAGGACTTTGTTCTGAGCTATGTTTTTTAAGCTGTGAATTTTTTAAACTAATTATTAATTTTTATTTGTTGCGAAATCCTGAAATGAAGGATGGAAGAAGTCACAAAAAAACCCAGTGAATTGCAAGGGTACGGGGCAAGTGTAAATGTAGGGCAGCTGCAGGCAGTGGGTACAGACCAGTGGTATATAACCTAAGGCAGCCTCTAAGTAACTGTAATGTGAGTATTATGGTTGCAATGTGAGGCTTACTCAGCTTGTGAGCTGTCAGGGATAAAGGTGGGATATCTATGACTTGGGATGCAATTCAACTTGCAGATTAAAAAAGCAGGGGGAGGGGATTTAGGCAAGCGAGAGATCCTATTTCGGTCACTGGAGTTGACACAGGCATGGCTCTTGAGGCCTCTGTATGAACTGAGCCCTTGTGGGTGTCTACTTAAGAGTGAGCTGATCGGTTCTCTTGATCAGTTTCCATGGCACAAACTCTATTGACCAGATCTCCATCGCCAAAGGGATGCTCAGAAACCTGAAGGTAGCTGTTTCCATCTGCAAGCTGAATACCACTCTAGCACCTGTGTCATCAAGGCCAGCTATACAAGAGCTCTGCACTCTTCATTTCAGAGCTTTATAAGGCTCTGGTAGAGTGCCAGTGTGACTGGAAATGGACGGTAAGCAAGCAGTGACTGCAACTTTTGTTTTGCTAAGACTCTGCACCATTTCCTGCGCTGGCAGGAAGGCATCAGGAGGATCAGATGCTTGAAGGTGCAGAACTTCGTGGGAGAAATGAATGCACCAATGAAGCGTCTGAGGAAAACGTATTGCATAATTCTGCTGAATGGGTAAGTGTTTTATAAAAAGACTTTTGCTATAAGAGGGGGACTTTTAAAATGAGGCACTGGGGAGTGCTCTAAACAGAAAGCACACAACAAGCTGCTGTTCCTAGGACAGCATCTTACCACGCATGAAAAAGGTTTAAAGCAAAAAAAAAAGTTTTCTTGCAAAAGGCAACACTTGAAAGTAAGAAAAAAGATATTTGTGTAGCAGGAAAGTATTGGACTCTGATGTTACATTTAACGACACTCTAAAATTGCTTGGAGAAGAGGGCAGCAAAAAGTGGAGAATATCAATATAGAGACTGAGTGCAAGAAGTGTAGAAGAAGTAAAAAACGGCAATAAAGTCCCTTCCATATAATTGTAGATCCCTTTCCATATAGCTGTATACCAAGCTCAAGAGGCTTAGACCAGCTTCAGCTCATAGGGCCGTTAGAGCAAGCAACACTTGCTGAGAGCAGGTAGCAGATTTCAGGCA
Organism: Egretta garzetta; assembly: GCF_000687185.1. NCBI lineage: Eukaryota > Metazoa > Chordata > Aves > Pelecaniformes > Ardeidae > Egretta > Egretta garzetta. The sequence goes on along the minus strand of NW_009259117.1, from coordinate 102,446 downwards.
AGCTCATCTTTTAACTACATTAAAACATAAAGTGGGCAGAGAAAGAAGCCCTAATTTAACTCTTGCATAGGCAGGCACAACTTCCATTAGAATCAGCTGGGCAGGCTTGGACAAGCCACACAGAGGTGATGTAAAATGCTAAGCCCATGGTCACAAGGGCAGTTATTGAGCTTATAGATCCCTGAATTCTCCTGTTAGAGAACCTGGCTTCACTCTTGATTAGGTCACACTGGTACTGAAATCGTGATGAGAGAGAATATCAAGCCGCAGGTAGTAAAACAGTAATATCTATCTTTTATTGTGCGATAGTCATCATTCTAAAAAAAGAAAATGTATAGCTGGGAAAATTCATTCCCCATAATATGTAGATTCCCACTGAAGCCAAGAGACTTGTTTTTACAGGAGATATTGTATTAGAAAGTTTTAAAAATACAGGGCATGAGACGGTCTGGTCATGGCAATAAAATATTCTAATTACTAGCTATAAATGGATAACTCTTCTACTTGTTAATATTTAATGAAGAAGTAAGAAAATGAGGTTGAGAATGAGAAAGCAAGCATCAGAGGTGATGCAGAGTCAAGAGTTCATTAGCAGCCATTAACTGCTCAGGGTTTGTATGGGCAACAAAGACTCATCCAGGGGAAGTCTGAATGCAATTACAAAAGGGCTTTTGTTGTTGCTTTATAATTTAGCAGCTGTTAACCACAGTGATGTATGGTTGTATAGGTTCAGTGTTTTCTTTCATG
>NW_009259117.1:85298-101680 GCF_000687185.1 Egretta garzetta | reverse complement strand
TAGTGGTATCATTTTAAATGTTAAAGCATAATTGGATCTTACAAATCATTCAAGAGATCCGGTAGATTAGTAAAGCCAGTAGATACGATGTGCATGGACACTATATTTCAAACACATTAAGCCAATAGTGATGAGCAAATATGGTGTCTCTGGAGCTGCACTCATTGCCTTTCAATTGTGTTGCAGGAAATGGTTGGTATCATTTATTTTTTTGTGCAGAAGTGTCTAAAAAGTTCACACTAGTTCTTTACGTTGCTTACACTTTTTTTTTTTAAGCTTGAAAATTCGCTGTACATTCTGGGTAGGCTTGGGCACCATTTCTAGAACAGCAAACATTGAAGGTTCTGTACGCCTCTGCAAGGCTATTTACAGTCTCCAATTTACATCATGGTTTTTTCCAATTCTTGGGCTTGCGAAGGCAATCTTGTATCATGGAACTTGAATCAAGGCATGGGTTTTATTCTCACCCGTATCGTATGTCATAACAATGCTGAGCAATTAGGTCAGATGACAACACATAGCTCCAAGTACCAAAGATAGCTTAACCTGAAAGTGAACATCCCCATGGCAAAGCTGGCCACTGTAGGTGTGCTTTTACTATATAGCACACGTCTCTCCCTCTCTGGAGATCCATCCCATATCTCCTGAGATGAGGTGCTCAGGGAGTGTTTCCCAGGCAGTTCTGCCAGCTGCAGGGGAATCTGGCCCTTGAGGGAATTCTTGGAGCAGTTGATGATTTTTTCATTGCTAAGCTCTGCAGGTTCCAGCCCAAATCTAAGCACTGCTGTAGCATTAATGCAAACTTCCAGCTCATGGAACCACACAAAAAGAACACTCCTGAGGGGCTCTGGTTGTGCAGAAAAGTATAAGAGCATGATCCAGATTAGCTGGCCATGTCTACCGTGCCTCCTGTTTGACATTCAGTCAGCAGGTACCTCTGTCTGTTCATCATTCATTAAAACAAAAATAGTAAACCCCCATAGTAAAGCATAAGTGTGAAGACAAAAAGCTACCACTTCATGACTTCCACCTTTTTATTATTTTATGCCATGTCAGCTTGAGAATTTGATTTCATATGTCTGTGAGCACACGTCTTTGTGCACATTTCAGGGAGATCTTTAATTCTCCTAAAGGACTTACCTGAAGATCCCAAATCCTACACGTGCTTAGGAAATTAAAACAGGATGATTTTTGCACAGTCCAGAATAACACCTGAATACTGCAGCAGCGTGCTAAGTCTTTTTTTTTGTCCATCCAGAAGGAACAGTGTGATAACGTTTTTTGGAAATATTGGAGTTAAATGATTAAGGGGATAAAAAAGCTTTGCCATTTCAGGTTTCATAGAACCTGGTTTACACTGGAACTTGACATCTTTGGTATTCTAAATAAGTACTTTGTGCCTGGTACCTAATTAACTAAGAGAATTGAATCCAAACATAGACTTTATCTTTCAGTGTTAATACTGATTTTCTCTTTCCCACTGAAGTTATAATTCCACGCCCCATAGAATCATAGAATGTTTTGGGCTGGAAGGGACCCCTAGAGGTCATCTAGTCCAACCCCCCTGCAGGAGCAGGGACACCGCTAACTAGATCAGGTTGCTCAGAGCCCCGTCCAACCTGGGCTTGAATGTTTCCAGGGATGGGGCCTCCACTACCTCTCTGGGCAACTTGTCAATGATGATGTTTCTCTCTGTTCCCTTGGGCTGTGCTAGGTGCTGTGTCTTGGGTAGAAGCTCATTTTAAGTAGTCTTTATGGGTAAAAGTTATTTTGACTGGAGTTTTCTTTTCTTTTTAAGGCTGTGTCTACAATTTATGAATCACTTGATTCTTTTTTTTGCAATGAATCAAGAGGAAAAGATGACAAATCCACTGCGACTATTATATCCAATGCAGCAGATGAACAAATCCCACAAACTAGGGCAGCTGAAAAGTCTAGAATGAGACAAGAATCTGCCATCTACTTTCAAGTTCAGAACTAAAAGGACAATGTCATAAACAAAATATGTCTAAATAGCTATGAAATTGAAACAATATGGTAATTTGCTGCTGAAGGATGGATTATGCAGGTACCCTGTCAGAAACGTGTCAGCAGGACGATATACAAGAAAAAGGGTTGGTTCCAAGCAGTCTCTGAATGTCTTGTCATTAACAAAACACTGTAAGGAGTCCGAATTTGAAGGGTACGTCATTTTAGAAGACTGTCTTCAACTCTACCCCCTGCATCCAGAAATAATAAAGGATGTATTATCATACTTTGAAAAATCTTCTGGACTGAACAACATTCTCCAACAAAAGCATTTCTTCAGGCAGACCCTGTATAAATAGCAAAAGGTAGAGAAAAATGCACACAATGGTAATCACTTCACCAAATAGACAGTACTACACATAGGATGGAGTCTGATCTCTGAAGCTATCGTCAGTGCTGACCACATCACAGCCAGAGTGGTATGCCAGAAAGGATTATATTCCTGTGAAAAGGGACTGTAAGTATTAATTCATTCACAAAGTAGGAAAAGTCTTCCAGAGAAGGTGGTCTTCCATGCACAATGAAATACTAGGTTTAAATGAAGCCATATATGTATTATTATTGTGTATAATTATTGTCTAACTGGTGGAGGAGGGGTGCTTTGAGGAAATGTGTGTGTTAACACTTGTTCCACTTTTGCCATCTCTAAAATTAAAAAAAAAAAAAAACCAACCAAAAAAAACATGAAGAAAAATCAAAACTGGAAATGTAAGTGAAACTTGGCTTCTGAGCTCTGAACAGAGGTGAAGAGTATTGACAGCAGAGCTAATGGCAGTTGTCCAAGGACTGCTGAATACTAAGGGCAGATATCCAAAATGTGAATATATTTATGTACCAGGGTTATTTCATCTTCTGTTAAGGTTTTTTCAGGGCTTAGCTGGAGGTTAGATCATCTTGCCAGCAAAGCAGGGAGAAATGACTTTACTGCTCAAGAGGCTTGTTACAGCTTGTGCCTGGGCAGTGCAATGGACACAGGCTGGCTTTCCCAGAGCCATCAAAAACAAGTATGTGACAAAGCTACTTCGCATGTTCTTGTAGCTCAGCTGTGGCTCACTGTTTGATGTGGATCCTCTTTCCTGGGCTGTTCTGAACCTGCCCTGCGTGCCCTTCTGCAGTGAGCATACTGCTGTCCGAAATACGCTGTCATCTCTGCGCTGTGAATGTAACCTGTACAAGAGAAACTATTTGTTATAGTCCATCTCATGATATTTATGTATAAATTGAATAAAGCAAGAGGATTTCCTTTTCTTCCTTTTGAAGTTCAGTCACTTCAGAATCTTGATGGGTTTTGTCCTGAAACGCATTATTACAGATTTGTTTCCTGCATGATGAAACACTGTCATGTGCCATATTCCTTTGAGGATCACAGACGAGACTCTGCATTTCCACAAACCTGGTAATTTTGTCCCCTGCCTAAGAAAGTCATAATCGGTAAAAGGGGTGATGACCTTCAGCCCAGGTCCCTGATTGAGGAAGCTCTTAGTTATGCACCAGCGCTGTGAGCACGGTAAATTTGGGTCTTTCCATATGTTACTGGTCATTTCTCTATTCAAGCACAATGAGGAGATGTAGAGTATTCGGGGAACTGTCAAAGGAAAACCACTAAATGGAGAAATTGCCACCAAGCCACAGTTTAGTAGTCTCCAAATCATACTTTCATTCCAATGCTATTAACAAATCATTGATAAAATGCGGTTCCTACCAGCAAAGAATGCTGCCATATTGGCAGCTGCTCATATTTTATATGCTAACATGGTTATTTCCAACATCTGGCAATTGAAGACTACACTCAATTTATCATGATTGATTTTTATCTATGGCTGACAGTGGCTATGAGCCAGCAGAGAATTTTCAGAGCTCCCGCTGGTTGGGCTACTCTGTCAATAAGAGTTTGACACCTATGTGTCATGTATATCATCTCTGCTTCTGTACCACTCAGAAAGCAGCAAACCTTGGTGAGGATTGTCCAAGGCAGGTAGACTTGTGCTTTTTCTTCATGTTTATTTTGATATCTTTAAAGCAAAAAGAAGAGTTCTGTAATTAACCTGAGCACGCATTCTAGTGTCTGGTATGATCTCAATTTTAACTGTCCATTTAACTGTTCGGTATATAATGAAGCCCATCTGCCTAATAACAGAACTTGAAGAGAATCCTGGGCCTTTGCTTCTTGCCAGTTTTGGTGGTTATTCCTTCTTGAACAGGCTGCTGCAAAGTGATGGTGGCATTCTGGTTTACTTTGAGGTTCCAAGTCCTGAGTTAAGCACAGGCTAAAACACCAATTTAAGAGCGAGGCTGGCACAATGTCTTCTAAAGCTTTGTATGTGTTCTGCCGTGCTTTTAACATCAATATGCTCGGCTTAGTCATAGTCCTACAAGTGCGGCTTCCTCTCTGTTTCTGTCACACTCATGACCCTGGTTTGGAGAGCTGGTATAGTCAACTTGAGATTACGGCCCTGAACGCCCTCCCTTCCTGTTCCATTGCACAATGATCCAAGGAGTTGCAGCTTAATTAATCTACCTAGCACTTAGGCAGCTCGTCTTAGCACTGGGGTACAGATTATTTTGGTTTGACTTGAACCAAGCCTTGGGTTGGGTTTCTTTCCTCTTGTAGTATCTGTGGAACAAGAATATGGAGCAGGTATTCCTGGCTCCGTTATGTCAAGGACCCTTGGTAGCAGGCAGGATGATGAGGTGCCTCAACCAATGTATTGGCAAAATAGTCATAAGGGTTCAAAATAATAACAAGGAATCGGGTCTGTCATGTACACCTGCTCTGAAAAGCTCTGTGTTTTGTTACCTCCTGATGTGTTTGTCTTGTCCTAAAGCTGAACGACAGGCTCCACGAGCCAGGAATGCTGCATTTTAATGTTGCCTGGCATAACAGGATTGCAGCTCACGGCTGGGGCTTCTGAAACTGCTGTGGAAAAAAATTATGAAAGGAAGTAATAGGTGTTACTCCCTTATTTACTTTATAGCTTTTCATTCTGCAAAGAGGAAAACCAAGATAAGCATCTGTAATGAAGACAGCAGAAAAAGGGTCAGGTGTTACGGTGATAAGCACCCCAAAAACACCAGTGAGTTAACTGGGTTTGCATTTCTTTTTAAATACAGACTAAGCTTAACCTAAAGTCTCTAGATCTAATCTAAACAGGGACTGCTATCAAGCAAGAAAGGAAATGGAAAAGTAGCTACCATTTAATTCAAAGTCTGTGGGGAAAAAAATAGCTGATTGCCTCTGAGTAGAAAAAATAACAACTACTTTTTTGTCCTCAGATCTATGGTGTGGTGGGCCTGGGCATTGAGCATGAGGACCTCAGACAGGTGCAGGCCATTTCTGAGACACCATAACCAGTAACCATCATACAAATGGCTACTCTGTTAAATACATCCAATAGATAGTCCATCTAGATAGATTGAAACACATTTAAAAGACAATTTTTGACCCAAATAATGCAAGTCCTGTATTTACATCCATGACCATGTTTCCTCAACACGCTGAAGCACCCTCTGGCTTTAGGTAAGAGTCTGTTTGTGGTTGGGATCTCCCCTCCAAATCAAGGACTCTCCCAGTTCTGTGCAGGTCCTTTTTTTTATTTCCCTGTTTGTTCAATGTCTTCTCTTTTTCTGATAAGCAAAACCTGAAGTTAAATTGTCTGTTACAGAGTCATTCTCTGGTTCCCATTTCCCACCCCACCTTTCGGTATTTCTGAGCCCGTATGCTCATTTGCTGCCCCATTAACAATAAGAGAATGATGTCAGTGTTTGCCTTCTGAAATAGCCATATGTCTTCTTATCAGTTGTGCTACGCCCCGGGACTACTTTCTGGGAACTAAAAGCAGCCAGCTCTGTGAAATGTGCCTTCTAAATCTTCCTGACAATGTGTATGGACAATGTATATGGATATCATCTCACTTTGCTCATAGTTCTATGGTAGAAGGTCAGCCTTTCTCATTTCTTTAATGTATGCATAAATTAATATTTTAAAATGCAAAAAATATTTTTAGGGGGGATGCAAATGTTTTTTCTTCATGTGTTTTCTGCACGGACACTCTACACAAGTCAGTTTTCTCTTAGGGATTCCTTCCCTCTGAGAAAATGTTTTTGTATAGTAAAGGAAAGAGTATTGCTTAGTTCATGAGAGCTTAACATGGCCAAAATATTCCTCTTAGCATACAAAAGTCTTTTGAAAGCTTTCCTGGAATTGGCTCAGTCGTTCTTGCATTTCTTTACCTCTCTCTACCACATAGAAACTTCCTCTTAAAGTTTCACTTGGTCTGTTTTAAAGTGCAAAACAACCATCCTTTCTCACAGCTCATTTCCTTTTATTTTTTTTCTCCTTTTTCTCTCCCTCTATTTCTCTCCCTCTTTTTCTCTCCCTCTTTTTCTCTCCCTCTTTTTCTCTCCCTCTTTTTCTTTTCTTTCTTCTTTGTCTTCTTTTCCTATTCTTTCTGGTCATGCCATAGAACAACTTCCTACTATGCTCACCACAGCTCAGCATGATGGGCTTATACCTGAGTAGGATTTTATAAGTGTTAAGGTAGAGCAAATGACAGCTGGACTGCTTGTGTGAGACTGGCTGAGGAATCATGGTGCTTAGAAACCATGTCCACAGCACTTGAGTGGACAATATTCAGTTACCTTAGGGTGTGACCTCTCTTTCTGTCATTGCAGTAAATAAATAAAAAAAAATTAGTCTTGGAAGGCTTAATACCATAAACCTTAAAACTGAAATATAAAAAAATCCTGTAAAGAATAGCATCCAGGATATTATTCAGTCAAGGATTGAAAACTAGGCAGGTGTATTTACACTGCAAATATTAATTTGTTGGCTGTAATATATTCATTGATTTTACAGTCCAGTATGGCTATGCCTAGTGCACTAGAATCAATATGTGATGATGCAAGTATGTTTCCCACGGTACAGCTTTGCCTGACCACCGTGTTATTACTCCAACTCTCAACTCAGAAAGTCACACAGCCCGTTAGCTGACCTTGGTCCTTCCCCATTTTACCTGCCTTTAAACTTCACTTAAACAGTATGTAAGCTTATTACCTGCATTTGTGAAATACGTTTTAAGGATATTTGTAGAAGTAAATTATAATAAAAATAATAAAAGCCTATACATATATAATTAACAGGACCTATACAGTGTGTCACTAAACATCCCACTGTGCTTGTATGAACTCCTCTTCTGCCTATGCCTCATCAGTACCTGTTCAGTCTGATCTTGCTGTATTTTGCAAAACAATGTAGTAATTGCATCGTTTAATCACTAGACGTAAATAAATTTACCATGTATTGCAGAAATGGAATGACCTTTAAAAACTGTTAACCAGACCTAGAGCAAGTTTTCAGAAGCAGTGCAAAGGAAAACCTTGCTCTTTAGTAAATAAAGTGTGTTGATACTCTAAGTTCCACAAAAGATCTAGGACACTGGAAAATTGGAGGGGTTTGATAGCTTTAGGTCACTGTGGAACATGCAATACTTGTTTATGGCTCAGCTGTTAGCCTCTTGCTAAGAGAAAAATTTAGTGGTTTTCGTACTGCTGCCAAGATACAACTTAAGAAAACAAGCGAATTCATAATTTCAGGTTGTGTTTTCTTCCTCCTGTGCTGTTTCTATTCAGATACATAACAGCTGCGTGGAAATTGTCAAAAAGTCTTTCTCATGTAACTTCCTGCACCTTTTGGAAAAAGCTTTAAGGGACGATAAGCTCTAATAGAAGTTTAACATTTCAGCTATCCCATTTCAGCTATTCAGCTAGCACTGACACAAATGGCTCTTCAGAGTAGAGCTGATAAATGCATTTATTCAGACTTTTCCAAAACAGATGCTACTGCAAAGAGCATAGGATAAAATTTATTCTGTAAGAGAAAATCAGCACAAGGTCACATAAATCTCATGTAAGTCTGAGCATCTGCCTAAATGCCATAATATTTGAGTGTATCTGAATGGGTTTTAAAAATTGTTTGTGTGACAGTCCACATTCGTATCACATAAATAATTAAACTTTTGGGCTAAGATAGGAACACCAAGATCTAATTCTGTACAAACCCTCAGTAAATGCTTATCCAAGCTGTTGCCTATACCACTCTTTGAAGAAACCTGGAAGAAGCAAATAATGGATATTGTTTGCATTAAACAAGCCCACAGAAAATGCCATATCTCACTGGGGAGCTGGATAGATGGGTTGGCATCAAAACCACTGCTGGCTCTCCTGTGAATGCCTCCTATTTGTGCTCTGCTTTGGTTTTGCAAACAGTTGTAACAGGCAGTGCCTTGTGCACAGAACTGCTATTTTTAATGAAAAACAAATTGTAAGAAACTACTTAAACAATACAAAAAGTGTGAATTGAAAAGCCTGTGCAGTACTGATGTGTGTGCACATGCATGACTACAAATATGACGCATTATAAAAAAAAAAAAAAGCCAACCAGGCAGTGCTACCACGGTGACCTTTCAGTCTGTAGAAATTCAAGCTCTGTGGTTTATTTTGTGTTTTAGCACTTTTGGACCCAGCTTCTCAAAAATTGTATGTCACCTTCATTTGCAGAGGAAAACGGGTCAAGAATGATGACACCTTTTCTGCCAGGTTATGTGGCAAAGGTGTGTACCTACTGGTATATCCTGTTGACTGCCTTTTCAGGGCACTTTTTTTTCCTTCTTTATAACTAACACCGATGTTTCTGATTCAAAGTCAAGAGAATGCGTGAAGTAGACATTTTATTTTGTTAGGTGTTCCTTTAGAGGGAGGAATTGATTTTTCTTTAATGGCCATGTTTAATATTCATGTTACAAACATACATCAGAAAAGGACAAAGAAAAGTTCCCGGCACTTGACACACCAGTGACCACCATTTTGTGTGTATGCAAACACCGGGTGATGTTCATAGCTAACAAGGGCCAGTTGTTTGCTCTCTTCTTGTTCCTTCTTCTGAAGGAACCTTACAGGTTTCAACATGCACTTTAATGTAGAAACTTCAAACTTTACTTAAAACCCTTACCCACGTAATGCAAATCAGTTACAACTATGTCATGAGGTTCAAGGCACAGGAACAAATATTTCTCATGAACCGTTTGAATAAAGCATACAGCATGAGATGTTGCTGTGATTTTCTGGGAAATGCAAAATCCCTTGTTGGAGAATGTGAGATGGAAATCATGGGGGGTTTTGTTCCAGAAAGGTGCTAGATTTCCATGTACTTGTGATGTGTGGTCTTGCTCTGAGATATTGTAGATGTTCAGGACAGATTTTTACCAGGGGAATGGGTGGCTATAGACATCTGGGAGAAAGGAGTTTAATTTTTAATTTTTTTTCTCAATTAAAAACCTTTTTTTGCTAACCTGTCTATAGCATAATGTGAGTGGAAACTTATTTTCAAGCACGCAGAGGTACATCCAAACTCAGGTTTCATTGTGGGAATCCATAGTCGGGGTCTTCTACAGAGAGCGCTGCACCCTGGGGTCCATCATGCATGGTGCCCTAGTTTTGATAGGTTCCCCAAAAAAATTTGCTCAGAGTGTGTTCGCTCTGCAGACTCCAGTGTAGATGTAACTCACCTTAAATGAGCTCCAGGTCTAGCATAGCCACCTGGAGTTTGACAGAGTCCAAGTGACCCTGCTGCTTGGCCAGAAATTTTAACTTGTTCAAAACTCAGTGTAGCTGCAGCAGATCAGCTTCCACCACCTGAGCTACCACCGTCCAGGTACCACTCAGCTCCCAGTGCAGCCCCTTGAACAGCTCTGGTTTGTGTAGATGTGGGTTGGGTGTGTTTAGTATTTTAGTGATGGGGGAACCATGGTTTTCAGGCAAATCACAAAGTTCATCAAAAGCCACAGAGGACCACATGACTTCACAGTGACCTTTGTTTTCAGTACAGTCCATTTTATTGAAAGGATTGATGCTGCATAGGGTCAATAACAAGTTATTTCACTGCAGATAGAGAGAGATTTTGATACTGGCTGTTTGCTCAAGTATCAGATTTATTCCTTCAGGTATCCCTGTCTGAGCAAGTTCTTTGTGGAGTGGCCCTACAAGGCTCCCTTTACCGGCCCTGGAGGGATATTGGTTCATCAGACCTGTTTCAGACATCCATTCTGGCCTGAGTGCAAACCCAGAAGGCCAACCATATCCTGGGCTGCATCAAGAGAAGCGTGGCCAGCAGGTCGAGGGAGGTGATTCTGCCCCTCTACTCTGCTCTGGTGAGACCTCACCTGGTGTCCTGCATCCATCTCTGGAGCCCTCAGCACAAGGACATGGAACTGTTGGAGCGGGTCCAGAGGAGGGCTACAAAAATGATCTGAGGGCTGGAGCACCTCTCCTATGAGGACAGGCTGAGAGAGTTGGGCTTGTTCAGCTTGGAGAAGAGAAGGCTGCGGGGAGACCTGATTACGGCCTTTCAGTACCTAAAGGGGGCCTATAGGAAAGATGGGGAAAATCTTTTTAGTAGGGCCAGCTGTGACAGGACAAGGAGTAATGGTTTTAAACTGAAGCAGGGTAGGTTTAGGCTGGATGTAAGGAAGAAATTCTTTACAATGAGGGTGGTGAAACACTGGAAGGGGTTGCCCAGAGAGGTGGTGGAGGCCCCATCCCTGGAAACATTCAAGGCCAGGTTGGACGAGGCTCTGAGCAACCTGATCTAGTTAGCGGTGTCCCTGCTCACTGCAGGGGGGTTGGACTAGATGACCTCTAGTGGTCCCTTCCAACACTAAACATTCTATGATTCTATGACTAAGCTAGCTGTCTGCTTTGCAGGCCTCTACTTTTGATCCGGTGAATCCCACCTGCAGTGTGGGCTGGAGAGCCAGCCGGTCCGCAGCAAGGTGCTCTGCACGGCAGGGAGTCTGTGTCTGCCCTTGGCTCAGCACAGGCAGCACCTCACGGAGCCCCTAGCCGTGGTAGTGAAGGAGAAGTGAGATGCTCCTCTTCCTCCTGAGCAGGCTAGAGTATCTTTTGCCAATGCTGGGCCGTCAACCCCCTGCTCAGATGGGGATATCTGAAGGAACAAATCTGGCTCTTGAGCAAATACCCAGTAGCAAAATCTGATTTTCGTTTGTTAGTCACACTGTGTATCTTGAAGGAGGGGCTGGTTTCTACTGGAGAGCAACTGGTTGTACCAGCCACACCAGGGTGATAAAGCTTGAGTTTTTAATAGCTGTCAGCACAGAGGCGTGTATGCCAAGCAGTGCTTGGATACGGATGTTTGCGAAGGGATCACGGTCCCTCCGGCGTGCCACCGCTGACTGGATGGGACAGTTGCATAAAGCACCTCGGAATAAGACCAGCCTCCATCCTCTGAGAGAGCCCTCAGGCTGTTCCTGTTCAGAAGAAAGCCAGACTCCAGCAGCAACATGTCTCAGCTGGAAACTGCGATGGGAATGATCATTGCTGTCTTTGACAAGTATGCAAAGAGTGATGGCAACAGGCAAACCCTCACCAAGACAGAGCTAAAGACCCTCCTGGAAAAAGAGCTCCCGAACTTCCTCTCGGTAAGAGAACAGCGCGGCATCATTTCTGTGTAGCGGGTGCAAGGGCTGCCTGCAGACACAGGTTTTAGTACATTACAGGGGGAATTAAATCCACAATACGCAATGGTTTGTAGAACAATGTTAAATAAAAAAGTCTTTGTGCATGCTGTGTAAAACTGACTCCAATATTCAGGTCCATTGCTTGTTTACTAAATTCATCACTCGAGTTCCCAGGACAATGGCTTTGAAATAGATTTGGTTTCCTCTTCAGAATTCACCTACTTCTTCTGTTTACCCCTGGATTTATCAGCTCACATCATGTCACAACTGCTGTGAAGGTACTTACGTTGTCGGCAGTTGAAGAGCTCGATTGCAGATGGGGAATCTGTCTAAATGTCTATACACTTACTTTCTCTAGGTATTTGTACTACATACTCAGTATGCACATCGAAATGATGCATAAACAAGAACAAGGCATGAACTCAGAGCAAACTGTTTTGCATTTGGCTTTAATAGTAAAAGAAAGACTTGAAAAAGTGTTTTACAACATAGATTTGTAATCACCAGGTGTATTTAAGTAGGTTTTATATATTATATATATAAAATTTATCTTAGTAGCTATTCAAAATGCTTAATAGATTATAGTAAAAGCTTTAGCTGCCCGGGAAACAAAATGCTTTTCATTTTCAATTGTTTTTTATTTGCTTCCCTTCACTGAAAATCCAGAAAACACTGAAAAGTCTTGTTCTTTCTACACAGGAGTAATGTTCATCTATCCGTACAGTTATTCTCAAGTGCAAAAGCCTAGAACCAAATGTTCTAAATGTGGCTACCACTTTTTGTACCCAGCATAATTCAATTTTTTAACAGCTATTTCAGGGCACTGCAGCCAGGGTACTTGATACAATTTAGTATCTTTCCACGCAAGCTATATGAAATCACTGTATGAAATCCATGCCTGCTGGATTTATGACTCACAAGTGAAACACAGGTGCAATATTCAGATTAAAATGTCTGTGGAAAAAGTCTATAAAACAGATCAGTGGTTGTGACCCAACAGCAGCACAGGAAGCTTCCTGGTCCTGATCATGGAGCTGTGCATTACCTATAGCACTTCCGCGTAAAGAAAAACAAGCCCACCATTCTAAGGGGGCATGAAAATCCCCCAGAAGCTTGCCATTTGGTCTAAATAAAGTTGGGAAGCCGCTGCACTAGACAACTGCCAGAGGGGATGATGCTCAAAGGTCGCTCCTGACTACGTTTGCTGGCCGGGCACCACCTTTTCCCTGTTCCTCATTCCTCCTCCTACTGGCTCTGCTTATATTTCCTGAAACTGCTGGGGAAAAGGGAATTTTCCAGGCAGATAATTAGCTGAATGTCCTCTTATGTTCTAGACTCCCTCCCCCTTTCCCATTTTATCTATTCTAGAAAAAAAAAACAAAAACCCAGCACAGAATAATGTTTTATATCAGCACTTAAAATAGATTTCAACCAACAATGTCCCGTCTTGCAGACTCATAACTGCAAGAAAGAAACTGAGAACATAAGTCTGACTTCAGAAAAAAAGTTTTACCTGCATTTTCCTGACATTTATATCCAGATTTTTTTTATTTGCAAGACTGTTCTGGGAAACAGAGTCTTTTAAATACCCACGTGGATTTCTGGCCTTAGAATTGGTTATAGCTGACACAGCTCACATCTGGCTGCAATGATCTTGAATCAGTCAGAGACAGAAATGAATCCATACCACAGGACTGATGGGTTGGACTCAGTTATAAAGAGTTTCCAAAAAATAACTCCCACGTGAGCATTTCAGAAGTAATTCAGAGGCTAAAAGTAGTTCATATATTTACCCAAATATTTTCAAATATTCACTTATAAAATTAAAACTGGTTGTAATTTTCAAAGTGAAAAGGACTAAAACCTTCCAGACATAGTCATCTGTCAAATCTAGGGAACTGGTTCAATTTTTAGTGATTTATAAAGTGCATATATTTAAGTGAAACATGAAATTACAGAATGAGAAATTTAGTTAATTAGACCATGATCAAGAAGTGCAGTCAGATTTCACTTAAGGTTGTCATTATTTTAAATTCCTGGCAATTTGCTAAAAGTTTATGTAATTTCTTTCTAGCATAGTATCAGATTTGGGTTTTGTTTAGCGTTAACGATATTCACGCGGTTGTTTCCTCCATTAGACTGGTCTCTACTGCCATCCCCCGTTTATTTTTAAAACTGCGTTTTTTAAAAATCACTGGAGTTTATCAGTGCCGGGACTCAAGCCAAGAAGCCCTCCAGTAAGCTACTTTAGGAAAAAACCCACAAAACTTTTTTTTTTTTTTATTTTGGCAAAATTTAAAAAAAAAAAACAAACTCTTTTTACTTGGATGGTGCCTCGCTTACCATCAGCCTCAAGATGCACTGGTTCAGTCAGCCCGCCAGAATTATGGCAATATAGAAAAAAAAAGATTTTTCTGATATTTCCCCCTGCGGTCGCTCAAGCCCCGCACCACGCTCGCTGCCGGAGGTGCCTTCCTGCCGGCAGCTCCATGAGCACCTTGTGCCGGGCACCAAGGCCAGCGGGAGCACTCAAAGCACTTCTGAGGCCATTTGCATCGTTGCTGGCCTGGCGGCGCTTAATGAAGCTGAAACCTGACCATCGCCCCTTCATTTTGCAAAACTGCCCAAGCCCCAGCCGAGCCTCTCCATGGGAGCGGATGGGGAACGCTCAGCATTTGGTTCAGCTGGGGATGTCCTCAGGGCTTTGCATTACACAGCTTAGCCATGATAAAGGTTGTTTTAAATGTAGAAAACATGGCTCTCCATGCCGGTGTGTGACATAGCATGCAGGTGTAATAAACACGGGAGGGTATGCTTTTGGGTGGGAGGGGGTGTGTGATCGCTGCCGCTGTGCAGAGGGCGGGAGGAAGGAGGTCTGCACCCATGCCATGAGGCTGCCAGGACCCACGCTTCCCCCCACCATCACCCAGAGCCCCCCACCTTCTGCTTTTTCCCTGTGTGCCTGGGCCTGACCCCAGCAGCAGCAGAAGTCCCTGCGGGAAGGCTGTGCTTTCCAGGCAGCCGTGGAGGAGATGTGCAACTCCCACCGAGCTCCCTGAGGACATGGCCCACGTCCAGGGCTGGGCGCTGAGCGGTTGTCTCAGCCAAACATGGTGCAGAGGTGCTCATGGCTTTATACCCAGAAGTATAATGCAAAAAAGAAGCAAATAAAAACTTAAAAAAAAGTCTCCCTAGCAGAAAATGTGATAAGCTGACACTCCAAGCAGGCCTATGGCAAGGCTGCCTGCAGGAGCTATTACACCTCCATCACACCCCCACGGAAAGGGACAAGGTGCCTGAGCTGGCGTCAGCCTCACGCCCCCGGATGCCCCCCTGCACCCTGCGGCAAGGGCCCAGAGCCCCAGCCCTGCCCCTGTTTGGGGTAGAGGTAGCTACAATGCTGCGTTAGGGTCTGTGCCGCCTCTCACCTCAACCTGCTCCTTTCCTTTTGCAGTCAGGGAAGGACAAGGACGCCATTGATAAAGTCTTCAAGAACCTGGATGAAAACAGCGATTCCCAAGTGGACTTCAAAGAATTTGTCATCTTTGTGGCAGCTCTGACTTCCTGCTGTCACAAATATTTTGAGCAGAAAGCAGCCAAATAATTGTCAAACTGCTCGCAAGAAGCCATCTTTGCTGTGCTCCATATGCTAGTGGTATGGATCCCTTCACTTCTTCCATGCACTGCCACGCAGTTTGCAAGCATGCTGGGCTGTAAAAATAAATCCTACTGTGCTTACTTCCCTGTCTTGAATGTTAATTTCTGCCCCTTTGTGGAAGAGCCTGGGTTTAACAGCTCCCACTAACTTTCACTGAGTATTTTCTCTTTTTCTCTGCTTTTCAAAATTCTGTTCTTAGCCAAAAGGCTCAACCTTCATCCCAGCACAAAGGCCACGCAAGGGTAAATGCTGCTGGAGCCAGGAGTCAGCTGGAAGCTGCTTTTATACAGCAGCGGCTCTGGGATGCAGCCTGCCAAGCCTCAGCTGATGGAGACTGCAGCCCAAATCCACACATGTGCCACCACGGCTGTACGGGATGGGTCCCACTGGGGCTGCCTTTGAGCCTCTTTGGTACCCTCAGCTGTGTGGTTATTGCAGGGCCGCCATGTAGGTGCCGTCTTGGTTAAAAAAAACAAAACCACCCCAAACACTTTTTTTTTTCTTCAGCATGGAGGTTTCTGTGCAACTTTATGTGCTGGTGAACCACCTCACCCAGCTCAGATGGATTTACTTTCTATAGCATGATAAGGTTTTTCTACCAATATGGCATTACTATACTGTTGGCAATGTAGGCAGGGTTGCACACTATAACCATTTTGTTTTAAATAAACTTTAATGCCCTCCAAATAGCATGCCATAACATTTCTGCATGAAACAAGACTAATGACAGCAGTTCTCGCTTCTTTACCCAAAAAACATTTGTGTGGAGACGTGGAGAACTGGGCGAGTTTGCTTTCAGCGGAGCAGGCACCAGGCATCAGCTGTGACTTTGCAGCCGGAGCAAGACTGAACCAAGTGCTATTCTGGAGCACTTTGCAGGCGAGCGCCCCAGTGCAAACTTCAAAAAAATCAGTTTTAGTTCCTTTATCTTCAGAATGGTCCTGTTTTGTGCTATTCCCATTTTATGCCAAGAGTCAAATTATTCCCTGTCCCACTGCATGTGCAAACCTGCTGTGCAGGTGGAGGCCCTGCAACTCCCTGTGCAGCTGCACGATGCTTTTGTGCAGGGTTCCAGCGCTGGCTGGAGATCATGCTGCACGGCAAATATAGGAACACGGGCTCTGTAGCTGCAGAGCACTGCTTTAACTGCAAAAATATTTTCATCT
>NW_009259117.1:78685-85285 GCF_000687185.1 Egretta garzetta | reverse complement strand
GGTACAGCGGGTTAACTGGGCAAGTTGCATACCTGGAGCTGGACCAAGAACTTAGTTATGCTGCGTTTCCCGAGTCTGAAGTTAAGCCACAGGCTTGACCCATAACTGTGTATAAGCATACATATGTTTAAGTCTAGTCATCGAGATGAATTTTTATGTTTGGGGGCCTATTTGGTTATTTCAGCCTGTTTTAAGTGTTACAGCTGTCCTTTCATCTAGCCACATTTTGTTCCTTGGTTTGGCTGTACTGACTAAATGAACTAAAAACCACTTAAAACTTTATTTTTAATACCAAGGGCACAGTGTCCCAATGCCCTGTAATGGATGTGGCCGCCAGCTGCTTTGGGAAAGGCTCTGCCCTTCTCTGCCCTGGCACTGTTGGGTCAGACCAAGCAATCGCAGTCCCAGGGCCCGGCTTCCCTTGGTGAACACAGCTCTGTCCCCAGCTGGGGCTGTCTAACCCCGGTAAGCCCTCAGAGTCGCCCATCCCCCTCACCTTACGTGCGGCTGGTGTATGCACCAGCACCGCATCTGGCACTGGCAACCACAGAGGGGTTCCCCCCATCCAGAAAGTGTTAGAGCCACAAGCACTGCCATGGGTGCTGTTAGCCTGTGGTCATGGCTGGATCAGGCAGAGACCATCCGTAATATGTGACCAAAAACTAGTGAGTGCTGCCCACATTCATGCCTTCTCCCTGGCACCTTGCTGAGAACAGATGCCCAGCTTAGCGTAGACATACAACAAAAAACTAATGATCAGTTATTCCTCATTCTCTAACAGACTTCATAAACTACTATCACAGAATCACTGAATCATTTGGGTTGGAAAAGACCTTTAAGATCATCAAGTCCAACCGTTACCCTAACCCTGCCATCCCACCACTAAACCATGGCCCTAAGCACCTCGTCTGCCTGGCTTTTAAATACCTCCAGGGATGGGGACTGGACCACTTCCCTGGGAAGCCCATTCCAATGCTTGACAACCCTTTCGGGGAAGAAATGTTTACTAAAAATTTGAAAATCGTGAACGCGTTGCCTTTCTCAAAGTCCAAACCTAACATATAAACTTTTATGTTTCATCTTATAAGCCATCCACTAGCATCCTCTCCTCATTAGGGACTTTTTTTAAGCCTTTCTTTCTAATACTTGACTTTTTTTTTTTCCAGAGAATTTACAGAAAATCTGTAACAGTTTCTAGGTTTTATTTCCAGATTTTAGATTTAGCACATCCAGGTATAAGGCTAGGCATCTGTATTAAGATAACACTTTTTACTGATAAAAACCAAAGTTCACAGATAGATTTACAAGTAATGGCACAGATACTCATTAACTTCATACCTCTGTCATTCTAGTCACCATTAATTGAGCAAAATACTAAAGGTAAGATGTCATCACCAATGATCACTTCATTTACAGTCCTGAATGACAGGAAAGATGAGAGCATTGACAGGGCTGACAGTGAATTTGGGAAGGAGGGTGTCTTAGGTAAGATCAGGGGTCCAATTTTGGTCACTCTAAATTAGAATTTACATGGAGACATTCAGGAACAGGCACCAAAAGAAAGAGTGAAAGGCAAGGTTGAC
This sequence comes from Egretta garzetta, assembly GCF_000687185.1. Taxonomy (NCBI): domain Eukaryota; kingdom Metazoa; phylum Chordata; class Aves; order Pelecaniformes; family Ardeidae; genus Egretta; species Egretta garzetta. The sequence continues at coordinate 83,702 of NW_009259117.1, read as the reverse complement.
TGAAAGGAGAAAAATTGTGACGGGAGATGTAGATCTGAGAGTTATTTGTATAAAAATGGACATTAAACTGTCTATGTGGATAAGCTGCTGAGCCATTGACTTTGCTGCCAGGAGAAGTAGAAGGTCCGGAGGGTGTTCTGCAGAAGAAGATGAAGAGGGCAAAGGAGGAAAGTGATAACTGAAGGGGAAGAGTAAGAGAAGCAGAAATTTCAAGAAAGGCTCACAAGTCCAGGGATTCGGTCAAAGGATGAGTAGAGACTGCTTTATAATATCCATCCTCATGAAGTTATTTTTGTTACCACTGTGTGGCACTAAACGCAGCCTTTTCATCAGCCACCGAGCCCAAATTCCATGTACCGCTATTGAGGCAGAATGTAAAGAATTTGTGTTAAGATTTTAAAAATTTCAGAAAGGTTCTTAACATCATGGCAATTTTCTCTCCAAACAAACACTGTATGTCCCATGGAGAGTATTTCACTGATGGCAGTAGAAGCAGCAGGAGCCGAGAGGCTCCATCTCTCGGGCTTTTGGTAGGGTTTAGCACCCCAGTTTCACCCTGGTGAAAGTTGTTTCCCCTTCTTTGTAAATCACAAATCCCTTGTGCAATTTATTGTAGTGTCCTTCTACACCTCACTGAGATTGCTTTTAAAACGCATCTTTTAAAGAGCATATTGGTGAAAAGCTCCTGTCTTGTCAGCCAAGAGATTCACCTTATTACTCCATTTTATTTATCAGATTTTTAAACCATGCTGTTCAGCAGTGAGAGCTGTATATCGTTGTGAGCAATACTGTAATTTACCCCACATCTCACGCTTATTTCCAAAACTTCCTTTCCCTGGTGTCCGATACCCACACAATTTAATTCATTCTCTAATGCCATTTTGCCCATTTTCCTGATCTGGAGCAGGTTTTATCTGTGCTCGTACGGCATTTGAAGACTTGGTTTACTCTGCTCATGCATGGAGCTGCTTTGTAACCGCTCCACCTCCCCAGATGGGAACCAACCAGCCATGATGAGCTCAAGCACCCTTGCTTCCGTGAAGGAGCGCGTACCTGAGCCATCCCTCTCGCCAGCAGCGGGATGATGGTGAAACGAGTGGGATAGTATTTTTCTCATTGTATCTGCAGGCCTCAATCCTACAAACACTTACCTTTGTGTTTAACTCTCATTAGGCCCCCCTGGTCCCACCAGTACCTGTGGGGACACCTGGAGAGCCCAAAGGCCGTGCACAGGAGCACAGGGGTGCTGTGTGCTGCTTTGCTAACCCGATGGAGCAGTGCATATTCAGAGCTGCAGCAAGAAGGGAAAGAAAAGGGGGTTCGGGGTTTTTTTTATTTTCCCCTCCAGATCTTTCAAAAGCTCAGTGATGAATATTCATTTTGCTGTAGTACTGAAAATTCAACTGGTGACACCTCAGAGAGAAAATGATCCAGGAATAAAAGAAATTAACATATAGCTCCCACCTTATCATAGAACAAAAGTGACTTTTCAGAATATATTATTTAACCTAAAAGCATTTCAGCAGTCACTTTAATGTCTTTCAATCCACTAATTTTCTTCCCCAGTATTATTAATTTTTGCTGTGAACCCTCATTTTACCCAGAATATACTGTGTATTTCCTTCCCTGGGTAAAACTTTTGTCATTCAGGGTTCAAATTGCTGAGGTGCTAGACCTGGGTTTATATCTACCATTTAATCCCAGCTCTTAGGCTTAAGTGTATTGTGTAGAATGAGATAGTTTAAGAAACAATATAAGGCAGATGTAAGGGAAGGGAAAAGATGCCATAAAGAGCAGCTCAGCAAATATGAGCTAATGGTTGTGGGCAGGACGTGTTTGACTTATTTAACAGAAAATAAGACAGGGGACAAGATATTACTAGCAAATGACAATATGGGAAGTCATCATCTCTGATGAGTTTCAAATTAGGCAAGGCTTAAAGGCAGAGGTCAGAAAGTCAGCTAAGCACAAAACCAGCCAACAGGTATTTTTGTTATCTTATACAGAAAAAATATGAATTTGTATTAACGGTAGATATCTTCTATAGATGAAGGTGCTCCAGTAGCTATAGTTGCCATTTTGAAATTTGGTGGGGTACTGTCAAGGCTCTTCAGTTTTTAAAATGACATATTGAAATCTTATTTCTCAGTGTATATACAGGAGAAAAAAGGTATAATGTTACCTAACCCTGAAGTCACTTGTGGTCACTTATGCTGTGGTTTTACCTGGGAAGGTTCCTCATTATTTTACCTTCAAGTTCACTGGGGCTCATGGAAAAAAATAATTCACCCAGTCAAGCATAGTGTTTATCTCCCCAGCAAACCCAGTTTGGGGCTGGACACTGGGCATTTCTCTCCCTAGGCCCTCTGAGCATCCCATGCTAGCAACATGTACCTTCAACACTTGACCTACAGTGCCAAGACCAAGCTCTTTACAAAATACATTTTAGCTGCTGGTTTTCCTTACAAAGGGTGGGTAGAGGAGGAGGAGGAGATGTTACCTATCTTTTATGCAACAGTGTCACAGTGAAATGCTCCTGTAGGAGCTGGGAAATTGCGTTTAAACCTTTCCTCAGCTGGAACCCACACATGCCAGCCGAGCGCACTGAATAGCAGGCGCCAGGGTAGCAGGAGGCGCCGGGTACCTGCCGCCCGCTCCCTCCTTTGCAGCCGAGACCGGTGGGGGCTGAGGAGGCCTGAAAAAGGGTGCATGAGAAGTAGCACCTCTCTGTAGCCTGGCAGATGGAGCACATAGCCGGCAGCGCAGGTGTCTTGTGTCCCAGATACACTATAAGGGCAGATTTTGTATTTTAGTCAATAATTATTTAATACAAAATACACAGCCAGCATAACTGAAAGGATATTCTTTGCCAGGTGGGTTCCCAAGCCATCAAACAGTAGACCTATGGTCAGTGCTCCAGTCCTCTCTCCTGGACCACATTCTCTGCGACAGGTTGAAAAGGTCTCAGCAGAGGAGAGGGAGCATCTCCTTCTCCTCCTCATCCTCATCCTCCTCCCTGAAGAAGCATCTCCTCCTCCTCCTCCTGCCCTGTAAAACAGTGTAAAATGTCCAGCCATGCTGAGCCCACCACCAGCGGAGGGAAAGTCCTGCCGGCACATCTCTTCACCCTAACTACTCACCAGTGCTTGGGGAAGCTCTTAAATGAAAAGAAAAAACAAAAATAAAAACCCAAAGCTGACTCCTGCTCAGATACCTGGAAGTAAGTATGGAGATCTCTATTTTGCTAAAGAGGGTTCACAGCTGTAGCCCAAGTGAGGTTCGGCACTTGCCTGGCGTCATCCGGGGCATCGCCGGCTGCCTGCGTGCATGCCGCTCCCTGAGAGATGGACTCACACTTTTGGGTCCCTTTCTGAGGTGCCTTTCCCACGTGCTGGCAGCAGAGCCTTGGGGCTTAGCTCAGGTTTCTGAAGTCTGCTCACATCCACCCACCTGGAAATTAGTCATTCCAGCAGCTAATTGACTATGCTTTTGCACAGCTTTTTCAAGCCATTTTTTTCCCCACTCATTCCTTTTTTTTTCCTTCCTAGTCAATAATTTTTTTTACTCCTGTACCAGCCTGCAAACCTCTGGGTCACAGTTCCATTCTGGAAGCTGCCCATTGTCTGAAGGGAGAGAAAACTTCATTTTTTAAGGGTACAGCTCTGCTGCTCTGCAGCAGGTGATCAATAGGTGCAGACACCATATTATGCTGCAGGACTAGGCACCAGGTTTGATTTTGCCTAGTAAACCTTTCCATTATATCCAAATAAATGTACTGATTTTTTTTTCCTCATGATTTTATAGCTTTCTATTTAGATGCAATTGCCAATAACATTTTCTTTTGTTTTATGACAGGCAGAAGTAGAAGTAGAAGTATTAGATAGCTATTGACAGAAAGAACAAAAGGTTCCTGAAAAGAAATGGGTAAGAAAGCTGAGCAGAGATGGCTGCGAGAGCCAGGAACTTCCTCTCCAGGATGTAAGCACAAGCACAGAGAGACCGAACCAACCTGCAGATCGCTGCCACTGTCTTAGCCTTGCTACCTAAAAGGGTTTCAATCTGATGGAGGCTTGAAATCCCAGGACTGGTGGTTTGCTTTGGAAGCATTTTAATGTTCAGGTATTTATTTTCCCTTAGTGCTTCTAAATCCTCGTTATAGTGATTATAGCTCCCTTCTTCCTCCTCATTTCCAAACCCCACTCTGTAATTTACGTCTGTGATGCTTTGGCCAAATAGTTTCAGATGAAGATGTTCTGGAAGCTACCAATACATCACAAAAATCAATTTTGTGTTTCTGAATTAACTTCCTCACCTGTGCTGACCTCAGCTAATTCAGTCTCCCCATACTCTTCATGAGATTTCATATCCATCAGTGTAAGTTAATAGGTTTAAAAGGCTGAACAGTAAAACCTGCAGAACAAGTAAAAGGCCAAAGACCCTGTGTCCTTTGCTGCTCTTTCTGTAGGTACTAAGAAGGCTGTCTGAAATGAATATTCAATATCTCCCATGATGAAAATGAACTGTTCTCCCCTACCACTGACTTCCCAAATGAAACAGCTGGGGGAAAGAGAAAGCCCAGAGCTGCAGCTGTAGGGGAGCTGGAAAGGATCTAAAGTAAATAATAAATCTCAAGTAAATCAGGGATGATGCTAGGTTTGTCCTCTGAGGGCTCTATAGTCGGAGGCAAAGACACGTGCCTCGCCTGGGGCTCAGCCTGGGGCTGGGGCTGGCAGAGAGAGAAAGCCCAGACCTGCAGTTTTAGGGTGCTGGGAAGCATCTTCCAGAGCTAACTCAGGGCTGCTGCTTGATTTTGCTACTGCAGAATACATGGTCTGAACATGGAGCTGGGTGACCGGCCACGTGCCACCTTACTGAAAACCACACAGTTAGACTGGTATCATTCACAGAATCACAGAATCACAAGGGTCGGAAGGGACCTCGGAAGATCATCTAGTCCAACCCCCCTGCTAAAGCAGGTTCTCCTAGAGCATTCTACACAGGACTTCATCCAGGCGGG
>NW_009259117.1:45326-78550 GCF_000687185.1 Egretta garzetta | reverse complement strand
TCGTAGGGGAGATGCTCCAGTCCCTTAATCATCCTGGTTGCTCTCCTGTGGACTCTTTCTAGGAGTTCCTCATCTTTCTTGAACTGGGGAGCCCAGAACTAGACATAGTACTCCAGGTGGGGTCTCACCAGGGCAGAGTAGAGGGGGAGGATAACCTCCCTCGACCTGCTGGCCACATTCCTCTTAATTCCCAGGTCCCTCTTGGCAGAGCTGCTTTCCAGCAGGTCAGCCCCCAGCCTGTCCTGGTGCATGGGATGCATTCCCAGGCATCATCTCAGAGGCAGAAGGATTTTAGTCTGGTTTTGGTGGGGACAAGTGCAATTCCTGCTAACGCAGCCAGTGCCCTACTGGTCTGTCGATAGGAAGGCTCCGTCGGCTTTGGTGCGTCATGAGGCAGCAGCAGGCCCTCGCTGACAGCCCGCCGGTGCTAACAGGCTCCACAGGCACAGCGTCTCACCTCTGCAAGCTGGAGAGGCAGGGAAGATAACAAAGGGCAGGATAAAGCCCAGGCAGCCCAGCGGGGTGAGGCAGACCTGCAGAAAAGGACACATTCCCCCAGCTGACTTTGAGCTGTATCCTTGTTCTTCCCTGCTTTCCACGTTTTCCTCCTCCTTTTCCTTCCTGTTTTCTTCCTGCCCGAATATGAAGGAGCCTTTCAGCAGAAAGCTGCTCTGGTTTATTTTGTAAATAACGAACCAAAGCATTTCTCTCCTGCTAAGTCCCCAAATATCAAGCAAAAGGACTGTCCTCCTCCTGATAGAGGCGGCTGCTATTTTGGCTCGCAGTCCAGCCAGCACAACGTAGTCCTTTCTAGCAAGTCTCGCACTGCTGCATGGCAGCTCAGTCTTTCAGCCCTCAGAGAATGAGCACATTAGGAGCTGAATATAAGCAATGTTTGCTTCCAATTTGCTCAGGCTATGCCCAATTACTTTATTAATGGACTGGTTTGCAGCGGGGTTCAGATGAAACAAAGCTGTGCTTTAGGTTTGGTTTTGCAGTGCTCCCAGTTTTAGAGCAATAAAGACGAAGAAACGTTAACTTTCTTTCTGTGCTATTTTGTCCACAGAAGCACGAGCTAAAGATCTCTCTATGGGCAGCCTGTCCTCTGCAGAGCTCAGCACTAAGGAAAGCAGAAGGACAAATAATTTTATTTTCCTGATACCTTTGATTAGGAAAGGATGGCTCTTCAAGAGACAGTTCAACAGCTTTCAATACCTATTTAATAGTTCTTGTGGGATAACGTATGTGGTGCTGTCATCTACCAAGCAAGTCCAGGGTCCCCTTGAGTCTCCTCCTGCAATCCCACTTTTGGATTAAGTTCTCCTCCACAGGAGTGTTTCATGCACTCAGGAAAGCTGGGGGAAGGGTTTTTTGAGAGCTCCAGGGGACCTCTGGTTCGTCTGTCTGGGCTATCATCAGGAACGCGGCTGCTGACAGCAGCATGCAGGTAGCGATAGCGGTGCTTCAGAAAACACTGAGCAAGGCTGCTAACCCCTGAAGGGGCAGGGGAGACAAGGGTCACCCCCACCATCCACCTCCCAGATGAGACCTTGGGAGTCTGGACAAGATGATAGGAAGCAGAGGCAGCTTTACATAGGTTTCTCCTATTGTAAAGCATAATACCGGCCACTTTCATACTTTGCCTCTCGGAGATGAAAATATCCAATACGTGTGCTTGGAAATGCTTTCTGTAGAAGGAATCGGGGCAGGCAGAGCCATCTCATACAGAGCAGTACAAGACACACTGGAAGGCTGCTGTCTTGTGAGATGGTGTGCGGAGCCTGCTATGAACTGGCCCCACGCCTGGACCGAGACTCGGCAGCGCTGCACGCTGTCCCGTCCACAGCCTTCTCTGTAACTCAAGGAGGTCGTCTTTAAACCAAAGGTTTCAGCGGTGGCTACTAGCTGCTGGGCTCTATAACTGGTGGTGTGACCTCTGCCACTTTTTAAATCTACCTGTTCTTTGAAAGAATCATCTTCAAATAATATAAATCCATTATTAGTATATTTACCATCCTGTGGTGCCTATTACTGTACTTCTTTCACAATTTTTTTTAAAGACCTGGTCTTAATATAGCATTCTAAAAATAAACCAGAAAATTGTTTTTTGTACTGCCTGGGGAGGACTAATGTGTCTAGATCTTTTGCAATAAATACCCACCTCCCCTTGAAATTTTCATTTTCATCTCTGAAAATGTACATTACACTGAAGCACAGCTAGAAAAGAATACAAGAAGAAATGGAGAACGTACAGACCTGCCTGGTAAGTGTCACACTTTACAACCACACAATCTCTTCAAACAGCATCGAATGTTAGCTATACCCGGGGACCTCCTCCTGCCAGGCTCCAGGAATGCTGATATATGGTCATCAAACAAGACATGGACCTTGGCAGAAAGATGTGGGGATTAAGATTCTGGCTTGGAAAAAACCCTGAAAGTGATTTGGAAAAAGTGCTGGGTCCCCAATTCCAGCTGATAGCAAAGAGCACTAAGTTTCACAACTGGTCAACAATATGGGGTGACAGAAGACGATTCATGATAACACACAAAAGAGCCTTAGATGCTTTGTAATGGGATATCATTTGTTCTCTATTTACACAGTGCCTTTGTTTCAAAGTACAAGTGAAGGATAACAGCAACAAAACGGAAAGCAATACTTGACAATGAAAGCAAACAAGCCATCAGCTCTGCATCTTAAGTGAGAACAATAGATTGAGCTTACAGAAGAACAGAAAAGATCAAGACAGTGGGAGAAGCTGCATAAGAGAAAGAAAATAGATTCCTATGGCTATATTTAGAGCTGCAATTGTGAATGATAAGGAAGAACTTTTTTGCTCCATTGCCTCGAGGTAAGGTGCAAAGACCATGCCCGCTTTTCTTTTAGGCCCTTTCTCATGTCGTCCTTTGCTGGTGATGGTGCCTCAGTCCGCAACACCCCATTGCAATGGATGCTGCAAGTTTTAAATCATCTGCAGAGTATTTCTACATTGCACTGATGTGCCTGATCTTCTGAGAAGCACTGCAGTACTTAGAAAAATCATTTTAGCTTTGGTTTTGTCCCTCAAATATCTGAATCCCCTACACACTGTGGCCCCCTCCTTTTCCAAAGTGATTCTGCTTCACCCTTGTCATCATCCACCCTCCACCAGAAGAACTGGTTCCCCTTTTCTCCTCTCCACGCTCTCCTACGTGCCACCTAGGGCTTATCTGCCCCCACCCCAGGACCAATCTGCAGCTGAGCAAGGAATCGCTGCAGCACCAGCATGGGGATGAGATGGGGTGGGGAGGTTTGCCTTTCAGGGCATTAAACCAAGACAGCAGTTATGCTTTCTGTGCAGGAAGGATCAAACCCTGTTACTGTTGTGTAAATAAACCCAAATGTATTTGTTTTCATAGGCCACACGTGAAGAAGTGCTATGCACAGCCAGCAGCCGAAAGACAGGAGGTGGTGGCCTTGGCGTCCTGCAGTGAGGTCTAGCCTGATGTGACGGACAGGAGTGGACTCTGTCTTCCCAGTTCACCCTGGAAAGTCCCGAAAGCCAACACTTCAGGATGTACAGAGTCAGACGATGCCTTGAGAGAGGTGAGAGATTCTGCAAAAGACAGGCAGTGTTGGCAGACACATCTCTGACTTTGGCTTTCTAAAAGCCCAGGAATTAAAATTATAATTAATAGCTGTGCCAACAGGTTTGGGCTCCACTTAACACAACCCATCCAACAGAGTCTTGAGCCTTCATTTTCTTTCCAGATCGGCTTCTGCAAGATCAAGGACTGCCTGCTCCAACAGGCTGGCTACTGACCTACATAGAGCAGCAAAGCTCAATGCAATAAAGGGCAAAGCTGAACTTCCTTTTTAAAAATAATCTAAGTTTAGAAACAATTTAGATGCTGGTGTAGCCGTGTGACTCCAGAAGCTGCGGAGCCTAAAGCCTGTGGTTTAATCTGTACCTGGTTCTTGGCAGACCTTGTGCTGATGCTGATTTTGCATCTAAAAAGTCTCTGTATAAGGTGTTACTAGTTCTGAATGGCAGAGGCATAGATGGAGGCACAAAAATACCGTATTTCTTAATATGTAATGGTCTCTAAACACGGTTTTTTTAATTAATTTAAAGAAGTCTACTCTAATTTATGCATATTGCGCAGCCCAAGGGAGGTTCAAATTCCTGACCTAGGCCTCCAGGCAGTATGGCAAGATAACTAAAAAATGTTAGTAATATCTCTCATTATACGTCTCTAGTTGCTTACATGCCTTTTAACAGTTTTCAGGGCTGGGATTTTCCAAACTGCTCAGTGCTCATCTAACTCTGACCTTCTTGCTTCCAGTGATTGAGGCATTCATTCAAAATAGATCCCAAAATGAATATATAATTTGGGATGCAGATGTACCTTTTTTTGACTCTTACGGAGTAACATTTTACTTGTTAAATCATATTAACTCAGTCTTTTGACAGCCCTGAAATAATTTGTCCTGGTAGACCCTATATTCATCTTGCTGTGTGGTTGATGTTTGATGACCCAAGCACATAGTCAGTCTTGTAATTGCCTAATTTGTACCAGGAGATTTTAAAAGTGAAACTTAGGTCATATCTAGGCAAAACCCCCTTACATGTGAGAAATTACTGGCTGTCCATTTTGTGATCGAACGCATACAGCAAGATTAGTGATCATCTGTAGCTCGGCTGTTATTTTTACTGGGTTATCAAAGCCCCAGGGAGGATTTTGCAAAGCTATTTAGCCTGAAGGAAGGGATTAAAGAGGTTTCTCCCCATGAAACATCTGTTGCAAATGTACTTTCTAATATTTGGAGCAGAATGTTAAAATTAATCAGAAAGGGGAAGAGTCTCTACCTTGTTCAGCAGCCATACTCTCTGCTCAGCCATCCCACGGGCCAACCCACTCTTTCTTTCCCAGCCCCATCCAGAAGCTGCTGCCCCCCATAGAAGAGAGGGCTTCGATGGATGCTGTGCCCCTCAACACCTTAGAATAATAGAATCATATAATTGTTTAGGTTGGAAAAGACCTCCAAGATCATCAAGTCCAACTGTTAACCTAACCCTGCCATCCCACCACTAAACCATGTCCCAAAGCACCTCGTCTACCCGTCTTTTAAATACCTCCAGGGATGGGGACTGGACCACTTCCCTGGGCAGCCCCTTCCAATGCTTAACCTCGATAGGATACTTCAACTTTTTCCTCAAGCTCTCCTCTCTTTTGTCAATTAATGAGAAACTAGGACTTAAAGTGACTGTTACAGCCAGAAAGGCCAACCATCCATGAATTCCTCTTCTTGCCCTAATTCCCAGACTCTACACTCATGCTTTTGTTGTATAGGCACTTGCACACACTTTTTTTTTTTCTTCCCCCCAGACAGGTACCTGCTGGAATAGTGCCTAATCATGCCTACTTTGAGCAATAGCTGATTATTTTCCCAAGTGGAGCCATTATCTACAATCCCCCTACTTGTGTGATTTTAAAAAAATCTGTGCTTGCAAAAAAGAAGTAATAGAATATTAAACAAACTTGGGTACTAGCAGTTCTGATACTGATATGGCCCAAGAGCTGTTTTCTGTATCCTTCTCCTCCTCTCACAGGGCTCTCTCAAGCCCACTTATCCCAGCCCCAGGATAAAGCTTCTACTCTAGGGGCAAGGATAACTTTTTTTCTCCAGTAGCAGATAGGACTAAGTTGTGCTATGCTTTTACTGCTTATAGTATTGCTTTCTATAATACATGGAGGAAAAGGAGATACCCAGTAACAAGCAAGCACATTCACTACAGAGCATTATATGCTGTGCAAACTTATGTGCTAAAAGAAGTTGGATAAAAACAAATTCTCAGTTTATTCTCCTGGTTTGTGCAGAAGAGTTTTTCAGAGAAACTTAGGAGACCACACTTGATGTTCCTCATTCTTAGTGCTTTTTTATTATTAAGAAGACAGTCTGATTTTTTTTTTTTAAGCAAAAGGAGAAGTCATTTAATTCTTCCCCTCTATATAAGAGGAGGAAGAATTATATACGCATGCTTATAGATACTGGGCTTAGTAAACTGAAGCTTCAGGACAGTGGGGGAATGGCTTACTGGTAGCATCACGGCAGAAGTATCCTAATCAGAGCTGTAGGTGACACTGATCACACTGCACTTCTGTCCTCAGTTCAGGCGCAGACAAGTGACAGACCCCTTAAAAACACATCACTATTGTTGCTGCTGCCGATACCCCGTCAAACACAAGAAGAGGGGTGGCACGACTATGGTGGCTGCTGGGAGCTTAGTTGGACTTACCTGTCCATGTCACGCTGTGCTCCCAGCTCAGAGGAAGGGGACTGAAGTGTCTCATTCCCCTGGGCCAAGTTCACCTGCTCCAGGTGAGCTCCCACCAGCAGACGTAAGCGCAGAACAGTGGTGAGGCAATGATGCACCCACTATGCATGCCTTAAGAAATAATGAAGCAAGGCTATTAAAGCAAAGAAGTCCTAAAGCTGGATCCTCGGGGAGCTCCCAGGGGAGCCCAGGATTTATACCCAGTAGTCATACAGGAATAGAAGAGGTTTCTTCTTGCAGAGCCAGGTTGTGGTAACAGAAGATAGAACAGAAATTTTTAAAAGGCTGTTTCAGGCTGATAGGTAGAAGTGTTAGAGACACAATTTCTAGTGCTAAGTGTGAGGACAAAGTCATAAATAAGAAGGCAGACAGTAAAACAACAGCAAATGCCTGTGCCTACTGCTATAAATTGCAACTCAAAAATTAACTGGTATAGGTATGCCAGCCAAGTTTTTCTACTATGGCACGGGCTTTAAAAAGTCCTTAAGCACTTCATCTGGCTGAAGTTGTACCAGAAATCCTGGTGAATACATCTGGAAACCTGAGAGGGGATACAGCGACCAAATGACCAGGTCTTCTTTCCAAGGCAATGAGGAAGGGGCAACCAGACTTCTCCCATCACTGGTTTGCACAGGCTCTGCCACTAATTTGGGAATCCATCCTCAGTGCCTTTTCAGACCTTTTGGTTGAGAGTAACAAAACAGTGATGTGAGCTCTTGTCTACTGAACTGGAGTAAATACAGAGAAATGTCACGGGGGTCATAAACCAGCCTGTAAATAACCACTGAAAACCTGAGCTACATTACAACTGGTGATATGTGATTAAGAAAAGCTATCATTCCCCTCAGCCTCTGTGTCCACAGCCAGGTGACACGCTGCCCCCTCCACGGGGATGGCTGGGGCACAGCAGTTGACTTGGCAACTGCTGCTGTAATAAAATATTTTCCCTCCAAATCAGAAAGTATTAAAAACATACTGACAAAATGCACCCTGCATTTTTCTCATGTAATAAATCTGCTTTTATATTTAAAGACCATACTTCTTCCCCTGGCAGGACATAACTGTGGAATATTTCTTTCCTCAGAAGACACCGTACCAGCCTGATTTCTGGAGGGCCTGTGAAGGGGCGATGCAGAAGAGCAAAAGAGAAGCTTTGTGCAGGTTGCTGCTGGTGGAGGCACAGGAGATGTTCAAGATAGAACCATGGACTTTGCTGAAGATACTGCAAGGAACAAGCCATTATACGGCTTGCAGACTCAGCTGGCTAATGCAGGATGGAGGTCTGCCAAAGCCTTCCCTGTCCTGGGAAAAAGACTGTCACTTGGTCATGTAAAAAATTCCCTGCATTCCCCATAGTGCATGGGCTCCCACTGCAACATGTTTCTGAGCACAGCCCAAAGCAGGTGAGAGCATTTACTCGCGCTAAAAGACCCCTACAGAATCTCTACAGGCTGTTGTGACCTGTTCTTAAAGCCATTTTGACCCAAGCTATTCAGATATCTTCTGTTGAGGGGTGGGTGTATGAGGGAGAAGCTAAGACAATTTCCAGGTACACCCTGCCTTTGGGGGCTGCTGCCCGGCTTTAGAGGACATGGAGCTGTTGCCTGAAAGGAGTAACCAGAAATAACTGCAGACTTACATGACATCTGCAGCCAAGTCTCAAACACAGATGACAAATATCTTGCCTTGAATATAACCTTAGCTATTCTATTTAATAAAGGCATCTATTAACTAATGATCAGCCAGTGGTTACACAGCACTCCCAAGTACCGCAGAATCAGGATTTGTGATGTGAATGGGAGCTGCCCCTTTTTCCTACATTTTTTGCAAAATAACTCTGGGGAGGCATGCGGAGAAGCAAAGCCTCTGAAGCACATTTAATTAGATACGCTGAATCTGCAATGTAGAGTTTGGAAACTGTCCAAGTTCGGGATGGATAATTCAGTAATCTGGCTGGGTGAGAGCGGACTCTGCTGATTTACGTGTGAATCAACTGTTGCTCTTCTGGGTTTCCTTTCCCCCTCCAGCCCAGTAATTCATTTGCCCACCTCTTCTCCCATCTAAAGCTTCTGGGGTTTTTCACATTGCCTTTTCTCTGCCCTGAAACACACACACACACACACACACGGTCACTTTTTCAGGACGGGTTTTGCAAGACTGGAGAAACGGAGGTGCACAGGTTAGTGAGACCATTGCGCTCAATGGGTAATGGGGCCATGGGCGAGCATGACTTCCCAGATCCCCGGTCCTATGGGACTGCTACTGTATCTTCTTAACCAAGAAGCTCCCTCTTCAAGGGGAGGGAAGAGGGATATATCTATATCTATATCTATATCTATATCTATATCTATATCTATATCTATCTATATCTATATATCTTCTGCTGTGGCCTCACTGATACTTATTTCCCTGGAAGCAGGCTGTAGAAATAAAGAAATCAAAGGGACACGACTACAACTTGCACAAAGGTTGAGAAGCTTCTTAAGGCAGCTCCAGGGCCAATCACAGTCACTGAGATATTTTGAATTAGCAGCACTGTCTGTGTTTCGAAGGGCACCCTGATGAAGAAACACAGATTATCCCTCATATTGGCAAAGTAGTATCTGGGACAAGCTTGCACAATATCATAATCTAGGACTCAAGGTGTCCGTGGCCCTTGCCCAGGTAACTGCACCTGAACTGTTGACTCCTCACAAGGTTAAGGCTAATTCACCAGAGTCCTAGTCACCGTCTTTCAACGTGTGCTGGAAAGTGCTGGAAGTGTGTCGCATCCCCTGCATGTCCATATCTGGGGGCCAGATACAAAACCCAAGCTGGCCATCGGGCTGAGGGCAGCAGGGAAGGGGCAAAGCACCCAGCCAGCAGCGTGATGGCTTCTGCTGCCAGAGGGAAGAGGGAGATGGGGAGCTGTGGAGGAACTTCTTCGGTGGAGGACAGAAAGCAAAGAGTCTTCAATTCTTGAAGCTGCGCAGCAGATTCCAAGGAGTCGCTGCCTGGCATTTTCTCTCTCAACAGCAAACTGCTGGCCAGCCGCTGTGGAAGGCAACTCATCAGTTTGCTTACATTGTTGCCTGGAGCTCTAAAATAATTTTTCTGTAGCTAGAAAATATTTGGGCTTAACTGAAACTGGTAGTGCTGCAGCCCCAGGGAAAAATATGACGAGGGAAGGAGAGACAGGGCTGAAAATGCCGGAGACGTGCTGTGTTTGCTCAGCAGGCTGCCGGTCCCCGGGCAGTCCGCAATCCCGCATGCCTGCCTCACAGAGCAGGTACGCGACGCGTGCCTTGCAGAATACATCTGTGCTCCAGAGGACACTTCAGCTTCATCGGCCTGTGAGCAAGAATCAAGGCATGTCTTACAAATAAATAATTTCAGAATGACAGGACATGTGAAGGCTGATTTCAGCAGGCTTTGTGTGCTGGGTTGGATTATTATGTGCGTAATCGGGTGCAGGCAGCGACTGAAGCCTTTCCCGCAGCTCTCTCCTCCCTCCTGTGAGTTCCCTGGTACTCACTCACATGTTTGCTTTCACAGTAGTCTGGCTTTCTGGAAAGGATGCTCATTTTCATCTGTCCTCCCGCCTAAGTTTTGCAAAGCTGTGAAAGCAGACTATCTTTGAGACATCCAACACTCAATTCCTTTTGGTTGAAAAGTTTGACTTTCCATTTTGGGAAAAGAGTTGTGGTGTAGCTCCATTGGAGGAGGACTTCTTAAAAGCCTGATGTCTGATGTCTCTTCAGTTAATCATACTTTCCAAAAAAGTTTACTTAATGTGTCAGAGCTAAACAAAAGTGCAAATAAAAGTCATGCATATGCAATATAAATTACCCATTCAATTCTAAAATCATTCAAGCCTCATGAAGTTCCTCTGATGGTACCTGGAGCTGAGAAAGCTCTGCCTAAATCTAGCCTCTTCAAATCAGAACTGAACTCATTTTTTTTGTGACAGAGCAGGGAAGGGAGCCTGTGCTTTATTATTTTTAATAACAGAACAAGAAGTAAAAGAGTTTTCCTTTTCCAGGGTTCTCCAGTGAGTGTTTTTTCACAGCTAATATCTTTTCTTCTTTCAAGGTAAATATATTGCCCTCTCTCTGGATGAAATACAAAGCCAAGGAGTCTACATTAATCTCATAATTTTAAGATGAAAAAAACCACCTGTACTCTAAGAAGCTAACAAGAATAGATAGCTGACCAGCATCAAGGTTTCCACTGTGGTTTGACTCTTGCTGCCTGCCTGCTGTCCAGACAGTTCTTTGAATACGAAGACTGGAGTGAAAGTGTTGCCTTTCTACTGTATACACGCACTTTAGCTCAAGCGAATTTAGCCATGGGCACAGACTGACTCCATTCCTTCTAACAAATATCTCACTAGGTGTCTCACCAAGACATACCGGTGCCTTTTCTGCAGAGCAGCCACTACCATTGCTCCTTCTGCATGCAATACGCACATGCCTGCAACCTAAAAAAAAGAAACACCCCAAACCAAGAAACTGATGAAGTAATAAGCAAAACCAAATGGCGTAAAACCAGGTACTGTAGGAATAGGGTGAGGTTGGAATAATCTAATTTACGGTTAACAACCCAATTTTCCATGAGAGCAAGAGGCCATGCTGGAGCCACACTAACAACTTTTATTCTTTCTAACAAGGCTACTGTCACCTGAATTGCACATCAGAGGATCATTCTGGTCACAGATTCAACCCCGATTTAAAATTCAGCCTACAAGAGACCCAACAACCATCACAATGAAATTCAAGAGAGATATGGAATTCAGAGGAGTGAAGAACTTAGTTAATATGCAAAAATAACACAAATTCTGTCATGATAGCATGAATAAAAGGATATTAAGAAATTCAAAAGTTCTCTATTAAGAAGTACAAAGTTGCCTTAGTCTAAGGAGCCCCAAACTATTATGTCTTAATAGTAGTTGGGTGGTTACGATGTGCTTCCACAACAGGATAAAATGATGTTGAAGCTTCCAATACTGTTTACTGATGTATTAGGATGTGGTTTAGAAGGAATGATTTATTTTTAAAAGCATGCAATGGAGAGGCAGGGCTGCAAGGCAAGGCAACAATCAGCCCCCTACTGTGTGACACTTTCTTTGGGTATCCTACCAGGGTAGCCTTAAGATTACAGCCTTTCCTCCCAGCTTAGAGATGGACTGATGGACTGTCAGATTAGTCCTACCCCTGAGCAGATTTGCCTTTCCCTTTTATCTCCCAGCTTTCACTGCCTTCTGCCCTTCTCCATCTGATTAGCTGAATTATCAAAGCGTATTTTTGTACTGAGCAGAATACCCCATCCCAGCACAGCATGGATGGATTTTCAAAAGAACCTAATTTTGGTTTTGATTAGGCTTTTGATAAACAGAGAAGACGAAGCCAGCTAGTCCCTGCAATGAGTCTACCAGGCACTGCTGGAGGTTAACCGACAGGTGTTCATTGCTCCGAAAGGCCTCCAAAATTTTGCTTTTTAAACCCAGGCTCTATCGCTGTCACCTCTCTGTCTTCACTCTCTCCCCTGCGCCTTCCTGCTGCCTCCTTGCCTTGAGCCTCTCCCCACATTTGCCATCACTGCCTTGCCCCACATCTCTCCTGCTCCTGCCTGGATCTCCTGCAGTCAGGGCTGGAGCCAAGCCAAGCAGTCTTGGTGGAGTTTATCAGCTCAGGATCTGCCAGCAATAGGTGTTGGCCCCTGCTGGGACTGGCATTCCTCACCACCGAGGCGTGCCTCTGCTGCTGGAGGCCATGTGGGCACTGAGGAGCCCCAATGTCACCCACAGACAAGTGGGACCCGTGGCACCATTCCTTCCAGCCATGCCGTGCTGTGTCAGGAGCCTCTGTGCAAATTGCTATGTCTACGTATCACAGCGATCTGCCTGTCAAAAATAGTAGCTTCAGTCTTGAAGTCGGTATGAAGATGCTGCAGCACCCAGATTAATGAGCACGCTCACTCTCAGCAGGGCCAATTAGCCAGGGTAGGCTGGTGGGTTAATTCAGTTCCAGAGCTGGCTTGTTTTCTAGTTGTGACCTTGTTTGCCTCTAATTTGGGTATCTTTGCATGCTGTCACACCACATCTTGGGACCTAGCAGCATCTATGCCACTTCTGAAATGCCGCTTAGTCACTTAGTTCATATAAGCCTTGTCACACTCAGCAGAGCTATACATAAATATGTTTTAAATATCTAGGCACCAGCACGCTTCTCAGGTGTTTTCAGGCATCCAGCCCACACAGCCATTTAATGCCAACCTGAGAGTGGCTGATTGCTGCTTCACGCAAAACCTGGACTGACGCACTGTTTGATATAGCTATCACAAAAGTAAATCAAACTGCAGTATAAAATGCAAGGATCAAATTAAAATAGTAGCGATGGCCATACCACCAGTTCACACGAAGAGGGGACAGCTAGAATGGGCACGTAGGAGAGTGAAAATCCACTGGAAAATGTAAGTTCGGTGACAACCCCTGAGAACTGTTTACATTTATTTGAAGAATAAAATCCTGTCTGTCGCCCTCATTTGCTCTTGAGGGAGGAAACTAACACTTAAAAGATGTACATAAACAGTTTAAATGAGGTCTTCAGATTTACTTTCAAAATAAATTGCCTTACACTGGGGTCGTACTCACAAGGCTCAAGGTAGTGGTAGCAAAAAATGTAGTAGGCCTTTACCATAAAGACACAACCTTAGCCAAAAAGGAGTTAAAATTTTAAAAAGTCAGGAGAAAATTGCTCATTATACCTGCAATAGTCTGAATTATTGTGCTGTATCCGTCTTTTAGTATTACCTAGTCATCAAGGTTGAAACATCTTGTTACTGCCATCATTCTCCAAGAAGCAATTGTATTACCGAAGACATTATGAAAAAAATGGAATTCTCCTGATTAGTAGGAACAATGTAGCAGGACCAAAAAAAATGCTTTTATTCAGTATCTTGGAGGGATAGACAGGGCCACATTTCTGAAAAATTGCCTCTTTCATCTCTCAGAAAATTGAGCCTGTAATTATATTCTAGATCTTGGTAGAGACTTAGTTTTTGTATCATTGTTATGCACTTGTTCTTTACATGTATGTTAATGTGCCTTTTTTAAGTTTTTGTAATTTTTATGTATGGATGATTCATTTTAAGCGGCAGTAAAGGAATCTTGAAAATTTTCATCTTTTTTCCACACGTTTTTGCAAATCTGGTCACAGCTTTGCATAGACGTGAGTTTGTAAACGGGCATTTTCAGCCTACGTATTTACAGGACCAGTTCTAACTTAATATGAAATAACCACGGAAAGCTGCAACATCCTTCGTACTGGAGCAAAACTGTAAGGAGATATTGAAAATGAGCTGCTGTTAAGAATAACTCTGCTAAATTGCAAATACAGATGTCATGGTTGGGCAGGGCGGGTTTTGCAGGAGGCTTTGGGGAGGCGGGGGGAAGGCAGGCAGGGTGGGGAGGTGCGATTAGCCGGGGCCCTCGGCAGGGACAGGGTTATCGCCGGCGGGGACTCCTGCCAGGTCACAGGGCAGTATTTCTCTGAAGCGGACAATCTGCAGGAGTTCAGTCGTAATGAAACAGGATAAAGTGTGTTTTCGTAAACACGGAAAGGACGCAGGCTCACGCTGCGAAAACAGCTGTGAAAACTGTTGGTGTTTCGGATTCTGACTTTCTCAGCTTCAACTTTTAAGATATTTAATTCTTCACAGAATATTTAAACAGGAAACAGTGATTGTGAGTAGAAATTTAAGGTCTGAGTGGGAAGAAAAGAGTGTTTTCAAGGGCATAGAGTGTTTGGGGTTTTGCTTTTGCAAAATCTTGTAAAACCAGAGGGAATTAAGGGGAAAAAAGGAAGTAAACTTTTTTATCGGACATATTTTCCCACAGAACGCTCAGTGAAGCAGAGATGCTTGTTTCAATTTGTGCAAATCTCCAGTTTAGGGAAGTACGTGACTATCACAGGGGGAGTTTCCAAATTCAATGTCCGGATCTCTCAGACCCAGATTCTGCACAGAGAAACCAAAAGGAAAACCTCGGGCACTGCTGCAACTTCCAACATTACATCAATAACTGCGTTGCTTCACTCACCTTCTACTTACTGTAGGGTGGCTATTTTTGTCTGCAGTTGTAATGCCAGAGCATAGCGATAACTCACTATGAAAGTGCATGGGGCTTCACTGCGTAGTTTCATCTGTGCTTGGGCTGAGCGCTGAGCCTGAGCCCCACCAGCCCCTTGGCGGGGCTCCGGGTAGCAGTGTGGCACATTCGCTTCCAAAGCTCCTTTTCATGCTATGCTGATGCCTTCTTTTTTGCTTTCTTTAAAAGGCTTTCCATTTTTCATGGCTTAATTTCTGCTCAAATTTTAGAGATTGGTCAAGGGAGAAAAAAAAAATTGCCCACAGGCACCTAAACGTTTAATCCAGCTCTGTATCTACTACCAGATGACTCAGATGTTACTCATATACTCTTCTACAGATCAGAAAGCTTGTGCTCACAGATCCCTTGCAGGACTAGTACCATACTTCATGAGTTAAGAACAGCTCTCCATGCTCAGCCATGTTTGGCTTTGGCATGTTGCATATGACAAGGCCAGCTGTACTAGCAGGGGTCTGGACGTCTCATCAACCAGAAAGAGCAAGCAGCTCTCTCTGGCGTCCTCCCCCGTCCCCCAGCAGAACACATTTTTCCAAAGCCACTGATATTCTTGCAGCACAGACCTGATTTATGACTGGTGTCTTCAGGAGCTACTGCAGTGCACATGCTTAATTTGACAGTAATAGTCACAGTAGCACAAACTGATAACACAGAGGATCTTTCTGCAAATGACTTGCATTTACAGAAAAAAATTCCGTCAGTATTTCCTATTTTCAAACATTCAAATCTGTGAATATGAATGCTCCTGCATTTGTATAAAAATATTCTCAAGATGCTTACACTAAAACATTGTTGAAACATGTAGAAATATATATATAGATATATGAGAGGAATACAGAATGAGAATTAAAGAAAAGAAATACACTAAATATGCTGTCAGAGAAATACACTACATAAATACCTGTTTTTAAATTGCCTGTTCAGCCCATATAATGGCCCAATAACTAGGTTGCTCAGGCAGATGGTTCCCTCTGCTACTTCCAGTTGAAGTACACAAAGCTGAACTTCGCAATGAGATAAAAAAGTTGAGCTACTTTCAAATTTCCACACATTCAAGTACATCAAGCAATTCGCAGCCACGTTTTGTGGATTAGCTTTTGCAAGCCCTGCTAGAGGGGCCTCGTGCCCTTCGCCTTGCTGGAACTGCACGCTGAGGAGCTAATACACAGGTTAAACCTGCCCAGCCCCGTGCCATTCGCTGCAAAACACCTGGTAGCAGGGTCTCTTCAATTAACTGCGAATGTTTTTAACATCTCTAAGTTATTTGTTTGATAGAAGGCAATAAAGGAAGGTGAAAAGGGCTGTCCCTTTGACCCACAGCGTAGCGCTCTGCAGCAGCACGCAGTAGCCTCGGGTGGTTTTTATGCCCAGGATTAAGAGGGATTGGGAACGATGCAGAAGCAGCATGCTGAATCAAGGGTCGGAAATCGCTTTGCGGTGCAATTTCTCCAGTAAGATTCAAAAGCGATGATGATTTCCAAGTACAAACAAACAGCCTATATGTCCTATATTCAGATTTTGTATATTTAATCTCAATTTGTGTACAGTAAATGGTGCAGCTCAGAGCTTGTTTGGATGAGCTGACAACGCTGCGTTTCATGGCACAAAGGTTTGGCTGCAAGTGACAAAGCTATCAGAAAATTTGGGAGAAATGAATGCAAATAAGTTTGTTAAACTTTGACAGCAAATGAGAGAAAAAAGATAACTTCTTTTCAATAAGATGTTGTGTCATGCCCCTTTTCCCTTATTAGGGAAGGCAATGAAGCATTTCTGTTTATGCCAAACTTGCTCCTGAGTGTTGTGGATACAGTTAGTTTCAAATATGTATTCTTTTTAGAAACCTTTATCTCCCCACTACACATTGAACTTTGATGAAAAAAAAGATTCTCTTGTATCTATTCTCAGTCAGATGGACTTCTACCTCTGGGTTTTTTGCCTCATGTTCATTTTGGCCTTCTGAAGGATTCAGTATTATGGAAAGTGAAACATTTATTTCCCTGCAAAGTTCTCTCCTTGTAAAAGCAGCATGCCTCTTTTTTTCTTCATCCTTAATTCTCCATCCCTTTGGTCCATTTCTTCTCTGCAGTCTTCAAGCATCATAAAAGCCGCAATTCTCTTTTCCCTAGGTTTCCAATAATTATCTCTTACTTGTTTCTACAGCCTCCTTCCTATTCCCTTTAAGAAAATTGCCAAGACTCTACAAACTGCAGAATGAATAATAATGAAGTTTCTTATTGAACACTTAGCTGTAAGCACACTCAAGAATTATCTAAGTTTGATTGTGAATGAAAATCTACACTTAACCTTGCCTCAGATATATATCTAGGTGCATTAAGAATATCAGCAATATCTGTGGCAGACAGAAATGTCTCCAAATTTTCTGCAATAAGCGAGAAAAACTGTTCTTGATTTGCTCTTCAGCAGTCTGAAGAATACGTCTTATCATAGAATAAAAGTATTTTTTTTCTCTTAGCTGAAGGACAGAGCTGCATAGTTCATCATTGACAAGCTAATGCATTTATGGTCCGAATAGCTCTCCTCACCCCCAGACTTCAGGCTTACAGTGGAATCCAAGGTATGTAATGGTGATATGAACACGATATACTTTACTGTAACCTGTGCTTCAGGCAGCTGTTAATGCCAGTCTAGCTTTCTGTAGTCTGCAGCCAAAGGAAAGTTGTCTGCAGCATATGTATAGCCTCACTCCCCAGCATACTTACTGTGAAGGCGATGGCACGCTGAAGTAGATGCCACAGAACCAAAGAGCCATTTGTTAAAACTCAAGCCTCAGATGTTAATGTATATTTGGGATCATTTCTCTGCCTAAGAAAGAAGTTAATTTCCTCCCTTCTAAATTACTTTTGCGGCAGCGTCTAAAGTCTTGCACAAAGATCCAGAGACACATTGTACTAAACTTGACGGAAACAGTGGGAAAGATGGTCCGGCTCCAACGAGATAAAAGTCAAAGGTAGCAAAAGGTCAAAACACATAAAGGGGAAACCAAGAAGTGCAGTGGGAAGGGAAGCAGAGAGATACACCGACCTTCCCACAACTGCTGAGCAGATCAAGAACAGAGGGATTTCAGCTCAGTCTGTGGGCTCCTAGTCTAATCTTCTATTGTATGCTGCTGCTTCTGACAATCTTGGTCAGGAGAGAGATGCCTTACTATTTCAATATTGCCACAAATAATCTCTTTTTAAGTTGCTCTTGTTATGCAGACCCTTAAATTTTCAGACCCAGTTTATGCAAGTCATATGATGCTTTGTTAACCGGGACATCATTGTGTTTTTCACCGAGTGTCAAAGCTTTCAGTGGCAGGCAGGTCAATAATATCCTACTCCCTGCTTAATTTATACTTATGCACACAATGTAGATCCAAAAACGTGCACAGTGAGTTCCACTGCAGCATCTCAGTTAGTGGTTCTGGTCCTGAACAGTCAGGAAAAGGAATTAATCAATCTTACTGCTTTTCCTTGGACTCTTGCTCTCATTGATCTACAGAAAAGAACATGAGTAATTTTTACATTCAGACCTTCAAAAAGCTGGGTAGCATGGAGGGTTGGCTTGGTTTTATTTACATGCAGTGCTCCTCTTAAGACATCCTGACAGGATGTTTACTTTTGTGCAGCAGTATGATATGGTTGACTCGTGTGCTTTTTTCTTCTTCTATAATCTTCTAATATTTTCCTACTGAACTGCTGCTAATAAGCGGTTTTTTCTAATTTTCTAATTATTGTTAATTTATTAACATTAAATGATGTTTATCAGCACCTAAATGTACCTCAACTATGAAAATGCCAACTGAAGTGTTATCAAAGGCTTCGTTAACCTCATCATATATACTTACAGCTTCTCCCTATACTCTTAGCTATGTGCATACATTAGTGAAAGCAATGGCAACACGCATTGATTGTACTGTGGGTTAGAATTTAATTATTACAGTTCATAGAACAAAGACATAATTAAGTTCCTGCAATATACAACTTTACCTTCTTCTCAATGTTTTCTAGAAAACCAGTTCTCCACAAAGTGACTCTGTTCTCAATCACACTGCCAAAATATGAAACTGCGTTCATAATTCAGATGCCGTACACCAAGTACATCTCCAGCATGGAGGTCTCAAGATCTTTTTGGAGTGCAAGGGCATCACCTGTGCTTACAAAGAGGTGGAGCTCAGGTACGGACCCAGCTATCACCCACATCTGAATTTCTCATCTGCAGAGCCAGCTATCGGGTACCAGCCTGAATTTGCAAGTGCACAGTGACAGGCAGGCTTTGTGGGCGAGGGAAGATAAGAAGTAGGTGCAAAGTTTGCAGCAGATCAATGTGGACAGCACGGACATGCTATTTATCTCCCCAGAGCTCCTTGGAAAGGGCTCAAGAGACCTTCAAGGGCATTTCCTCTTAAAAGAGAGAAAGCGGGCACCTCCATAGTTGAACTCCTTAGTGATCTATAAAGGATTAAGCGTTAGAGGGAAACAAGAGCAGCCAAAGGTCTGTAATTGATTTTTGGCAGAGAGGAGCACTCAAAAAACCCCACAGATTTGGTAGTAGCAGGCAAAACTGACTTTTTGGATCTAGTGCTGCACGGAAGCATGAAAAGGGTGTAGACAGGAAAAGATGACAGCAAGACCACAGGGCAGAAACAGAGAGTAGGAGCTGCCTGCATGTTAAGAGGAGAGGGAAAAGAAGGCAAAAAAATATATTAATGTCAATTTTCTTTCCATAAAAGCCCAGTTTTCTACTCAATTTTTTTTTCATTTTACCTTAGCCTTTGACGTCAGTGAACGGTGTCTATTCATTCTAGCAATAAATCTATCCCACACTTTCCAGATCCCACTATTTAACAAGATTCTGGAACTTTGTAATTCGATTATTTGCACATTCCTAATGAAGTACTTGTCTGTGTGACATTCTGACCACTACACCTGTCAAAAAATACACCTTGGAGTAAGTGTAACAGCAGGTTTTGCTTGCCTGAGCTTTTTTAAAATTGAAATATAATTCCAAAAGAGGAGCTAACCTGCGTGTGTAGAATCATGAGACTACTTTAGCATCCTGCAAACATGCTTGGAGAGACCAAAATTAAACATTTAAGCATGCTGATTAAGGCATTGATTCTGCAAATACTTACAGTCAGGCTTAATCCCTTTGAAATTGGGGGGACTATTCACCGTCAGGAAAGCTGTGCCTGTGAGTAAATATTTGCCCCCCTCAGCCCTTGAAAGCAATTGCAGGCAATATTTTTCTTCTAGATGGGCAGTGCTCACTCATTGTCAGTCCACAAGTATATGAAATTACATATATTGTAATTGCAAAAATTATATAGGACTGCCCCTAATAACAGCCTGTAGTCAGTAATTGGCTCAGTGGTGAGACGAGAAGCGCTTAGTCATTCCGTGAGAGGCACGCAGGAAATGCCAAGATGAACTGTCGTAATTAGACACATATTATTAGTATTTATTAAAACACAACTAGTTACACTGGTTGTGCATATTCTGTAGGCAGACCTTTTGAAAAACGGAGTAGTCTAGCCTTAGCCCTACAATATAGGCCTTGTTTACAATAGAAAGTTGTGCTGACCTAACTGTGTTACTACAGTTAAAGCTGTACCTCTCCCATTTAGGAGTTGTATCAGAATCACTTATTTTTCCTTAGCAGAAGGAAAACCAGTGGCAGTGTAAAACACCTTCGTACCAGAATAAGCATGCATCGATTTAAACAGTACAATTAAATTGGTTGTAAAAATTCTCACAGCTCAGATAACATAGTTAAATTGGTACGTGATGTATGAAGAGACCAGATTCTTTATTTCACAAATAAATGTGAATCAGTGAATCTTACCCTGCTTGCATGCGAGAAGAGAGAAGTGAGAATGTCCAGTGCGTAGGATAGAGCCTTTTATGCCTGAGCATCTTGTGACCTAACCAGCAATCGCAGCTCAGCGAAACGCAATGTATTCATTTGGCGGCTGCTGTAAAAGTACTTGAATCAGCCTGAACTGATTCTTTGAATAGGACCGAAGAGGAAATCACTACGGCTGGAAGGAGAGAAGCTGCTCATTTAAGAAAACAGTGAAAGGTCACAGAGGGATAAATGTTTCTGCCAGCATTAATTTTACTATGATGTTCCAGCTTCTCGTCTTGAAAACTGAAGGAATTTTTTTGACTCGTTCTTCCAGTCAGAGAAAGTAAGGGAATATGCATGTATATGAATAAGAAACTCACTGCGTTACAGTGGAAGCTGGTTAATACTCTCCAAAGAAGTTTTTTCTTTTCCAGTGATCACTGGTAGCACCACGGCGCTGGTGGGCGGACGGCAGGACCAGGTGGCGGAGGCTGGGCTTCTGCTTGGGACCCTGCCTCTGGCCTGCTGTAAAACCTCTGGTAAATCACCTTCTCTCCGTGTCTCAGTTCCTTCCTTTACAAAATGAGAGAAGGTCAATTTGCAGAGCACTTTGAGAAATAACGATGACAAACAAGTGCTATATATTAGTTGGGTGGAATTGTTATTGGCTTCTATACCTTTTCCTTTTCTTGTGCAATAGCCACCATTAGAGGCAGAAATTTCAGCTTTGATTGCTTATTAGATCATTTACTAATTTTGGATCCAAATCTGAATTCAGATTTCAAGTTAAATTCAAAACTCCAAATGCTTGAATGCAATTTTTCAGTTTGAGGTATTAATTTCTTAAAAATGCATGTTACAGAAAATGCAAATTTTCATGTGGAATACTTCAATAAACCACGTTTTGTTCCTATTTATTACCTCGAATATCCAAATGGACACAACTGATCTGCCCAGCAACGTTTCCTCTTTTTGAAGATTCCCCTCATTATGTATTTATAGAGAAACTGCAACAAGTAATTCCATTACCAATTGCTACCAGTAATTCCATTAGGCTGAATCACCAAGTAACCTTGTTTCTGACACTCTAACCAGATATATCACATGAAGTAGTGAACTGAATGCATCATGCATCAGGCGCCTGCTGAGAAGGATATGCTGAAATCTAGGAAACAAGAAAACAGTACACGGGTATGGGACCTAACAAAATGGGACAGAATTTGGAGCCCATTATTCCTTCCTGTCCCTTACCAGTAAATTTACTACACTTAAACTGCAGAAACCCAAGAATAAAAGCTTTGATTTGCATAATTACTTGACATGTGGCATATCTTTTATGCAAGGTCTCGAATACAGAAGTAAAACTATTCACATGTGAAAATATTTTCAGGATCAGAGCCAATCCTGTCAATGTTCCCATACGTAAGTTCCAGGCAGCATGTTCTGTCACTGCAAGATCACATTTGGTTTCAGTTTTACTGCTTTAGTTCTGTAAAGGATCAAATATAAGTAAAGTTAAACCGGTATAAAGGAAATGGAAACTAGTCCCAACTGTTTGTATACTAGGAGTGGGAGAAGAGCTACTCTTGCTTAATTCAAATGGTCTTTATTTCTGTTTTACAGTTGTATATGCTAGATAAATTTATGCATATTAATCACACGTTTTATATTTGAAATATTTATATCCTGCTATTTTTGTTGAGATAGCACAGAAAATAATCTGAAGCATACATTTCAATAATATTATTTATTAAATTGTCTAATCTATTTCATAATGTCCTACCCCTTCACTTTTTTTGTGTTTCCTGTATTCTTGGTATACATAAGAAATTCTCTTTACATGGCACTGAATCTTTGAACTATAATAATACATTACTTTCTGAAAGGTAGAAGCTTCCTAGGTATGAAAATGGTTCATTCCACAAGTCCTGGTAATTCTTTCCAATATTTAAAGGTATAGTCCTGAATACCAGTGACCCAGGCCCCACTGGCTTTATCAACACCGATTTTACTGAGCTGTTTGCCAGGATGCATGTTATGAAATACATTAATAGCTTTTGTTTTATTAATTTTCTTTGGGATATCATGCCAGCATCTTCTGGGCATTCCAAATTACATTTGCCATAGAGATAGGTTTGAATTAATTCTCCAAATTCAACGACTTCTCAGTTCAAGGAAGCTCAGAGGCAGGCCCTGATGTACTCCCTTCTCTTACAAATTTCCTGCCTGTGTCCCTTAGCCTTGTCCCGTGCTGTTCTCTGAAAAACCTATGCAAATTATGAATGCTTTTTAAAAAGCTCTAATTTTGTCCAGACTTGCATGAAAATAATATTGTAAAAATGCATATATGGATGATGATAGCAGACTAGGATCTTAACAGGCTGGGTTCTTCCTATTCAATTAGTTGTAAATTGTAAATCTTTCTGGCCCTAATGTAGGAGACCACTTTAACCTGGAGATATCAGCACGCATTTAAAGCATAGCCTACACTTCAATGTTTAAAAGAGCAGCTTAACAACATGCATTCCTGAAGGAATATTTATCGTGGTAGACCAGTATTTCCCTGTGACTGGGATACAGTCTCCAGACAATCCACCAAAAGAGATCTAAGTGATCATGAGACACTGAAAAATTTGTTAAAACAACACTGAGACAACTTAAATATTCAACTTTTGTGAGGTCTGACGTAGTAAGTTTGGTAGCTCCACCCTTTCCATACCCTGCAGGTGACTCTTGGCATTATCGCAGTGCTCCACAACCCACACTCCCTTATCATTCACCTACAAGAATTCAGTCAATCTCTTGAAACACACATGGAAATGATGTATGCTTACACTGAGAAATGCAGAGACGTACCATTCAGCGCTCCTATCTGAAAAAACAGTATAATTTATAGACATGAATACAAATTAGCATATACATGTACATTTATGGATTGCTGCTTTTACTTTTATGGACCTGCACAACAGACTTTGCAACACCAGTATTTTCTTTTTCCCAGCGGACAAGGGATTTGTGTGTATTAACCAGGGAAACATAGGCTCATCTCTGTATAGTGTCTTCTCTGACATTTTGCTAAACTGAAAAATTGGCTGCATTGTTGTTATGCTGTGTTTTCTAGAAGTCCACAACTGGAATGCCAGCATGCTGAAGGTGGGAATTTGTTAGAACCTTATATATATTCTATACCTTGTCAAAGTGTGGCAGAGCTCGTGTGGTCCTTCCCCAGAGCCCTTCCAGGCACTGGGGCTTACAGGGGACGTTCCCTTCCTGAAAACTAAATGTACCCCATATTTTTTACCTAATGCTTTATTTTCAGAAGCAGGTTTTCCAATATAATACAAACATAAATATTCTGCTGTGAATTCTTGTGGACTCCCTTACATTGTAGTGTACAAATTACTTTGATTATCTGATGTCAAATGGAAAAGGGACCAAAAGTGAAAGAAACAACCGTTATGCGAGACTAAAGGAATATTCATAGTTTTATGTGGTAAAGCTTTCCCAAAGAGATAACTTAAATTATTAAGCTTATTTCTTTCATCGGCACTACGTCAATCTCTTACCGAGACATTTAGCCACTGCAAACAGTAACTGATATTGTCTGCAAATATGATATACTTCTGTGGGCGTAGTGCAAGCCAAATACAGCCCACAGGACAATTCTTCTCGTACCATCATTACCATCTTGTACAATCTTGGAGCAGAGATGAAAGGAAATGACTAATTCAGGAGGGGCATGAATCTCAGCAGAAGTTGCTGCTTCCACATGAAGGAGTGGTTTGCCATCACTTGGCAAGCAAAGGCTGGCATATTTGTCCCGCAGATGCTCCGGGGTTTAAAAAGTGGAGAATGCAGGTGCATGAACCTCTGATAAACCTTCTCAGCTCCTTCTGAGGATGGGTTGCTGCTGCAATAATATTATCCCAGGAGCCTGTCTGTAGAGAGTTCTGCTGCTGCTGTGTGTGAGCGCAGAAGCATGTTGGTGCAACCTCTCTGTTCAGCCCTGGGAAGGTTGAGAGCCTGGTGAGACCAGTGGAAAGACTGAGCTCCTACTCAATGGAGCAGCACCGCATTGTCCACGATGCCTATGATGATGTACTCTTGACAGCTGATAAACCACATCAACCTCCCTAGCTGCCACAGTGTTTCCGTTGCAATTATATCTATTTATTGTGATGTTTTATCTTGCGGGTTTTAAATACGATGTATTAAAACATGGTGCAGTGTAATCCAAATGCAGCAAGGCAAGTAACTGCAAAAGCCAGAATTAGGATACAGAGAACAATGTATTTCAAATAAAGTGGGAACAAGATTACTTGTTAGCTGAAAATAATGAGCACCTTCATTGCCTTATGCGCATGCAAATGATAGGTGTGCCAAAGGAATATAATATCAGCTGACATTATAAAACCTACCACCGTGGAAAATAAGAGAAGTGCACTGGAGAACCTAATCATTACAGAATTAGAAGAAAATCTCCCCAAAATCAACATTGCAAGCCAGGAAATATGCTGACTGAACCTGCCACTGCATAATCTGAAAATCTGGCTGCCACCGATGAGACATGCCTCAGGTGAACCCCTCAAATGGGATGGTGAGCCAGAGAAAGGTGTGCCATTAAAATGTTCTCTGCAACTATGGGTAAAAAAAAAATTAACAAACCACAGAAGTTTGTTATCATCTCATGTAACTACAGAAGGCAGAATAGTTGACACAATCACACACTCAAAATTTGAGACCAATCACAGGAAAATGTAAGCGCCTGTCATTAATTTTGGACGAGACCATTAACAGCAGTGAAATCAGGCAGTTACTAAATTTCAGCTGAGCTACTAGTAAGGTTTTCTTTGTAAGACAAATGGGCAGTACTTTTAACATACATTGGATGTACTTCTTTCTACCTCTAGTCCATGTAACAGTGTTCAAAACTCCCTTGTCACAAATAATGACAAGTAGTGACTGTCTAGAAAAGTCAGTTAATGAGTTTGCTGAAAAGACGCTGCAGCCGAATGCCTCGCTTTTGCTGCACGATACCTAGCCAGACAGTTGGTGGTAAATCTATGAAACAAGGAACATGAAGACTAGTATCATATACATGGTTAATCTCATTCACAGAAGAAATACTGCACAGACACACAGAAAATGTATCAAATATCTTAAGGAGATGAATCCAAACTATGGGAATCTACACCCTCATTCAAAAAGTTGGGTGACTGTAAGCAGGGAAGCTGCCTTTACTTTTCCAAATGTGCATGTCTTAAATACAACAGAACAAATAACACATTTCATTTCTAAGAGCCTATCTCTGCTCATTGGTCTTCCTACCAGCTTTGTCATAGCTCCAGTCTGCATGGTGCCTAAAATCCGAGAGCTATTCAGGTCACCTATTATCCATGGAAGAGCTTAAAGTTTACTAGAGTTTCCATGTCAGACTGCAAAATTTTCAACAAAGACCCCCACATATACTTAAAAGTATCCTAAACTGAACTCTTAAAACTGTAATTGAGAAAGAAGCGCCTCAACTCATCCCCAAAGAGCCCATTCCCACACCTAGCATCCATGAATTTAGCTCAAAATCCATTCAGTAGTCCCAGCTGACATTAGCACTCTTATCCCGCCTGTGGAGAGAGCTCTTCCGGAAGACTGCTCTAACCAGCAATCTAGAGAGTAGCTTAGGATGAGGTCTGTATCCTCCCTCTTTTTAACTCTCAGCAACTCATTCATGAGACAGAGATAGTATTCACATTTTGCGTTACAGAGTTGAGTAAACTACAGACATATAAATGGAAACAGAGTATGAATTCCAAGACTTTTAGACTTTTCATTTCAAAGGAGATACCAGCAACAAGATACAGGGAGTTTGGGTCTGGTTTATATTCTTCTTGGTTCCGCCTTTCTTTTCTGAACAATAACTTAGTTGCAACAGGAGGGATGGAAGTGGCCTGTAACCTAGGGCATTCTACCATTTGCTCATTCCTTTGGAAAATCAGAATCAGTGGGTTCAGCTTACACACGATTGAAAAGGTCCTAGAAGAAACATTTCCATCTTCCAAGACAAATACACAAATCAACAGATGACTGTGCACAGGGCTGCCACAGATATGTCCTCCACTGGTACCTGCCTGCTCTGAAGACACAAACCAGTATTTTTAAACTCTGAAGTTATGTTTACAGTGGCATATAAACCAAGACCAGGGTATGGACTTGAACACAGGACTACATAGTACTTAACTGCTAGCACAGTTGGCCAATAACAACTGCCTAGTGTCATTTGGAGACAGCACATGCCAAGAACCATCCCCATAGGAAACCTGGATGCAGCCACAGTCTTTGGGGAGTAAGGAGAGCAGAAAGTGCAGACATGCAGGTGAGAAGTGGGGGCCCCTCATGGCCCTACTCACTTGTAAAAATGTCTTGGTGTCCAGAGTTATTTCTGACAAAGCAAGCCTGCTGACTCTTCGGATGGTTTTCAACAGTGTTTTCCACTGATGAGCTCTAAGTACTTCTCCATTTCAGCATACAGGAGTCCTGGATCAGCTGGCAGACCTAGGGAGCCAGGGCAGAGAAGCCAGTGCCTCATACAGGTGCCCTGAATCCCTTTTTACCGAGGCTTATAATTTTTCATTGACTGAGGAAGAAATATTGCCATACTATTTCTTGGCACAGCAATGCTTCGACTCCATATATGGAAATCCATTTTATGCACAACATGGAGTTTTCAGCTTGTTTCTTAAGGATTTCATTTCCTACCTGAAAAACTTTGCAATGAAGTACTGTTTAATGTACAGAAGCACATACATCTGTGAAAGTATGCTCCCAAGAATGAAAATCTGTAAAATCAAAATATTGCAACAGGCCAGAAAGCAATGCCCTTGGCTGCCGATTCTTACTCACTGCTGCGAATATTGACATTAACATTTAGGAAGAAAATATTTCTTCTGAGAAATAAGCTATTCTCTTATTTAATGATACTGCATTCATTTTACCCCTTTAACAAATAAAGCCCAGGTGATCCATCTCGTAGAATTATACTCCCATCTGTGACCTGTAGTTGTGGCCCAAACCTGGCATCTAATATTCTCCTCTGATACACCACCACCGCATTAATTTGGTCTTTAGTGCCTCCTCCTTGTGTTATCTGATCACAGTAGGTTCATGATTTAGCTCAATCAACCTCAGAGAAAAAAAAATGTTGCTTTCTTAGGGGAAGTGACCTCCATCTTCCCAACACCTGGAAAAGCTGGCTAGATCTAGACATGTAACCATTCCTTTATTTCATCATGATGTCTTCAACTGCTGAAATATGTGGGGTTTTAGCATCAAGACAGCAATTTTCATTCAGCCAGTTAAAGCCATGCCTGGGATTTTTTGTCTCTTGGGAGTTGATATTGAAGTAGTATCAAACTCAAAAGATGATACACCAATTTCAACACAAAATGCCGATGAAACTAGAAAACAAGTAGCATTCATCTCAAGAGAAATAGCTTTCTTGATAGAAAACACATTTACAATATAGATATGTAGACTGGCCTTGGAAAGTCAGATACTTTTCTTCCCATTAACAAGTTCCAGTGAGTAACTCTTTCAAATGAGCGTCTAAATATCAGTCAGTTAGAATTACAAGCCAAAATATCATGAAAGATACTTCAGAGAGCATATCGGAGTAGCTGCAAAGTATTGAAATATTAGTTACTTCTTGACAGAAAAACATCCTTTCCTTCTCTTGTGCTGCTCAATTAGTTCTATTTCAGGCTGTAGTCAATCACACGAGCTAGAAATCTCTCCTCAGTGCAGTTACGGGTTTGGAAATGCAGGTACTAGATCCCAGCATGTGTTTTGAAGCAGTTTTTTTCGAAGATGAAAATGGTAATGTTTTTGTTGGGGTTCAATACCCTTTTTCAAATGCTGCTTTTGTCAAACTTGATTTTTTTTCCTATTCTGTATGAACTCTTTGTAATGGCTGCTGGTATGAATCAGCCACTCTCTTCAATATCTATGGAATTGCTTCTTTTTAATGGCAGCACTTCCTAGGTTATCAGTTCCGTCGGAAAGCAGCAATGGCCTTTCTCCCTTATGCTCCCTCACAGATCAAACAGTTAGTTCACACAGTAAAAAATATACAGAATAAACATAAGTTTATTACAGCCTGTAAGTCACGCATAGATTCACTTACACGCCACAGTTTTCAAAACGTGTATTTCTTTTTTTTTTAAGCATCTGAAGACATGGACTATTTTTACTTTTCAGTTTTTACCATGGGATCAGATAAAAAAGCTTTTTTGATCAGTCAAAACATAATGTGAAAGTGCCAGGACAATAAGCCATTAATACACAGAGGATCTTCTCTTTTACTAGGGTCTGCAACAGAATATCATGTTAAGAAAATGCTGATGCATTGGATGAAAAGAACGATACCTTTGATGCAATTACTTTAAGAACTCGAAACATTTTCATGGGTTTATTTCACTTTTCATTTCATATGGATCATTAACAAAGATGGAATGACTCTTTTCGTATATTTATTCCAAAATCTGTGGCCGGATCGTCAGCTAGTATAACGTGATCCACTCTGTTTTCAGCATTTTCACTAAGAATATGGCCAATATCTGGAAAAAAAAAAATGTTTGGTGGAATTAGTGTGGAACAATAATTGTATTTCTGACAAGTAAAGCAAGGACTGGATGCTGATGCTGCAGGCTGCTCAAGGATGGTTAATTGTATTCATGAACTATTTGTAAGACAGCAAGCTGCCAAAACCTCAGACATTTCCAACATGGTAATTCTGGAATGCTGTAGTAAATAGGAAAAAACAGATGTCATAATGTGTTTCATCTAGTTTAAAACTTAACATGTAATTAACTTAATGGCTTGACAACAGCTGATGTAGCAACAAATATAATGCAATTAAATTAGTACCTCATTATGACATCAAATTCTTCCACATATGCATTACCAAAAAAAAGAACAGATTTTGAGACATTGGTGTATTTTACGGTGACTAACTGTCCTTAAAATGCAATCACATGTAATACCTGCTTTGTATTTCACCACTTGTGGAAATTATTACGGTTTTGTCACATTGTACTTTCTGTAGCCTTTTCATTACACCAGCAGTGAAAGCTGTCCCTTGGTTTATTGTCTCAAATGCTATATCTAGGTGCTTGGACTTTTGCATTCATTATGTAGTATAAAGCCTTCATTTTCTTTATCTTTTGTACCGCTTGGCTGTTTGTCCAAAGTGGTGTAGGCAATTATCGTGGTTCTTTCACATCTTCTCCGAGTATTTCTTAACAGTAGACTCCAGGTGGTCTGTTTTATGCACACAGCAGCACGTTGAGACAGAGTCCTGTTCGTGTATTATTTTGAACTTCCCAAAGGTTTCTCAAGGTATTATTAGGGTTTGCCAATTGTTAGTGCTGCAGGATGAAAAAGGGCAAGAGTTTACTGAAGCAGAAGAACTTAAAACCAAATGTACAATCCCAAAGAAAGACCAAAGCCAAGCCCAGACATTGTTGTTGCAGAACAGCGCTGTCTGACCTGCAATGTCTGCAACAGTTTCCTATGTGCAGTTTGTGTTCAAAGAAAGCAAAAATGCATTTTGAGGTTATAGTGATATAGTTGTATTAAACAGAAAATAATTTCACTTTGAATTATGCAATTGATTTTTCAAGTGACTCAGATCTTCCAAACTCACCATGCTAGCACATTCCTGTTAATGATACTGGAACCTGTTAGAGAGAAGTCTGAAAGGAAAAAGGTCAAACTGTGGCCTAACGCAGATCCTACTAAAATTTAATGTTAGTTTCCATTCACGGCGGTGGATGAGGTCCTTGATGCTGACAACAAAGTGGCCCTCTGATGCTGTGGGTATCTACAGCTTGCTTTTTCACCACGTGGGGATATTATTAGGAAAGAGGGATCAGTAAAAAGGAATCTGAAACCTGATCTAGTCCTGAGGAATGCCTTTTGAATGTGTCATTTGAACCTAGTTATTACCTCTGGGAGGTGTGAACGTTTTGCCTGAGTCTTTGCTCAAAACCTGAAATGGACCATGAAAAGTAGTAAAAAAGTTATGCAAGCCTTCGTGCAATTAAGCAAAGTAGTCTCAAAGAGATAATTATATACTTCTGAAGCTGTACATCAAGATATCCAATAAAATGCATCATGTATCGGTTGGATGTTCCTTGTTTCACTTTACATTAAAGTCCATCCATTTTCTGGATTTTAAAAATATCTATGAATTTATGCATATATTTAGCTTCTGCACACTTAGATGATCTTTCTTTGTCCTTAAAACTACATTTATTCCCTCATGAAAGTTGCTCTATCTCCATTTCTAAAACGCTGAATGGGCAGACTGCTTCTATTGAGCATTTCATACGAGCAGTTTATGAAGTGTGAACAGTAGAGGACTGCCTGATGATTGGTTATCATGACTTTCAAAGGTAACTGATACAGAACCCCTGCTCAGGGAAAATCAGGGGGTTTTTATTGCACCTAGCAGGAAATTTTAGGGAATATTATAAACTGACCAATTTTAAGGAAGCAGACAGTAAAATGCTTACAAGCCGTGGCTATGTAATACTGAACTGCTGTGCAATTCCTCCTTCAATATGTTCCTTAATAGGAAAAAATATTATACGGTGAAATTGATAGGTTTTTCGGAAATTTACTGGAGACCTTTTCCAGCAGGGGTCAGAACGAAAAAGGGAAGCAGTGGTACTTGCTGGGGCTGACAGCTAAAAGCACGAATCCATCAGTCGCTCAGATGTGGCTTAGCATTCTTTTCAACACAGATCATTTAGCCTTCATTTTCCAAACAAGCACTGTCACCTACAACGCACACCCACCTAGCTGTTCTCAGTGTGTGCAGGTTGTCACACAGGGGCAACAAACTGAGGTCCCATAGAGAACTTCCACCTCTGATAACGGAAAGGAACAGCCTCTGGTGGGAGTTAGCATGCTCTATCCCTACAGCTTTTTGGAGGAAAAGTTCATTAGCTGCTTCGCATGCCAAGGGACCAGCTGTCCTTCAGCACACGGAGCAGCTCTGATTGACCAGGAGGACAAGTGGGAAATAAGCTCGCAGCAGTGCCAGCACGGCATATGGTCACGTACCAGCTGTTTCTGAAATGCTTGCCAAACGGAGACCAGAATGGGGCTGGCTGTTAGGAAAATAAAACCCAACAAAAACCAGCAAGCAAACAAAAACTTCCACTGTCAGGATTCCTGAGATCTGACCACAAAACCAGAACTGTCAACTTGAAACATCACATGCCAACTACGTGAAGATTCAGAATAATCTGTCATGGGCTTGCATGCTCTGGCTTGCTCCATCAGGAGAGCATCGATGTTCTGAGCATCTGTCCCTTCTACAGAGCTTTCAGAGAAAAAAAGAATTACAGAAAGGGTGAAATAAGGTAAGCGGATTCATACTAGCGATATACATTACTAATACATTGAGAATATATTCAGACTGAATGGAGATTTGCTTTAAATTGGTACCAATTGTTATTGCAGACAAATCCCAGGTGTCCTGCATTTTACTCTATTTTATTTCTACCTTGAAAAGGGGAATTCCGATTCTGAGCTCATGAACAAAGGATTTGATTGCGATTGGCGCGAGTTGTGTTACAGTGTTGGTGAAATGCTTCTGATAAACCAGTGGAATGACTCAGCAGAAAACAGTCAGCAGGATTTTTCCCCCAAAGCTTCAGCCTTTCATAACAAGAAAATAACTCAAACAGTAATTAAATAGTTCAGAGAACGACGCTGTCCGGTCACGGGGGTTAAAGCACTACCTTCTCTTTAGAGCTTTCCCATAATACTCCTCCAAGGTTTGGAGGAAGCCGAACTGATTAACTCCACGGTCATATGACATCCATATGCAACAGAACGCTGGTAGCTCCTGTAGCTACACAATCCTGCACATTTAACTTTAAAAACTTAGGCTTTTGGGCCAGTCTAAATCCAATTTATGACTAAATTAGGTGCTAAGTATGCTCAAAAAAGGCAAACCCTAGCTAAAACAAAAGTAAGAGTAATGCTGCTCCTGTACCAGGACATGAATGTATAGGCTGGGAGGCAGTGGTTGCTCTCTTGGCTTGCATTCATGTTTGTTATGAGACATATTTTTATATACAGGCTTAACTCGTCGAAAGGCTTAAACGGGACTACATCCGGGGTGGGGGGACCATCTTTTCAAAGTTGAGCTCGGTTCCAGTGACTGAAGTCGTTGTTTGCACAAAAGAAACAGTGTTAGCCAGCGTAGGCGACACACCGCATTTCGGACCTCTAGGAGCCACGCATTTAGCCGCAAATAAAGGGAAGGAAGCCCTTAGGATTACGCACAGACAGAAGGCTTACTTTGGCATCCTACATAGTATTGACTTTCCTTAGACCCTTCGTGTATTTGGGAAATGCGAGGTGCCAGCACACACCTGAAAAGGGCATTATTATTTTCCCAATTAAGAAGCTTAATTAGTACTTTGGTGTGTCGTCTTTGTCATATTTTCAGTCTTACACTGGCCCATTTTCACCCATCTACTATGCTAAAAACGTTGCTCTTTCATTACGCTACGGTTGTGTAAACAGTTCTGATTAAGCTGGCATTTAATCAACTGGAATAAAATTTACGCGGCTCCCGAGGAGCTCACCTACAAACCCCGACTTTCAATGGCATCAATCTTCTAAAAGACGACTTTCTTCCCAGACGGGCTTTCATGTAGCAGGAAAATAAACTTTATTTTCTAACCTTGCCCTCGGAGTCGTTAAGGCTGTCAGAAGGACCTCACATTACAGACCCCGCCACACTCCATCATTATCCCCCGCTTCCTCCTTCGCATCCCTGCCCCGGCGCTGGGTGTTGCCCTCCCCGCCGCCGCGCAGCCGGCCCTCCCGAGGGGGCGAGGG
>NW_009259117.1:0-43269 GCF_000687185.1 Egretta garzetta | reverse complement strand
CCTCTCGCAGGCAGCGGGCGGGGCGGGGGGGGGACAAGGTTTGGCGAAGGTTACAGCTGAATGCAGAAGTGACACAAACTGACTCTTCATTCCAGCAAACTCCTTTCCATCTTCTCTTCGTGGCGTCTCGATTAAAAGTACGCGTTTATTAAGTCGTGTTATGAAACTTTCGGAAAAGCGAAAGTGCGGTGCTTTTTTTCTGTTTTGTCTTTGTTTTAATTACTCATTGCAGTACCTGATACTGATCTGAAGGGTGAAAACAGTGCGATTTGCTTGTCCTTTCAAAGAAAAGGCATTCCTATATTCCAGTATTTTCTCTATCTAAGTAATCTGGGTTGTAGTTTATAGGCCTGGGATCAGGGGACGCTGTGGTACGGGCAGTTAATTTGCCTCATGCAAACCCTTTTAACTGTTTAGGTTTTTACCCCTCTGTTGCACACCATTTATTAACTCGGTGTTCCTGGTATGAGGTGGGAATTGCAGATCAGATTTGGTTTCTTAGCTGTCAAAAGTGAGCTCGTGATGATTCAGTAGATAATTGTGGAAAAGAAACTACTTCACTGCAGTGCTTAAAATCCAAGTATTGCGGGCTTCTCACAATCCATGGGAGTCTGAAATTGACATTTTTCTTTATTGTTTCAGACAAAAATATGCCTTATAAAAGTAAATGACATGGAACTTGATTGCTACTTGACATGTAACTGTACAGATTTTATTTTGTACTAATCCTCCATCTGCTGTTTCTTGTCAGTATGGATATGCTAAAATGGTAGTGTACAACCCTTCCCTTGCAATCAATAAAGCATATCTTATAGGTATCAAAATCTTCTATTTTGATCATTGAGATATGAGGGGATGGAGGTAACTTGAATAAAATGAATAGTACGCTATGTATTTATAACGCTTTTCATTTTCAAAGACTAAGAATTATAGGGGAAATCCTGATTTGTACACTCCATTGAAAGCATCAGCAGTTTATATCCTCGCCATATTCTGCTTAGCAGATATTCCCACATGTACAGTCACAGAACTTTACCAGTTCGTTTGTTTTGTGCACCGTGGGGGTAATGATTCTTTGAGACTACAGATTCTGCAGATTTGTATTGGTTACAAGACCGTCTAGCTTTTCTGCTCATCAGCAGGGGAATCAGAAGGAAAGGAAGGGGCAAACAGATTTAGATGTGACCCAGGAGGAAAAAATGGAGGCCTCGAACTTCTCTTGTTATCTTAATATGCTGATTTCATGGCCTGCATCCCCCACTGCTTTTGTTGTTGTTGCTATTTGTTACTCTTCCAAGTAAGAGAAATTCCATAGGGGTAAAATGATGTCAGCATTTTCCTTTGCTGTGCATTGTAGCACAAATAGGGACAGAAGAAGATACAGATACTGCTCATAGCTTCATTATTTGTCCTTCTTGAGCATCTTGTTTCTAGGTGAATAGGGGGAATGAAGGAAGCCAAGAAGTTGATTTTATACTTAGCACAGTTGAATTTTCTGCGGAATTGTATTGTTTTTTAGGCATAGTGCTGTAGAGTCAGAATAGACTTTCTTTCTACTTAGCTAGAATCCTAGCAAAACTGTCTATCAGTTTGCTTCTTTAAGCTTTGCGTAAAGAACCATACAGAATTTGTAATGACGGATGTTGAAAGTAGTATATGTTTAAATATTTGCTTTAAAGCCATCTTTATTGTAATGTCTTCAAAATAAGAAATTTGAGCTTTTTTTTTTTTTTTTAAATCTGGGGTTAATCTCTAGTTTGTGAAAGACCCTTATTTCTTGTTATTCCACTGCATCTTGGTTTTCTTCTTTTTTTTCTTAAGACATGCATTTATAGCATAGGTTTCTTACCTGACTGAGGAACTGATAATGTGAAACCCCTAAAATTGTATAATGGCAGTAACAACCAATAGCTAATGACTGAAAGTAATAACTTATTGTTACTCATCTTATTGTAGTAATGTCTGGTAAAGCAGAATGTGATGAAGACAGCAAGACTTAGAATTCCTGTAGGCTAAGAGAGGTAGCAGGAACTATTCTATGTTTCTGCACTGCTAGTGGAGCCTGGAATACAAATGGTCTTCTAGAAGCTATTTAGTATGCTCTGTTTATTGGGATAGCTTCTTCTGTATTGTGGAACAGAGATTGGAATCCTTCATTTTAATCCAAGAACACTGACAGGCTGGTTAGGTAATTTGTAAATGTAATTATAGAAATGAGTTGTGTTGTGTCCATCCTCCAGCCCCAAGACTTTTTTCCAAGTAAAGTCAATTTCATGGTACAAAATAAAAATGTTCAAATGGATATTTGAATGCTCAGTTGCATTTCAATATATAGACAAAAAGAAAATTGGCTGATAGGAGGGAAAAGTATGTTTTTTCATAATTTGGAAACAATTTACCAGATTTTTCTAGGCAGAAATACCAGGTAACTGCAGGACTGTTGGAGGGTTTCAGTAAAAAAAGATCTAGATGAGCTAGTTGTAATATTTTTACTAAACAGCATCTTGTTCTACTTTTTCCAAAAGTTGGTTGGGTGTATTTATAATGGATGCTGAGGGATTGAATGTGTATTTTATTGGGCCATGGTGGTGGTTGGAGGGGTAGGGGGAAGCATTGAGTGGTTTGAACATTCCATACAGATACTATTCTTTCACAAACTTCTTACCAGAAGTTATTTCTTTAGCTTTATGGGAAGGTACTGAATATTTTTAATTGTTAATCTGCTATTTCCTTTATGGTTTCACATGCAAGTGTTTGGATTTACCTGCATAAAAGTTTTCATTAATTATTTCTAAATCATCTAGATTCTGTTCATAACTTAGCTTCTGTACATCCACTCTGGTATCTGTCTTTCCAAGAGATTTATTTCTAAGGCAGTAGTGTGGAAATTTTAATTATAAAGCATTTAAATTCATTTTTCACTGTTGTGATATTATATGTAATAAGTGGATTATATCCTGCTAAATTAGTGCATAGTCTGTGCTCAGGCTTGCTTTAACGATTTTCATTTGTAATATAATTTGGGGAATGTTTAAATATATCTTCATCTTTTTTTTTTTACTGTATTGAGGAGGAAGTTTCAAATATGCAGCCCATGCTAGTTTTAGTTTTGTCTGTAACTTTCTAGGCCTTATTCTAGAAAGGATTGCTTCTGAAAATTTATACTCTGTTCAAAAAGCTAGTTAATAAATAAAAATAAATTGTAATAGGGATGAAATCTGAATAGTTTTGTGTTCTTTTTGTAACTTTTAAAAATCTTCCCCTAGTTACTATTACATTCATGTAAGGAACAAGGTCTGCTGAATAGAATGCTTGGACTAAGGTTGCAGAGACCTGCAGTTTTCCATCAATTCTGTCACTGAGTGAACTCAAGCAAATTGTTTCATCTTAATGTGCCTGTGTTTAAGATGCTGTATGGAAAGGAGGAGCTGTTATGCCTTTTATGTATTATTAAATTGTGTGAGTGTGTGTTTTTTGTTGTTTTTGTGGTTTGGTTGGATGAACTAGCTTGGTTATAGAAGGATTCTGAAGGGAGCCGTAGCTGCATTGCAGAAGAGGTTTTGCGTATATAGACTGTAGAAGAAAGTACAGAGAGATAATAAGAGGGTAAGAGAATAGGGGTAGGTAAAGACCAGCAAAAATAAAGCAAGTTTTCATAGGATTTTACAGTTTTAACATCAGAACAGCAGAGTTGAGCTTGCAAGATACATTCTGCAAGGTTATTCCAGGTAGTGTTAGCTTAGTCAGGACTTAGAGATAATCTTCAGTGGTAAAGTGTGAAAACGTGGTAAAACATACACGGAGTGATGAAGGACATTATTCTGGTCATTTAGCATGTGTCACATGTGCTTTTTAAGAAAATAAAGTGTTTTATTAGCCTAAAGAAAAAAAGCTGCTTGAAGTATCGCTAATGAAGAAATCAGCAAT
The DNA here is from genome assembly GCF_000687185.1 of Egretta garzetta. Lineage (NCBI taxonomy): Eukaryota > Metazoa > Chordata > Aves > Pelecaniformes > Ardeidae > Egretta > Egretta garzetta. The sequence goes on along the minus strand of NW_009259117.1, from coordinate 39,342 downwards.
GTGTATTGCTGCCATTGGAAGAGTAATTAATTCTCACTAAATCCTTATGACGCTGTAATCTGTTATTACAAACTTGAAACAAATTTGAAGACTCTGTGGCTGAATGGGAGCGCAACATTAAAACACTGCATTGAATTTAAGATACTGGAGTATCCTGAAAGAAACGGAGCTAGCTTCCAGTGATTTGGCTGATTGAAAACTTTACTTAGGAAACTTCAGGAAAAACTTTTACTGTTTCATGATATTTTAATTCTGCTGGCTGAGGATTTTGAGCTAATGACTGTTACTAATTAGCTAAAGGTTGCTGTTGAGTGACTTCCTGTTCTCCTGGTTCTGTCTTCTGGGGTAGAAGGTCACTCTGCTGCTTCTTTGACTATTGCACTTCACAGTGAAACAGAATTACCGATAGGAATTCTTGTTTTATTGAATTTTTTATAGCTGCTTTGCTGGAAGTCATGTTGAATTGTGTGGGGTGACACAAGAGTTTTAAAATGCTTCTGTAAGCCCAGATATTAGTTTAATTTTCATATTTATATAGCTCATTTTTTCACCGGCTTTTATGAACAGGATATCTTATCAGCTTAAGAGAAACCTCAGAGTTCCAGTTTTTAGTAACTTTGTTCTTGAGTTGTGAAAGAAATGCCTTGGTTAACAGTACAGTAACTTCCTTAAAGAGAAGTAATATAATGCTGACCTGCTGGTTTTGTAAGAGGTTTTCTGGTGGTGATAGTTAAATTTCTATGTTTTAGTAAAATAAGATTTCTAGCCATCATTTGAAGTAGCAAACAGCAAATTTATTATTTTGAGAGCAATATTGACCTGTCCTATCTGTTCATTTTGTAAACTTTTTTTTTAATAAGAAATAGTATTTTTAAGCAAAATACTGAATCATAAAAGTGGAGATATGATATGGCAACAAATAACACCACTGTTTTCATGGAAGAAGCAGAGAAAGTTGTTTTCCTGATGGTCTTAAAACATTAATGGAACAAACAATGCCTATGCAAATACACTCAAGTGCTAAAATTCATATTCTTTAGTGTGAATTGTTACTCTGTTCAAAATTGCAGAGTGTCCTACTTCTGATCTCAATTTCCTAAATATATAGAATTTAATTTACTAACATTTTGGATTAGAAATTGGAGGTAGTACAAGTGCAGGAGTAAAGCATTTGAAACAATTTCCTTTATAAGTCTGCCATATTTTCTTTGCTGCAAAGTTGCTCCCTTCTCTGCTGCTTAAGTGGCAAGGCTTGCACATTCAACTTGTTGGAACTCTGCGATTGCTGAGCCTCTTGTGGCTGACACGTATTATACATTTTTACACAGTTATTAATGAAAACATTGCCTCTATGTGACTTCCAACTGAATTTATGATAACACCTTTTTTTAAATGAAAAAAGCAGTTGAAAAGACTATATAATTAGGCAATAGTTAATTTGTTTTTAAACCATGAGGCTATTTTAAGCTTTTCAAAAAGGTAATTAGCTCCTTGAATCATAGACTAAATATAGAAAACCTCAGTAGTAAGCACTCAGAAAGACCTTCACACAAATTAAAGAAGTTAACAAAATAAAGTAAAATGTGTACTGTGGTCATTCACTAGTTAGATGTTTATATACAGCTGGATTGTTAACTTTGAAAGTATAAATAGCTCGAGAAATACCATGGCCTTTAAATGGGCAGTGGTTATTGGATCTTTGGAATTTGTAATTCATTCTCCTTTATCCAATTTATTCTTGGGCATACATTGCATCTTTCAGCTGGGGAGGATGTTAATTGAAATAAACCCTATGTGGTTGCACTAAAAGAGTGGCCACTGCGCTACCTGGTGCTGCAGTAGTGTTCCAGCTGATGTGAAGAGCACTTAATGTTTTTTATCAGGGGGGCCCCACTGGTAGCCTGGGCAATGATTCCTTCAGGTGGCTGCCTGTGCCTCAGAGGAGGCTGGCAACACCTTGGGGCACACTGGTGTCTGTGTCTGCAGACCGAGGTGTTAGGAAACTGGAGGCAGCTCTTTTAATGGGTGCACGCATAACTTTGTGTCGGGCCATTACCATCTTGCTTGGGAAGGGAGTCAAACACAGGCAAACAGCTGCTACTGAACTGCTCTAAAAGTTGGGTAAATGGAAGACATAGGAGGGCAGGAGGAGAGCAATCAAAATAGTCGACAGCATATATCTGATCTTTCTGTTGCTTGGCTGCATCCTCTGTTGCATTGTTAAGCCCCACATATGTTCTAGGTGATAGAAAGGCTAGTAAGTGTATTGAGATACAAGTAGTAGAAAGCTTACAGATTTCACATGCCAGGAGTCCTGAAGATAAACGTCTTGGTGAGCTTAAAATGTGTGCATCCTTTGTGGTCTTGGTTACGTTTGGTTTGGGGTTTTATTAGCTCCATTTACGTTTCCTTAAACCTGAGAAAGAGTTACTGAAGTCTGATGATGGTAATCAACAATGTGCAGTCTGTTGTTCGTGTACATAGTAAAAGATACAACTTTTGATAAACAGCGTCCCTCTGAAGATTCTCAGGGGACCGAACAGAAAGACTGTCTCCTCCTTGAAGTTACCGCTGGGCAGGTGTTTGTTCCAGGAGCTCTCGGGGCCTGTAGCAGTCCATCCAGGCAGTCCCTGTGTGTAATAGACTCAAGGTGAACGGGAGAGAGTGAGGTGTTTGTCACTGACTTTGCTCTGGTACGCTGATAAGATCTGCAATTTGAAATTGAAAAACTTAAATCGTACCCGTGTCTTCAACGATAAAAAGAAATGTAACAGAACCATTTGAAACCTGATGTTGGTGATACTGAAATTACACTGATGGCTGGAGAGTACTGTAAAGTATGAGCTGAGGCAGCATCTATGAGGTGTACATATGCTGCCGTCTGCGTTAGCACTTGCTATTTCTCATTGGGTTCTCCACACTTTGGTCATCCATAATATTCCAGGCTAGTTACAGTGCAACACCTGCCTCCCTTGCCAAACTTGAAGCAATCAGTAATTTCTGTATCATCTCCAGTCTACTGTTGCGGTGGGATTCTGTTTGTTTTGAGGCTGAATCTGCTGAATGATATCAGTACGGGGTACAGTTTCATGGGACAGTAGGGGATTTCTGTAAAAATATTGGAAGTACATATCATATCTGTTGAAGTACTTGTGTTGGCTTCAACATTTCATGTTCCAAAGAGTAACAGTGGTCTGAAAGACTTGCATCTGAATTAGCTAAAATATAGTTTCTGGACTCTGCCTTCCTAATGTTTTCTTGTTATATTTAAGTGGATCTAACAGTGGGCCACTGCTGAAAGGGGCAACCCCGCTTCCTTTCTGATGACAGGTATAGAAATTTTGTGGCAATGGGGCGAATTGATCACTTACTTGTATTTTTTGAAGACTGGCCCACTAAAAAGGAATTTTTTTCCATTTAGAACAAACTGATCCAGTTCATCCCTGCAACCACACAGTGGATGGGTTAAGTGCAAGGGCAAAAGGGTGAGAACGCCAGGAAGGGATGGTGGGAGAAACAGAAGGACATCCTCTCTTGGTTGCAGCGTGCAGTTGCGGTGCAGTTCGTGTTACGCTAACTTGCCTTTGCGTCCTCAGCCACATGGGTTTCTCTGTCAAGATGCTGCTGTCATTCTCTTGACAGTCACTGCTGATACAAACCCCATCACTTCTGATTCTTACAAACTGGTACTTGTGCTGGCCATAGTAGTAATTACTTAAAATTTTGACACTTATATGTGGCATTGGCTTAAGTTCATTTTTAATGTGAAAAATATTTACTTAAATTCCTTGTCGTTAGATGTCGATTTGTGTGTTTAAACTTACAAAAAATTACTGTATTTCTAAATTACATGACTTGTCCATTTTTCTTTTTTTTCCAGATAGGTTTTAAAAAAAAATGTAGCCTCATTTAAACAAAGGAGTAAAATTTAGTTCAAACACCAGTTTTGAGCAAGCTTGAAATCTAGTTCAAAATTCAGTCTGGACAGTAACAAACTAAACTGGAAAAGAATTTTCTCATGGCAGTTTGTTGTTTTTTAAGAATAGAATGGAATTATTAGGACTGTACTAATTAGGAGTGGTAACTGGATAACCTTGTTTGGACAAATTCTTGCTAAAATAATGTAAATGTTGCCATTGTTAAGGACAGCTGGGCACTTGAAATTAGGGAAGCAGTATTTCACTCTTTTTAGATTCAGACAGTCTATAAATATATTCGAATTTATTAAACCTGATTGATGTTTGAAGATGTTTTTAACAGTTGTAAGCCCTTCTTAAAGTTCATACTGAAATTTTTGGAGACGTATCGCTTTGGGTTGGGGGGTTGCAGGTTACAGCTGTGCTGTACTTACACTTACCTAGTACAACTGCACAACAACCGGTGGTACCGGAATTTGCTTTATTTGTCAGGTTTTGTTTTGTCAGAAATGCTCTGGGCTTCCTTATGTTTATTGAAGTGGAAGTGGTGACTATGTGCTGCGTAACGAAGTGCTTGCTTTTGATCTTTTTTTATACTTTAATATTGAGTCTTGACCTCCTGAAACAGTTTTCTGAGCGATGCTATGAAATAATAATACTTCTGTCTGGAAGGTAAAACTTGCTTACTAACTTATCTAGACACCTATGAACCATGATCTGCAAAACTTGCCAACTATTAGGGCTTATTAATTAATTTTTTAAATCATATTAAATGTAGTGAAGAACTACTTTCTAGGTGTCCACTATGTAGAGATGCTTCCTACAAGTCTGCTATATCTAACAGGAACCCTTTCCAAAGAGTCTGTTTATGAAGCCACTTTCAGACCTTCATACGGTTCTATAAAGTGATGAAGTTTTGGTATGTGTTGAGCATAGTATGCTGTGGCTGTTCTTCACAGTTGTAGGTTTTGTTGCTAGGTCATGCTTTTTCTTCCTCTTGCCATCTTGCCTTTTTTTTATTCTAACTTACAAATTGTACATTTTCCATCTTATATTACATGTTTGTTTTGAAGAAGTGGGAGAACATTCAGATTACTGATAATTTGGGGCCTAGGATATGCAGCTGAACCCCTAGTGCAGATGCCTCACCTGCTCGTTCTGCAGCCCGCTGACAGCTCTTTCCCATAGCTGGGTTTTTGCTCTCTGACAGGATTGATGTTCTGACATCTTGTAACAAAGTTCATATATGTTAATAATCTGCAGCTCTGTGAGTGGATCTGCTAATTGAGCTCCTCCAGCTACCGTTTTTTGAAGCGTTTTTGTGTTGTGGTGAACATGAATGTTTTATAAGAACAGCTGTACTGGTTCAGACAAAGGCTTTGTCAAATCCCGTACTTGTCTGCAACAGCATCTGTAAGTGAGCTGTTAGGGGCAAAAGAGAACAAGGAGAGTATATGTGATACCTCTCCTGCATACTCCCCCAGCCTCACGCTATTTTCAGTCCTGAGCCTGATGTGGTTTGTCTAGTTGGAAGCTCTCAAGGGAGATCTCTTGTTCAATTTCCTTTGAAGACCATCTGATTTTTTTTTTTTTTTTTTTAAGTCCTCAGTATCTTTTGGCAAGGAATTCCTAGTACCTGTTGTGTGAAGCTTTGTACATAGCTCTTAGTAACTTGTTGGTACTTCCTCTGGAAGGTCTCAAGGGAGAACTCTTGTTCAATTTCCTTTGAAGACCATTGTATTTTTTTTTTTTTTTTAAGTCCTCAGTATCTTTTGGCAAGGAATTCCTAGTACCTGTTGTGTGAAGCTTTGTACATAGCTCTTAGTAACTTGTTGGTACTTCCTCTTAAAAAAATACATTGAACAGTCATCTCTATCAATGGAGAGGCATGTCCTTTTTGATATTAGAAGACCAGGGTTGCATGTTGTGTACAATATGTGTGCAAAACATTAATTCAGTGACACAAAGATGACTTTAGTTTTGTTCTGTGATTTGCTCTTTTGACTGCTGCTGGGTTTGTGCTTATGGTTTCATGAAATATGTAACATATTACTTAGGAAATAGATCTTGAGATTAATAGTCAGCTTGCAACTCATCATTCTACATATTAATAGCATGAGGTTATTATTCCTCCTCCTCTCATTTCAAGTTTATCTATGCTGAATTTTGTTTGCCTTTTTATGCCCAGTCCAGTTTCATAAAGTCCTTCTGCATTTTTTTCAGTTATTTTGCATTCACTGTCCCTTATAGCTTTTTGTCATTCAGTAGCCTGTTAACTGTGTCACCCATCCCACCTTCCAGGTCACTTACAAATTGAAGCAGTGCAGGTCCCAGTGCAGAATCCTGCAGAACTGTGCTGGTGACTCCCCTAGCGTTATTGTGATTACATCTCTGTTCTTCTTCTTTCCTAACCTAAGTAAATGAGGCTTACATGGCAGCTCTTGAATCCTTTGAGTAATTCCATTAAGCCTTTATACAGGGTTAGCAGATTCAGGTTTTCATTTGGCTATGTGTTACGAAAATAAACTTGCAGATTTACAAGAAAAAAAGTCCTGCAAGTAACGCCCACAGACTGGCTTCTGTCCCCCTGTGGGTTGTTTATGACTTGACCATAAAACATGTATCCATTACAAAGGAGGTTATATCACTCCTGCGTTTCCCGATAATACTTCTTAAAAAAAGGAAATTCTGTGTATATCTAAAATTTAATTGACTGAGCTGCTTTTATGCTTCTGACCACTTTTAGGGTTCCTTGCTTTGATTCCAGCCAGGTGTTTTAATCTGTGTTTCTCATGGCACAGCAATGTTTCTGAAGCTTTGTGGCAGAAATTGTCTGAACTGGGATGTAGGGAGAGGTTTGTTTATAGCATAGGCATTATCAATTTTTTTGTTTTATGATAGCATTTCAGTGTCTTGGTCATGAATCAAGTCCCTGCTCTGCTGTTTGTTGTACAATAGCATCAGAAATCATCAACACATAAAAAAGCTGTCCTTGCTCTGAAGACGATACAGCTGAATTTCTTAGATTATTGAGGAATGTCATTAAAAAATAAAAACTTCTTTTCCTTCTGAACTCACATGTCTTTTAAATGCCATGTGAAATTTATTAAGGACACAGATTCCATTGTTCACTAGATTTTAAATAGGCTTTGTTTCTGGGCTTTGACAGTGCCCTCCCCACTGTGTGGACATTTGGTTTGTATGTTAAGGATTTGTTTAGATTTTTTCACTGAAAGAAACAAAAGAAATGATGGTAAAATTGCTGATTCCTCCATAATATAGAAGAACAGTTTTGGACTTACCGTACCATCATATGATGTGAGCATGCTTTAGATTATTGGTCTTCTATAGGGGACTGAAATTTACTGAAGCGAATATGTGATTTTAGTATGTTGTTGACCAAACTTGATAAAATTTTCACTTTGACTTATACTAATTAGCATTTGCATATTTTTGCTATATGTAGTTGTCAGGGAGAGGAAGGGTTGTTTGCTTTTAATACAACCATTCTGGGAAAAAAATAGTACTAAAAAACTTTGTCATGGTTAAAAAATGTGGACACTTGTATCCACATTAAAGAAAAAAGGTAAGAATTCTGTAATCTTTTTTTTCTCTGTGCATTGAAAAATTGTCATACGTTGTCAAAGAATATAGCAGGGAAAAAACTTGAAAATGAGAGCTGTTAATTGTAAACTATGTAATGTACTGGCGTATTTCATGGAATAATAGAGGAAACTATAAAACAGTTACGACAACTATTGTGTGAAAATGTGTTTGGTCTAATTGTTAACATATAGCAGTAGGCAGAATGAAGCACTGGAAACACAAACGTTATTCCTTTTGGGAATGGAAGGAAGGAAAAAAGGTAGCATCTGTAGCTTTATCTAAGAGATTGACTTCTATGTAGTAGATGAATTAAAATGTGTATAGAGTAACTTTGAGGTTTGAGAGACTTTATTTGCAGATTATAGAAATAAATAATTTATTACTTTTCAACTTCCTTCAATATGTAGATCCTGTTTTGTTTGGTTTTTTTTTTTTTTTTTGCTTTGAGACTGTAGAGCCCAGTGTAGCAAATTTAAGGCTGCAGACAATTTGCCTCCTTTTTAAGTTATCTTTTTATGATCTCTGAGAAAGAGTCTGATGACCTTTAGTTTGCCTGAATGGAGAGTAGTAAAGTGTATGGTTTTTACTCTCCTATTCCCATGTTTTCTGTAATTTTAAGTCTTGATAGTAGGTGTATCTTTAAGAAAGTTTGTTAAAGCATTAAGTCTGCTTATTCTTTTAATTTACAAAAAATGTTAGTTCAGGACCTTGCTGTATGGATACGTAATTTTCAGAGACCTCTTGGTGCTGATAAAATACAGATGAGGTTACCTTAGATTCATTCAGTGAGTTTTGTGGTTTGGCTTTGGTCACTGTTCTCAAAGATGAGAAAAAAAGGCCTTACTTTTAAGCTCCTTAAAAGAACTTCTTTTTTGTATGAAAGGAAATTACAGAGAAAAAAATGGTTTGATGACATGTCTTGTCTGGCATGAGCTTTTAGCTAATCTACTCTTTCTGTTGATAGTCTGATAAGAACAACAGTTACATATGCTAACACTTTCTTGGTGGGCTTGTATCAAGCTTCATTGAAGAGTGATTTAATTATACCTTTCTTTTACTGCAGTCTTTGGTAATCTTAGTGTAATTTTACACTATAATGCTGTATTGCTGTAGACACAGCTGTCAGAAGAACATGTTTGTGTGGCTCATTATTGTATCACCAAATTACTATATATTTTTAAAATTTTTAAAAATTATTTTATGTATTTGTTATTACAATATTCATATTTGATTTCACTTATGGGGAAGACTAGGATTATTTAGTCTTCAGAAAAGATTATTTACCGTGCAAGAACAACTCTGTTGTAGGGAATGGACCTGGAGTGTTCTAGCTTCAGTTTCTGTACCATTGATCCTCCTTCCTGTTTCTTGCTATAGATTATTTGAAGTTGTTGCTTTTCCATAACTAGATTTCAGGAGACTAAAACTCAGTTACTGTCTTCTGCTGTCTATTTTAGGTCAAAAGAATGTTCAGTGACTATCACACTGAGTAGAATTTTGAGAATGAGTATGTATTCTAAGGTAGTCTAAGTTGTAAAATCTAAGTGTTTACACAGTGTTTTATTCTCATTTCTTTACAAGACACTTCATAAATTGTCTCTTGTGCCTATAGTTGTTAAGCTGTTGACAGCTCCTCTAACAGTGACCTTGCTAAGGTCATTGACTAGTATTACAAAAACTGAAGGTTACTTAAAAGGAAAAATTTGACTAGAAGTGGAGTAAGTAGAAATTCTTTTGAAAGAATTTAATCATGTATTTTTTACTTTAGGATTTGTACGTAATCAATAGTTTTCAGAAACCATTGATAGAGATGTGTAAATTTTTATTTGGTAATTCTCATTATAAGGCATGTCCGTCATATCTTATAGCTGGAAATGGAGAATTCTTTGCAACTTGGTTGTTTAAATAACTAGCCTTACTGTATTGCAGTCTCCTTACTGTATTGTAGGTTGTTTTTAACAAGACAGTGTGAAAAAGATTAAAAAGGGGTGATAACTTATTTGTCAGAAGACGAATTGAGCTTCACATCTATTAGCAGAAATGTTCATTCTTTGAGTGACTTGCATTAATTTGATACGGAAAGCCTCTCTCTAGTAGTGGGATGGGAAAATACTCAGTTTACATGAAATTTTGTTAATTCTAAAGCATAATGGAAATATGTTTAAGACTTTCTGTAAAGCAAAGTACTTGAGGCAGTTGTAAAATAAGAACTCTCAAATATTTCCTAATTTTATTCATATTTCCATTTTTTTATATTATGTATATTTTTTGAAACTTAATGTTAAAATAGGTAATCGAATGTGATAATTGAAAAAATTGGACTGTAATGTTTGAACATCATAGAAATGTTGCTGTCTCATTTCTTAGTTCCTGTGATAACCTGTCTCTCTCTGGCTGTCTCTCCCCTTTCCTCCCCATCTAAAAAAAGTGAGACACGCTTTCATTGCTCAGCTAAAGTAAAACAGATTTTGTCAGCCTAGATCTTGGGAACTGAACTCCTCAAATGCCTCGTGAAAATAAGTGTTAAGATAGAAAATGATAAAAAACGGAGGCCACATTATCACCTCATTCAGGGAAAAGCTGAAGCATAAACTCAGTCCTTACTAGGTGCTAAGGATCTAAACCATTTGTCTAAGTTTTGACTGAAGTGACTCAGTATCCAGAAGCCCTTTGCTTTGCTATATCATAGAATGGTTTGGGTTGGAAGGAACCTTTAACTATCACCTAGTCTAACCCCCCCCTACTGTGGGCAGGGACAGCTTTCACTAGATCAGGTTGCTCGGAACCCCATCCAGTCTGACCTTGAACACTTCAGATAGGTCGCCCACAACTTCTCTGGACAGGCTGTTCCAGTGTCTCACCCCCCTCATCGTAAAAAAAAAAAAAAGTCTTCCTTCTATCCAATCTAAATCTACCCTCTTTCAGTTTAAACCATTGCCCCATATCCTGTGACTGCAGGCCCTCATAAAAAGTTTGTCCCCATCTTTCTTGTAAGCGCCCTTTAATTACTGAAAGGCTGCAATAGTCCATCCATCAAATCTATCTCTCCAATTTAGCTGTGAGAATGTTGCGGGGGACTGTCAAAGCTGTCAAAGGCCTTACAAAGGTCTAGGTAGGTGACAACTATTGCTTTTCAGCTCTCCACTTGATGCAGTTCCTTTTGATTGAAGTAACTCAATTTCCAGAAGCCCATTGCTATGCTATATTGGATACTCAAAGCCTTCAGTGATGTGATCACCTTAACCAAGCCATCTCCATTCCGCCTCTCTTGACTGTTTTTAATGGTATCTTTGCAAACCAAAGACTACTTGGAACATGTGTTTGCTGTTCCTCTCCATTCTCTATACCCTTTGTGAAGGAAAAGGTTATGGGTAGATGGGAGATTTGCTGAATTAGAATGTTCGGTCACTTTCTCACTTTTTTTCTCCTGATTTTCCTCCCAGTTCACCCTTTCCTAATTACCCTTTCCAGTAGAACTTTCTGTCAACTCTGTCAAAAAGTTGTTGATTTCCTGAACATTCAGGTAGTTCTGCTCTGTGTCTCAAGAAAGACAAATCATGAGTGTTGGTTTTCCCAGATCTTTGAAACATGGGATTTGGGGTCTGACTGGGATTGTGGCATTGACTTAGGGAGAGTGTTCATCACATGCTGTGATGTGGAGTACCAACTGGAGAAGGATGAAATAGATGTTTGAGTGGAATGTTGTTCTTCAACAATTAAGAGAATATGGACTGCTTAAGAGTTTGGACTTGTGGCTCTTCATTTGGAGTATCTTGGTCACAATATTAGATTTTTCTCGTACTTTCTGTTCTCTAATTAGGTGATGAAGCAGTAACATCCAGGCCCTTTGCAGGATGTTTCTACTTACCGTTATTTGTGCTTACTTATGAGATTCTGACTAATACAAACATGTTACTGACAAAGACTGAATAGTCCTATGCTGCCTACTTTCTCAACATTTGCCATCAGAGAAGTAAGGTGACTTTAGTGTAGCGTAGGGTTTTGTCAACTCTGTAGCAACTGATTATAATGGGTTTCTTTTTGATGATGTCACAATTGACTCAGTAAAGATCTGGAATTACAGTTGTACCTGGGTGGTGATGCAAAGGAAGCTCCTAAAAACTGAGATCTTTTGTTGTGTGGACATAGGTATCAACTGTAAGGTCACCTTTCCATTTTATTTGGCCATGAAACACATGCTGCCCGCACAGAATGCTGCCCACAGTGTATAGTTTAGATAGTTATGTTAGGTGATGTCTGTTTTGAGTGTGTTGGTCATCTTGCAGTGGGGTTGAAACAAACCAGTAGATTTTATGTAAAACCTTTAGTCTTTGCTTCCTTTCAGTGAAGGGATATTTCCTGCTAGGATTTGAGCTTTGTTTTCTCATGCTGAGAAGCTGGAGAGGAGAGAGAAGGCCTACACAAATTCCAGATTGGCATGTGGTTGATTGGCAGACTGGTACAAAAATGCCTTTTTTGGACTAGCTTCTTTCTGGGTTAGTAGCGTCTTTCTGGGTTAGAGGGCAGAATGCCTACGTTTCTTGCACCTTCTGCCCCTTACTTATTGAGATAGATTTGGGATTGTGGATGGTGTAAGTCTTAGGATGGTTTGTCTTATTTTAGGGTGTGGTTTAGAGTGTAAACTCTCAAGTAAGACTTGTGTATGCTTACTATAAAGAGGGTTAAATATTAATTCTGGCACTGATAAGTTACGTTCTGCTCAAATTTTTTTAGTTATTCCAGAGATTTATATTTTTATGAGGACAGATTTTGGATGATAAAATGCTTTGCTGTTGTGAGGCAAGGCAAATATTGAAACTAAAGCCCCCCCCAGAAATCCAAGCCTGAAGATGGCAACTATTTTGTGGTAGGATTTATGAATCTCCTGGCCAGATGAATTTAATAAATTCAGTGTTTTATAAACAGGAACTCTTTTCTATTCCAGAGATGGAAATCACAGCAAAACAGTAGAATTATATTGTCTTCTAGTGATGCAAAATAAACAGTCAGTCTTTATGCAACTTAATATAGATTGGGTGGTTTTTTAATCGAAGTGGGTTTTTTCAGCTGATAGTGAAAGTAATAAAATCTCAACTTTCCCATAAAGCTAGGTCAAACATACATTTCAATCACCGGATTAGTTGTGAAGTCTTTGATGAAAGAGTCTCTCTTCCTGCATTAATAGTACCCTTTCTAAAAGTCACCTCTAAACTTGGAATAATTCCTGTTACTCTTCAAAATAACACTGAATAGGTGTACTATATATGTGGATTAAGCAGTATGTAAATGACTGCTTTCTACATTGGATGTTTTTTTCACTGTTTAATATTATTCATGTATGGATACATATTATCACAACTTATCATTTTTTCCTCTTTATAGGTCCTGCTGGGGACTTGCATCTGGCCTCAATGTGAAATTAAGGTAGAAAAACACATCTACATATGTGTTTGCTATTAGGATTTAGTTTATTCACTGGTCATGCCTGAAGAGTGATGTTCGTCTCTAGACGGCTAACTGCCAGGAAATATAAATGATTGTCCTAGAAGTCAAGCCTCTCTCCTATTTACTGGAGTGAAAATCACCTCCAGATATCGACGGAATATCAACTACAGAAAATGCTTCACGTTATAAGGATGCCAGCCACCTAGATTCATGCGCCCTATCTGTACAGTTGTTGTGGATGGTTTGCCATCTGAAAGCTCCTCAAGCTCTTATCCAGGCCCTGTATCTGTTTCTGAAATGTCTCTGCTACATGCTTTGGGTCCAGTGCAGACCTGGCTGGGACAAGAGCTAGAGAAGTGTGGCATTGATGCCATGATTTATACTCGGTATGTCCTCAGTCTTCTGCTGCATGATAGCTATGACTACGACCTGCAGGAACAGGTATTTACATATTTTAGATGTTGTCCAGTGAAAGTGAGTTTTTGTATTAGTTATGTTTTGTGTATTATACATGGGTATGGCTCAGATGGGGGGGTGGTTGTCTTTCAGTGTGTGGGTGGAAGGGGGGTATAAACCACATGGGGATTAAATTTGGTGGGTAAACTGAGATTAAAGTAGTTAGTTAGCTATACAAGCAATTACATAAAACAAAATTTTCACATTGCTACAATTGATATCAGAATTATTAACACTGGAATGTTCTGTATCATAAACGCAGTCCTTCAGTACTTGAGATTATAAGGTTAATTTAACACTGGAACGTTAGTTTAGTAATGTAATTCTTGTGAACTGTGTGTCAAACTGGCCTGCTTCACAGTAGTTTGTAGACTCCCCATCACTTCTCATGGATTTCATCTTGTGCTATTTCCAGTAACGAATAAAAAAAAAAAATTCTTTTTTTAGTATTCAAGTATTTAAAATACATTATTGCACATACATTATTCATCTCTTCTAAAAGAATGTTAATGCTGAATCCTGATAAAAGGCATGTAAAAGAGTTGTGGAACAGTGAGTTGCTATCCATGACTGTAATTCAAAAAGGGCAGGGGAAGAAAAGTGAAGCTGTGTATCAGGTAGGCACAACTCTATTACTGTTTCTTTGTGCCTTTATTGCTCAAGATTTTGTTTTTATTTCTTTTTAATTTCCCTGCATCATCAACCTATATCAAAATACTTTTGGATGGAGTGGAGTTTTCTGGATATAGGACTCAAGGAAGCTCTGGAATTTTTCAAGAAGGGAGGATGCTGTTCATCATAGACTTTGTCTTACAAGGTGGCTGTGATTACAGCAAGAAGGAAGTAAAGCAAATACCTTTTATTTGGTGGCTTCATTATTAGTTCTTTTTTGTTGCTGTTGTTTTGGTTACACTGCACACATTGCTACCTAACTGCTTCAGAACTTTCATTGTTTTGTAGTTTACCTTTTCAAAAATCCAGCAAGAGCAGGGCAGGGTATTGTAGAATAGATGTAAATGTAGCTGAAGCAGAAAAAAATTCATGTCAGATGATGCCAGTTTCTGAACTCTTAGCAACCATTACTATGCATAAAAGCCTCATGCTTCCATTGTGCAAAACAGAAAACTTGACGTGCAAAAGTAATTTTTGTTCAAAAGTCTGGCAGCAGTGGAAGTCACCAGGAACAACCTCATGATTCATAATAATTTAAAAAACCACCAACTGTAAGCACTCTTTAGAATGTACCTTAACAGTGAATTTATTTAGGTCTTGGTCAGAGGTGAATAACTGTATTTTAGAAGGGGACAGAATAAAGTTCCAAAAGCTGTCTGAAAGGATGGTGTGGGATGAGGACAGAAAAAAGAAACCAAGTGAAACCTCACCAGAATTTGAGGAGCTTTATGGATAGGCCCGTGGCCTTGGGGAAAAATGAAGAGTTCCATCTTTTCAGTCCATTTTAGAGCATAGTCATAACTGTGAAGTGACTACTGTGGTAATTTGAAATGTCCCAAGTGCCAAAATTAGTTTTCGTTTTATCAGGCTTTGCAAGAAGCAGGGTAACTATATTATGAAAAACCTTATTCAGTTTATTTCTCATTTTGATACCTTAACTGGGTCTTTATGGGTTGATAGCGGAGCTTTAAGGAATGTGTCTGTTCTTTTTCAAAGTTGATTATCTGAACCTAATGAGCCAAACAGGGAAGAATACCACATGCTGACAAGGGTAGCCAAAATCTGTGCTGCTGAGTGGGTGCTGTAGTACAAACGTATAGGATGTCTTCTGAATGACATCGAGATTTGAAGAAGCTGGAAGTTTCTTTTCCACCTCCTCCAGTTTGATCCTGCTTATAACATACTTCTCTTGCATTTATACCCTCTACTTCAAATAACTGTTTTCTAAGTTTTGAGACCTAATATCAATTTAGTTTTGGGATAATAGTCTGTAGTAATGTTTGGATGCATATGTTGTGAAACGTACTGCTACCTAATTCCTTTCTCAAATAGTGTAGTCTTTAAAGACTGCAAATACAAATTTCTTACATGGAGAATTGAGGAAAGCTTAAAACACACGTGCTTGTTCTATTTATTTATATTTATTTTACTTATTGCCTACTGCTTATTTATATGACCTGGCATTTAAAAATTAATTTTGGTTTAGTTAAGTCATTGAGAAACAAGAAAATCTGTACTCTATAGCATATGTTTGCATATGAGCAGTTTCAGTCCAATTTTGGTGATGGGTACAATGTTAAGACAAACACTAGTGTTATTTAGAAATATAAATAAGGGAAGAGTGCAGCAATTAAATATCTAAATGAGAAATAATTTAGGAGTAAAATACTGAGAGTTGCTGAGTTCCTTTAATTCAGATTAATTCCCGTAGAAGAGCTGGCTCTTGGCATCCCAGGAATTTTTTCTTTCAAACGATTCCTTTGATTCTTGAGAAAGATGACAGAATTCTCGATAGTGGGTTTATTGCAATGATTTCTCCCCAACTTAGAGGATGCCTACAAAGAGGACGGAGGCTCTCTCTTCACAAGGAGCCACATGGAGAAGATGAGGGACAATGGGTACAAGTTGCACTGGGTGAAATGTCATCTCAATATGAGAAAGAATTGTTTGGTGGGGGTGTTTTTTTGTTTGTTTTTTATAGTGAGAACGGTCATTCACTGGAACAGCCTCCTCAAGAATATGATAGAGTCCCCACTGCTGGAAGTTTTCAAGATGCAGTAAGACAGATAATCTTATCTAGGCTCCCTTTCCCTCAAAAGGGTTGACCAGATGATCTTCTGAGGTCCTTTCCAACCTGGGCTATTTTATGATTCTTCACTTTTAGAACTGTGTTTCTGTGGAGAGTCATTAGCCATCATTTCTTGCCAAAAATACAGCTATGACTTCTGTTTTGAACACGTTAAAAGTAATATGTGGTCTGTGAACACCCAGGATAGGATTACACATATGAACAATCCATTGCAATGTGCTGTTTTGGGGGGTGGGGTCATGAAGAGGACAAATTTAGGAAGTCTTAATCTTATGGATACTGTATAAATCATCCTTATTAGACATGTTGCAAACTGAAGTCAAGATGGTCATTAAGATCTTTCCACCTCAGAATGTTGATGACATCATTAGCACTGTTTTAGTCGCTTCAGGGAGCCTCCTTCCATGCTTTCTTTATAGTGTTCTGGTGTCATCAACTGTAGCAGGGAAATGGAACTCTGAAGTCCTGGACTGAGGTTCTGTCAGGTAAGTACAGAAAGATTTAAAATAGAAAAACGAATGAAAAAACATCCCCAACCTTACTAGGCATACCTAGCTATTTAAGATACCAGTGTTACTGTGTTATCAGACACTTCTGTTTATGTTTAAAATAAGTATTTCAAAAGAATGGGGGAGTCTTGATTGACTAGGTCTTCAGGGTTATTGTTGAGAAAAGCAGGATGTTCCCTTCTGGTTTGTTAGTAATAAATAATACGTGATTTCTGGTCTTGATTCTGCTGCAGACTTCTGTGGCTTTGGTCACTTGACCACTTTTCCTCCAATATTATCTGTCTCTGTACGGTGAGGTAGTTTGATATGTGGATAGAAGATAAAATGTGTTTAAGGGTTTGGTGTATGGAGTTGGTTGGGTTTTTTCTTTGTTTTGTGTGTGTTTGGTTTGGGTTTGTTGTGCGTGAGTCTCGGTTTTGGGAGTCTTTTTTGTTTGGGGTTTTTTTTTTTGTTGTTTTTATTATTACTATTAATTCCATGCCTTGCCCAGTTGAGTATCAT
Organism: Egretta garzetta; assembly: GCF_000687185.1. Taxonomy (NCBI): domain Eukaryota; kingdom Metazoa; phylum Chordata; class Aves; order Pelecaniformes; family Ardeidae; genus Egretta; species Egretta garzetta. Next base: position 22,147 of record NW_009259117.1, on the reverse strand, counting down.
TATATGGATGCAGGCTCAATATTGCAAAATGATGGCTCAGTAAGTCCTGAGTTTTCAGGAGTTGATAGGAGCTTTTTGCAAGTACTTGCATGTGGGGCTGTGGAGGGGCACAGTACAGGTAACACCCTAAAACCCTAATACACCGCAACCAAATTTTACTGGAGTGTTTGCAGTTTTATTCTGACTCATTGGCTTGAGCTGAAATACCTATTAAAGTATTGGGGAAAATTGAAACGCAGCTGGGCAAAACATACCTGCTTATCAAAGTACTAGAGAGCTTTCGAGAAAGGAACCTTGTTTATGGTAAACTGCACTGTGGTACCAAGATCTTCCAGACTGCTATGGTTATACATATATTATACATACCTATCAAGAATTACTGTAACACCTCCTAAATATGCACACTTTAAATGTTTTTTAAAAAAATACTCAATAACTTAATCATTGTTGGCACTTATAGCACAATTCTTATTCAAGCCTTACTTGCTACTTTTGGAAATTAGTCAGATATAAAAGTTCTTAAGCAGCCCTTTGTCCTTAGTATGTGCACTTTTTTCTTTTTTTTTTTTTTATGTGTCATCGTCCCCTGCTTTTTTTTTTTTTTGTGGCAGTGATGTTGCTGGTGGGAGGGTTTAAGAGGGTGGAAGCTCTCTCTTTGGGATGTTTCCCCAGCGTTGACTGGTGGAGGAGAGAATACAAAGACAATATGAATTGGGTTTGTACATTTTCCTTGATTACTGTGACACAGCAGGATGTTCAGAAATAGTTCGGATTTTTTGTGGCTAGTTAGTTTAGGTCTGTTGTATCAGAACACCAGTAAGGACTTCAGTAGTAGGTTTGCCTTTTTTTTTTTTTTTTTTTTTTCCTAGAAACAAAGATGTTTGTTTCTTACCAATTTTCTGGAGAGCATGATTCTCAAATTGATTTACACATATATTAGATGTCTATGTGGTCAAAATTACTAAAGGAATCTGTTGGACCATGTTATATGACATTATTCATTATTTAGGTGTGCTAGGGGGGTTTTTTTGTTTCTTTTGTTTTTTAAGATTTGAGGCCTATTGATGATCTCTGTTCAAAATGTTTGGAAACCACTGCTATTTTGTTCTGTGGTAGATGACCTTTTAGATGCATTCGGTCTGTTAAGGAAAACCTCCTAAAACTGGTATGGATTTAAAGACTGTGTGATGAAAACTGAAGTGCACAATGTTTCTGTTAAGTATGTATGCTTTCATCATTTGCAATTTATTATTGATTTTTTTAATTTTTGAATAAAGGATAAATTAAAGAGAAAACCCCATGAAATTACTGACAAATCTTGAACTTTTGGAGACCCATGGAATTGCTGTTGGGGGAGATCTGAACATTGTGAGACAGCCTTTTGACTTCAGACTAGACTGTTTTTTAATCAGAATGCCTTGCTCTTAGTTTCCTAATGTTAAACCAACTAGATGCTTTTAAGATTTCTGATTGTTATTTAAATGCTAATTGAAAGTGTATTTGTAGATACAAGTGTTCTCAAACCAGTTTGTGATACAGTAAATATTGCATGAAGTTAGTATAATCTGTGGGAAGCAGAAGGCATTGCCTTAAAATGTGTTTTGGGAGAAATATTTCATTATCTTTGTACAGCATTAAAATCAGTGTTCTCTGTTGTATCTTTTACATACTATTTGTAGGCATAGCCGTTTCCTTATATAGCAAGTTCATGGGTTTTTGTCTGCAAACTGGGCTCCCTTTTGAAAGGATGGCGCCTTTATTAAAAAAAAACAAAACAAACCCAAACCAAAACAACAAACCCAACAGCTAGACAGTCTGTGAGATAAAGGTTTTGCTTGTAAGCCTTTGGTCATGCAGCACGAAGGTCTAAATGCGTTTGTTATGCATACTTTCCATATCAAGTGTCTTCTGTTGCTTTTGATCTACTTCTTTCAACTCATTTTTGGAAGCTGATGTTTTTTAGCCAACCCTCAAAAGTAAAAAAATCTAAAAAAAAATTTTTTTAAAAGGTTTTCCTTACTCTCAGAATTAAGTAGCTGTTATACTGCAAACTGTGTTCCTCTGTGACCAGCATGAGGTTTTTCCTATTGATTTTTCAATTCATTCAGTCATTCATTCTGGAAGGCTAATTATTTGTAGACTGATTGGAAATAGTTCCATTCAGGTGAGCTTTTACATGGAGGGATAGAAAGAGTCTCCAGAGTGATAGCTACACTTCTGCTGACTCTCTGATCAGAGTTTGTATTCTTGCTTTTTCATCATTAGCATGTACATGTTTGAAGTCCAAAATGTAGTTTTCTTTTTTTATATTAAGAACAGAGCAGTGGAAAAATAGATCTCAGCCCACATACGATAAAGACATACGTCTTTGTGGTTTTATCTCTGTAAATGCTTTGGCCTATCGCTCTGCACTGGGATGGGGGTATCCCTGCCAGCTCTTCTGTGTTTGCCTGGTGTGGGCTGGTGACACGGGACACTTGTTACTGACAGTACTTATGACACACCTGAGGCACCTGCCAGCTTCCAAGATCCAGTCGAAGGTGGCGTTTGTTCTCCCTGCCATCCCATCTTAACCCAGTAGAGGGACCCGATGTCTAGATTTGTATTCTAGTAATGGATATTTAATTTTTCACAGGTATGTTTTAGGGGGACGGAGATGTGTTTTGTGTTTGTTTTGAAGTGAAAATCTCATCCCTAACCTAAAGATAGGAGGAGAAATGAGGATTTGGTCCTCTGTACTATGCTAAACCTGTATTAAATGCTAATCTGACTGGTATGCCTATTTAACAAAAGGTGACAATGCAGGTTCTAGTATAATTGCAACTGCTTTTCTTATCATCCCTAAGAAGTAACTGTGGGCCATTCAAACCCAATTTTTTAATGCATTAAAATCTGTAGAGTATAGTTCAGTTATAGTAGAGTAATGCCATGTGACTGCTGCCCACAAGTGTCATTAAGTTTCAAAGTTCACCAGCAAGATGTAGAAGTAAATTTCTTGAATGCAAAACATTTTAGTTTAGTTTGTACTTGTGTTACTGCTTATTAAGCTGTGTAATATTCCTGTAGGAACAATGTTTAAAATTTTCTGACCTTAGTTTTTTAATCATTACCCAAATTAAGTATGTAAAATTCAAGCTGTGAAAATTATAATAAAGAAAGGTAGGAAAGGGAACAGTGAGACCAAGACTTCTGCCTGTACTTTTTTATATGATTAATTTGAAGTCTTTAGAGTATTCAAATGTGTACATGTTTGCAGTGTTGGGAATAAACCCCCTCTTTTTCTCATAAATGTATAAACTGAAGAAAGAGCAGATTTATCATATTTAATAAACAGTACTATATCCTCACATTAATAGAAAATAGTTTCCCCTTTCTAAAAGGTCAGATAACTAACTTTAAAACTTCACAGAGGAAAACTTAGCTGTGCTCCTCCTGCTCTCCCCCCGACCCCCAGGAGTGAGTGGCTGAGGAGTATATAACTGACACTGTCATATTTAAACTTTGGAAAAGAAATCTTTTGTATACAATATTAACTTGGGGAGAAAAAAATGGAAGGATGTGGATTCCTCTTCAATTAAGCAGTGGAAGATGACTGAAACGGCTTTACTGTAAAGGCACGTGCCTCAGAAACCTCCCAGATACCCTCTCTGAACTGTGTGTGCAGCAGGGTAGGGCCTCTTGTTTTTGGTCTTAGAGCAGACTTGTGATTCCCCCAGTGCATTGGGCTGTGCTGTGAAAGCACCTGTAGATCTGCTAGTGAAGAACAGCTGGACCTATAGTTGTTTTGCAGGTGCTGAAGTCATTTCAATTGGGTTCCTTTGCAAGTGCTTCCAGCCAAAGCTCATGTAACAGTTCTAACCAATGCAGCTCCAGTTCATACTGGTACAGTGTCTCTCTGGGACTTACTATTTTTTAAAAAAAATTTATTAATTTCTAGTTGGCATTTGACTTGTTAATTATGAGAACTGCTCTGTTCTGTATTTCTGTATTGGTGACTGTTAAGTGTTTCAAGCATTGGAACGGGCTGCCCAGGGAAGTGGTCGAGTCCCAGTCCCTGGAGGTGTTTAAAAGATGGGTAGACGAGGTGCTTAGGGACATAGTTTAGTGGTGGGATGGCAGGGTCAGGTTAACGGTTGGACTTGATGATCTTAAAGGTCTTTTCCAACCTAAATGATTCTATGTTTCAATGTGGGGTAGATTTGGAGTATCACGGACTATGCATTTGTAGTCTTTATTCCATTTTAGGGATAGGAATTGCGGTGGCAGGGATTGGCGCTCAGCATTAGGCTCTCAGGGTCATTGTGTTTATGCAAACTGTACAGGTTTCAGGGTAGTCAGCTTCAGCTGGTATGTTAGCGCAAAAGAAAAGCATTTGTTCTCAAGGACTACGGGTATCTGAGGAATTCTTATTTCACACTAGCTTCTGCCTTTTCACTGGCGTGAGTGATAATGTTGAAATGCTAATTCCTTTGCAAACAGGACTGTTTCAATATGTGAAACATCCATTTCAGGACATCAAACTTAGTCTCTGTGGTGCCTATCTTACATACTATTCTACTGAGATATGCACATCTGTGTAATATAGTTAAAATGTTATCATTAGCTTCTGCTCTGAGTATCAAAGCTATCTTTTAAAACTGTACTATGTTATCTTTTTGTGACTTTCTAAATAGCATCTGCTTAGTTACGGTGTATCTCTCACAGTCATGTAAAAAGAATTAACAATCACTTTTTTATTGTTTAGGTTATGACTACAAATGTATTCTCACAAAGGTGAGATATAAGCTCGAGTGCCAGGCTGGTTAGTCCTCCTAACAGTCAGGATTTCTTTGCAGCCATCTCTGTGCTGATATAATTGTACTGTTTTGGATTCTGGGGCTTGCTGAGATACCTCCTTAGAGTACAGTAGAGCATTGCGTGGCGGTACACTCGCCACATGTCTCCAAGCATAGGTGCACGCTGGCTGTATTCACACAGAATCAGGTGGTCTGTGATGCTTGCCACATAACTTTATTACCTAGTCCAAGAGAGCAACCATAAATGCTGTGAAATAACTCCTCCAGTTGTAACATGTCCCTTTGAGATACCTGGAAACTGTAGTGGGGGTTTCTGTTGAGTTCTTGGCTTTGTTTTCTGTCATGTAGGTAAGATGTGCAAGTAAAATGATGTCTTTATAGCTGTAGCTATAGCATTGCTAAATTTTCTTCTTTTCTGCTTTTACTTTCATGGAAAAACTCTAAAGGCAGCCTGCTTAACAAACATAGGATTTCAACAGATGCAGCATTTGCATGTTCTCTCGCTCTTGTGAGTGGGTGTGATCAAATTTCTCCTGCTTGGTTTCAGCCTAGAGTAACTTCTAATTAGCGAACAACACATAGACTGCCCTTTCAAGTTGGTAGGATTATAAGCAAGAGTTTATAACTGACAGAAACTCAGTTTACAGGATTTTACACTCTGATTGGTTTTGATAGGTAAAGTTTGTCCCTGTCTGCAAACAGTGCAATCATCAGTCCTGAATGCCTTGAGGACCTTGAAGTCATAGCAGTGCCTGATGTGGTCTGATGTATTACCAGCTGTTCTGTTGCAGTCCAACTGCATAGGATGGTAATGCTCCAGTTACAGCTACCTGGAAAGAGGTGACCGTAGTGGCTAGATGGTTCTCTGGATTTTCACAAAAAGTCTAAGATGAATTCTTTCACTGTTCGTACCTGGATTTAGAGCAATTGTCTAACATAAAAAGAATGTTTTCCAGTCCCCTCCATTCTGCTGTGGTAGCATGGCTTTTGATGTGGAGAAAACTTGTGCTGCTCTCTGAAAGTGTACTTACTGCTGTTGGTCTGCTGACTCTTGTTGCATGTCTTTTGGAGAATATAAGCTGAACTTGTGCCACTGTTCCTGTGTTTTCTTCTGAATTGTCTTGCATATTGTATTATCTCATTATCTTTGTCTCGGTCTGAGGCAGCCTGTGAGAATGTCTGAGCCAATCCTTGCCCATTAGACCTTTCTCATTAACTATAATGAGATGCAATGTCTCTCAAAATTTTCGCAAAAACAATTACGAAAGGGTTTATATCCCTGTGGCTCTAAGAAAAGCATGAGAGTTTTTCCTGAATCTCAGTTTAGGGGTATTATGTTTTCAGGGAAGATCACTGAAGATATTTATATGGTCTGCTTGTTGAATAATCATAAAGGTGAAATATACATGTAATCTGTTACAGTTTTCCCCAAATTTTCCATTATGAGATCTGCTAGAGGTAGTGAGCACCTGGCCATTTTGGATATAATTTATGGCTGTTTTCTTCCATTCCCTGCCTATCCAAACATCTAAAGAGTTGATTATTGGAGTTCTTTGAATAAGTTTTTGGAAAAGCTTTCTTGCAGTGCGCAATGGTTCACACCTGTCTAACTGAACATTGGATTTAATTAAGCGTCAATGCAGTAAAAACTGTTGCTGCCAGAAGAGACCACGACTGCTGGACTACCTGGGTTTTAATTTTGTCATATTATATAGTCTTTGCTTTCATTTATTCACTATAAACCTTGATAGCCATCACTGACTTAAGATGTACTGATGATAGACTTTAGCAGGGAAATTCTGTGGCAGGAATTATTTTCAGTGGAATTATTTGTGGAGAGAGAGAATGTGCATGCCTTTGGAGAATACTGGTGGCTTGAGTTGAGACTATTCTGTCTCATAGGCAGAATAAAGACCTGCAAATTCTGTAGTTCCATCAAAACATTTTGGGGTTTGTGGTGTCTTGCACAATCCATGACCATGGTATAGCAGTTGTTTTGGGTGATCTGTCCTTTCCTGGTTTTGAGTGTCTTTCTAAGGAACGACAGTGTATGCATTCACCATTCACTCTGTCCATATGAGCATTCATTCTATTTTTCCCTTTGGCCTGTCCATTAATTTGATGATCTATTTTAATGGCATTTGAGCAACTTTTAAAGAAGTTTTGTAAGAAAGGTTTCTCCTATAGCTTGGTAGAGGAGTCTGCAGACTAATTTGAACAAGCAGACAAAACTTAATCTTTACGTACTGCACTGGACAGGACCTGGCCAGCTGTTCAGTAGACATACAGCTCCAAATTATTTATGGCAAAAATACCAATCAACTGTTCCACTCAGTCTTTGGCAAATGTTTGCCCCTTTTAAAAAAACTGTGGGTAATTTTTTCCCCCTTCTCTTAATCTATTAAGTGAGAATTATAAGAGAGAAAAATTGTTCACATACGTTACTCAGTCTTGTGGGACTCTGCTTGCATACCTTAACAAAATTTTGGGAGTTCTTTTCACATTAGGTGATCTTGTCTGGATGTTTGGGTTACTTTTTTGATAGTATTCTTTGACTTGGATTCTTAAAGGGAAAGACTGTGTGTGTGATTATTTTGTATTTGAGAAATTGTAACACTGAATGCTTCTTGGTTTTTTTTATATGAACTTGTTACTAGAAATGGCATGTTGAAGCAGCACATTTTGCCTGGCCAGCAATAACTTTTACAAGAACAAGAAATGCCAGGCTGATAATATGCTTGAATAGCAACTGGTTTGTGCTGAAATGAAAATGCTCAAACCCAGGAGTTCTTCAAAATTCTCTGATTCAGAATTTTAACTTGGTATTTTCATTTCTCCTCTAAGAGAATGGAAATTCTTGGCTTAAAGTCTCTTGTATATAATTAAAAATAGAAATGTTGACCACATAGATAATTATGGCTGTTCAAGACATCTGAAAACTCGATATACGTCATGTTTGTTCATCTTGATGTGTATCCAATTCAATCTGTAGTGCATTTATGCAGGGAGAATCCTAGGGAATCAGTTTCCATGAATTTACTTTAAAAAGAAAAATATGATTTATTTTATTTTATTTGCTAAACATGTTTGTCTGCTGATTTGATTTCCCCATTTGGGGAGTTTGTTGATCAGGTTATTAAATCTGAGTCCTTTCCTCTGTGGTCTGCTGATCAGGCAAAATTTCAGCCTGTTTACTTACCTGAACAGAAACTAGGACCTTGAGTCATCTAGTGTTTCTGCATCAGTGAACTTGACTCCAGCTTTTATGAAATATGGGTAGTTCCTGCAAGATTCTTGAAGTATGTTTTAACACTGATTTTTCATTTATGTAGACTATGAGCTTCAAAACAGTTTTCTTTCAGTCTTATCACAAGGTGTCACGTTTGTTGTCTTACTGGTACTAGGTATTTCTCTATTATCTTTGTAACAAATGAAAGTAAGAAGAATCACTACCAAACTTGCTTTTCTTTTGCTTCACCAACTTCTTGATAGGGTGGAGGGAAGTGGTGGAAGTGCTGCTTTTGCATAACTGAGCAGGAGAAACGAATTAGAAATAACTTCTAAAATTTTCACCTGTATATTAATTCAGGATTGAATGAAGCACTCCAAATACTGGATTTCTTGAAGCATCATTAACATAAAGAATGCAGATACTTTACCAGCACTTCTTTAGCCACATTTATGGTTCTTAAATTATTCTTGTCATGAAACTTTGCACTTTCAGTGTCTTTAGAATTTAAAATCTCGCATATGAAATGATCTAGTTATGTAGTAGGCAGGTACAGTAGGACTCTGAAGACTAGATGTTTGAATAGGAGTTAAGATACTAAAACTTGAATTTTTCCAGGATCCAGATGGCCTTGGCTTCCTGTTCATATTTATTTAATATTGGGTGGTCATCTCTTAAAAATTTAAGTAGTGGTAGTCTGTTAAATATTAGAATTTTGTAAGCCAGATTTCAGTTTTTCTTCTGTGTGTATGTACACTTTTTAAATCTGTAAGTTTGGGATAGCTATGCTTTTGTGAAACATTCAGTGACCACCGAAGAGAATTGTGAAAATTCAAAGTGATGGTGGAGCTCTTGTGTTAAAACAAGCATTATTATGTGATCTCTAATTCCATTAGGAAACAAAGGTAAATGAAGGCATCTAGTAGCTGAAGAGAACAGAAGCCCTTAGTGATTCTTTCCATGTGAAGTAACTAGTTTACTTGCCTTCATGCATACAGAATGTTTTGTTGAACTGCTTTCTTTCCTGTTTGTCATGGACTTAATATTTTCCAGTCTAAGGAGTAAACTTACTAATGGGCTCCTGACCCCTGGAGACAAAACGAAAAAAACCAAAAACCCAGTGGGGGAAATAAGCAAGAGATTAATTTAAACCATTTGAAACTACTGGATTGTCTTTTTTTTTATCAATTTAGTCATCATAAAAGCAGAATTCCACTTTGTGTGTCACACCTTAATTTCTACAAAATGGCCATTCTACTGTAATGCTTTTTTTTTTTTTTTTTTTTTTTTGGTAATTGATTCAGTGTGGTTCTGGTAGACTATAACACAAGAATTATGTGTAAGGATTTTTTTCCTCACTGTTCTGTAGTGTTCTGTGGGTGTGGCGTTTGATTTCTGTGAAGAAAGTGCAAGGTCCTCAATAAATTTAGGCTATATCAAATAGATATATAATGTTGACAAATACTGTAGTTTACATGAGGATTTAAAATTTCAAAATTTTATGTGGAATAGCTGTAATGCATGGTGTTTGCTAAGCCTGTAAAATCTGAGGCTAAAAAATTAGCAAGTTTGTCCAGGGGGAAAAAAAAAAATCAAACCCTCAAGTTATCAGCAGTGTTTTTTCCTGTACAACTTAAACTGGCAGCGTGAAGCACTGGCAGCCAGATGTGATGGAAAACTGTATGTTCAGAAACAAATTTTCTGTGTATTAGACGTCTAAAGAGGTAGAAAGGAGGAGAGGATTCTACCAGAGCTCTGCCCTCAATCGCCGCATCCTACAGGATGAGCTGTGTTGTTCCCAGAGCGCACGAACAACGTGCATGCTCTGGAAGGATGAGACAGTGATACACACAGCTCTGTGGTGGGGGCCATGAGAGAGAATTCCATTTAGCCTCCCTTCCCCCATTTAAAAATTTGGGTATTTTTTGTAAGGATTAGATTTTGAAAAACTGAAAATTCATGGACAAGTGTCAGATATCTTTCAGATTAGGTGTGGACAACAGAGCAAAACACTTCATAAACTTCTGTAAGCGTGAAGGTTCTTAGTGCTCAGTTGACAGACTGCTTGCATATACAGCTAGTAAGGCTGCTCTCGCAGAGGTTAGCTTTAACATACCAGTACAAAGCAAAGCTTTGTTGGCGTAGATGAAACAAAGTATTTCAATATATAGCATTTTGGTAACATTTTCCTAGAGTAGATGTTGCCTTAATCAACTTTTCACCTAAAAGCAGAATAAATTAAGTTAACACAGTGCAGATTTGCTGGTGTGCCTGGATTTTCATTTTGAGTAATGTATTACAAGTGGGTATGTATTTTTTTTCATTCATAACTGTGCCCATGTTGGATGAGCGGGACGAGCTTTGGAAACTGGGGGGGGGGTAGGTGGATCTCATCAGTTTGTGTGCTTCCACATGTATATTGGGAAGAAGTTAGAGTGTTCTACAGCCTCATTGTGTATAAAGAAATATATAAATTACAATTTTGGAAAAGACTTATGCATTTATTTTTTTAAAATGGAGTTTAGATATGCACAGTCTATTGAACCTATTTTCTGAGAATTTTATTTTTCTTATTTTTTTTTCTATTCTTTCTTTTTGTTAGTCCTTCTAATGACAGAAGAGTAGCCTGTTCGAGTTTCTTGTTTTAAATGAACCACTAGCATCTTGCACAAGTATAAGGAAAAACAGAGTGACTGGTAGCTTTTTGTTCTTTCAGAAGTAAATCTGTTTTTCCAGTTTTGGTGATCAAATAAGACTAAGAAATAAAATTCAAGAAGTTGCTCTGCTCTTTCCTGAAGGACTCAGTCATGTAAAATCATGAATGGCAGCCATTTCAATGGCTGCTTCTGAAGGTGACTGGTCTCTCGCCGCCCCCTTTTTTTCCCCATCTTATTCTTTGATTGCACAGAGACAACTAGTTTCACTGACAACTTGTTTTAAATGACGGTAGGCCTTAGCCTGGATTTCGTTAGAAGCAGTAACAGATATGTCTATAAGGCTGAAGCAGGTGTGTTGAAAAACATCGGGTGTTTGTGGATCTCTCTGAAGAAGATGATTTAGACCAGTGTATATTAAACATGTTAAAGATTATTTTCCTAGTAGCCAAAATATTTCTGTGATGAGATGAACACTGGAAATCATGTGTATCTATGTGAATGGGCCGTGAAGAATAAGCAAGTCTAATAAATTTGTAAATTCTGAAAAGCAATACAAAATGGGTGCTATGTATCTTCAGATGATTACATATGAAACAATAGCATTCTTCTTTGATTTTATTGTTCTTAATTAAATATTCTTAATGTATGGGGACCCACCCACCCACACCCCCCAAATGTCTAATTTTCTTCTGAAATAAGTTTTTTTTAAGATAGGCACTGCTACCTCTAGTCATAGTGATGTTCATTGTGAGACTGAGTTGAAGGCTTTGGGATCTAACATTGCATTTACTTCTTTTGGCTTTTTTAGCTTTCTCATAAGTGTGATCCTAACTCTGAGCTACTCCTTTTCATCCTTATTATTTTAGAGATCAGTGAAGCTCTCTAACATATTTTGTGTAAATTGCAGTAATAAATTCAACCATAAGTTGGCCATAAACTGATCTTTATGGGTATGCTTTGCAACTGGAAAATATTGCAGTGAAGTGCAAGTAGCCTCCATGTCCTGTGAGAAATATATGTGCTTTTCTGAATAGCAAGTTTTCTGTAATCAAACTGATCTTTAATTTGGTGAAAAGTAGTTTTTAGTAGATAGGATAAGGTTGTTTATATTTTGAACAGTATGTTATTTGTAGTCCTGTTCTCCTATGTTACTGAGATATTAATGTATTTTAAATAATGTAATTCCTTTATTTTTATTTTAGGAGAATGACATCTTCCTGGGCTGGGAAAAGGGAGCTTACAAGAAATGGGGAAGGAGCAGAAAAAACAAACACTAGAGGAAATGAAAAAACAGGCTGCTGTCCAGTGTCTTCGCTCTGCTTCTGATGAAGTAAGTTTGGACTAGTTAATCGATTCTTAAGACTTTATGCGCTTCTTTGTGTTAGATATATTTAGCTTGTGGTGCTTATCTTTTAATTTGTGGCTTCTTCAAATGCAAGTTCCCCAAGAGTTCTCTAAGTGTTCTTTATTTTTCTTTAGGAAATTATGAAATCTGTATATGGCAGCAGGATTTCACAAAAGATTCTGTACTATGTAGTGTCATGCTTTCCTTTCTGTAAGCCCTCACCTATTCTTGTCAGGGACAGTTGCAATGCACCAGTTTGTGTTGAAATTACCACAAAGCTTTGCATAAAGATATTTCTTAAACTTCTAAATTTACTTTGTGTTGTGAGTGAGCAGCAAGGAATGGAATATTTGGGCAGAAAGCCATCCTGCTTCTGTGCATGCTGTATGTGTAATCCAAAATTGCTAAATAGAACGCAGTGTATAGTAGCAAATGTTCACTTTCCAGATTACATCACTGAGTGGAAGTGAAGTTGAAGTGCACTGACTGGAGAAGGTGAGGAGAGGTGAAGGCAACAGGTTGAAGGAAGATACCAGAGGCAGCAGATACCATGTAGCTCAATGGAAAAGTGGAGAAAGGGAGAGACCGTCAAAGGAAATGTTTAAAAAGAAAAAATAATCTGTAGCACAGGTCAATGAAAGCTCTCCAGGGAGATTTTTCAGACAACAGAAATGAGAAAGTATCTTTTAGTTTACAGAACTACAAATACTCTGATCTATCACTACGGTAAGAAGAAACTCTACCCCACCTATGCAGCCTGGTTGCATTATTGCTCCATATAGCTTCCCAGTCACAGTTTGCGCTTGTGCAAGCATTTGTGTGGTTGTGTGGAGAACTTGATTGGGAAAGTGAATCAGTTTCCTGAGATTAACCTGGTTGGGGTGGAGGAAATGTTAACCCAGAGAAGTTTCCTGGTCAGATTTGTGGCCCTGACACTTGCGCCAGCAAGAGAGGGGAAGGTATGTGGCCAAGAATAATGAAGGAAGTGGAGTCGATTTATCTGGTTATTCCCACCACCACCACCACCTTCAGCAGCATTGCCATCATGTACTGACTTACTGTTTGTAAAGCTACTTGAGCATTTGTTTAGTTACTAAAGGTGCTAACTAACTGGGAGTTTTCTGAACTCCCATTTTCCCATTACTTAGTATCCTAACAAAGTGATGCAAAATACAATTTTGTTGGTAATTTGCTCTGCTCTTATAGTTACAGAATATTGAGGTCAGCACTCTGACTACCGTAAAAGTTGATTTAAATATGAAGCAAGTATGAAGAAATAATTGCGAGAAGTAAAGTCTTTCTTGAGGACATGACTATCTTTGTGTACTCACTTTATGAACAACAAGAAGTAGTAGTCTCATACGTAGACCACAGGAATAACTATGATCAGTTTTTAACTTTAGAAATTACTCTCTTGATGCATCTTCACATAACTGAAAATCAAGGAGCATCACTTAGAGCTGAATTTGTATCATATAGAGAAATCCACTTAAAAAGGAAGGAGGTAAATTTATTAATAATTCCTGGTCTGCCTCCACTTGAAAGTTTGTATAATCTAAAACAGATGAAGGAGGGAAGAAACCCTTCAACTAGAGTTTTGAAAGAATAAGAAGATGTGTGATCTGAAATGTTGAACAAGTAACTTCGTCCTTTGACTCCTGCCACCTTGTCAGGTTTTTATTCTTCAACATTAACCTATAAGCTACAACCTATAGACTTGTGTTATTTCAGGGCTATTTTGACTTCTCTTGCATGCCTAGACAATTCAGTTTGTACATTTGTTGTCTTTAACAAAATTGTAGGTTGTAATTTTTTTTAATGTATTTTCAAACACAGGGTGGAACCTTCAAACCTTTTAAAAAAAAAAGGCATTACTTAAAGCTGTTCTGTAGGTAGTTTGATACTGTATGGCATAAGAGAAAAACATAGGTTTAGGTTTTGTGGGGGTTGGGGATTTTATGTTGGTTTTTTTTTTTTTTTTTTTTTTTTCCCCTCTGGACTTGGGGGGAACGGTGATCCTTCCTTGATGTTAGTGATATTTTAAAGTAACTTGTTAAGTTTTCTTTTCTTTCTGCTTTTCAAACGCATTTCCTGTGTTGGCTGGTTTCTGTACTTAGATTTGTGTGCTAACCTGATGGGAGTAATCTGTAGGTTTTGGACTGTGAAACATAATGTTACAATACACCCGCTGAGGTGTTCAAGCTGCCCCATGGAATGTTCATGATTTCATCGCTACAAAAAGATAAAAATACTCTGTTAACTGTGGCCAAAATTGATGATTAGTGGTGTGTGAGTGAGGAGAATTTCTAAAAACCATTGAGATACAAATAATACTTTTTTCCCAATGGCACTTGAATTTTTTTAAATTGTTTTCTGAATCATCTGAATATGTTTACCATAGAGATTTTTTTTGTTGTTGAATAGTAGAAGTCGGATACATTCATTGGGATCTTCATAAATGCGTCAGCTAGCAGCTTTGTTCTCACAGGTTTTTCTTCTTGCGAGGGTCCTGACAATAGTCCACGTGGGCAGTTCTGGAGCTTGCTTACAGTTTTGCTATTTTTCTGTGATCCTTTCTTCAAAGTAAGGAACACTAGTATCCTCACACAGGTTTGGAACACTTGCTCTTGCACCCAGCCTTCTCTTTCAACCTTAGCATTGAAGCAAAGCAAGCAAGGTTGAGGTAGCTCCATTACTGGGAGTAATTGAAAGAAGTCTTAGTGTATATAAACTTAAATGTATTTAAATAGAGTTGTATTTAGGTGAAATTATTAGAATGTTTACCCTGTGTGTATCCATAGAGAGAGTATATATACACGCATGGTATGTGTACATACACAAACAAAAAAAAAAAAAAGCCCAACAAATAGGAAGAGAAATGAAAATGTTAGGACTCTGCAGCCTGATCTATTTTAGGGGGGAAAAGCATGCAGAGGATGAAAGGGTATTGAGGGTTAATAATAACTTTTCTAACTCTCGTAGGAAATGACAGAGATCCAGGTACCATCATTTTGGTATTTATATTTAATTACATAAACCAATAACATGTTGAGAAATTGGAGACAGTGTACCTCCTCCCCCCTACCAGTAATCAAAGGCCCTAGAATTGGGTGATCACTTCAAAAAGATGCTTGATGGGGAGAGGAAGTCATAAAATAGATTAGATGAAGATTGACTTGATAACAGTAAACACTGGTTTGTCAGTCTTTCATCTAATGGTTGAAATAAATATTTCAAAATCTTTTCTTTTGTGGATTTTCATTTCCACAGTATTCATTCTTGGGGAGTTCTTTCTCTGGTAGCTAAGCTTTGTTTGAATTCAGGTTTTTTGTTTCTTGTTAAAAAGAGTAATGCTTTAAAACACTGATCTGAGACAGAAATCCAAGACTAGTTACAATTTTATGGTTCAGAAAACAAACACTTGACTTCAAAAAGCCTACAATTTGGTGTTTATTTCTAAAACATTTCCTAAGTTATGGAGTATGACAAAGTCAGGGAGGCTGCAGTCTTTTGACTGGTTGGTCTGCATCACTGTGTCTTGCAGTGGCAAAACTTGCAGAGGCCTGATTTTACAGATACTAGCTGGTATATGTAAGAATGCAAATTGTTAATATATGTGGGTTCTGAGGACGGTATTTTTTGTGTGACAAGCGTTTTGGTGTCTCAAGTTGTCAGTATTCCTATGAATCTTTGGCTGCAGATGGTCTTGATGCAGTCAGAAGCAGAGAAAATGCAAGTGCATTGCGACTTGCCAGACAATGAAGACAGAATGATGGTGAGAACTTTTAAGACAAGTACTTTAATGTAGTAATCAATTGTTATTCTTGCTGCAGTTCTAAAGTTTATTTTTTCCAAAACACTTGAATGGAGTATAAATAGCAGTTCAAAGATGTGCTGAAGGATTGTTCAAATTTTAAGAAGCTTATTAATATTGACTGTGAATAGACACTTTCTCTTAATTCATATCCTACTGAAGAAATTTTAAAATTTTGGTTTGTAATTAACTAGCAAAGTAAGGGTATTGAGTCTAATGAAAGTTGGGTAAAAAAACCCCAACTGTTTAGGCTGGGGAGTATTTACATAAAAGTCCTTTGACGAAAATAAGAAATTTTGTCCTGAAATTACTGCCTCAAATTTTAAGTAACACCAGCTGTTTCTGTCAGCAATAAATGACTTTTTTTTGGTCAGTGGTTTTGGGTTTTTTTTTATTGTTGTTATTTTAATTCCTGTCTGGTACACCTAAAACTAAGAAGGTCACTTTGTTCATGTATAGTTTCTGAGATGCTTTTTCTTTTTTTTTTTTTTAGTGTCCTAATTCTCAAAGTCTGTAAATTATTTTTGGATTTGAATATGAAACTTGTCAGTAACAAGACAGAAAGCAGTATCTTTGAGACTCAGAAGTTTAGTAAAAAGAGTTTAGAAAATCACCTGTGTTGTATTTTTGCAAGGTGGATACTGTCTGAGCAAGATTGGAATTAGAGGTTACTTGTTGAGACTGATACATGTAAGACTTTGCAGTAGGTGTATTTCATTTCCTACTAATAATATTGTAATTACTTGCGCTACCTGTCCGTTGGTCACAAATCCAAGCTTAATTGCCTTTTAACTGACTAGTCACCTGCTAAAGGCTGCATTGCTCAATAGAGCAAGGAGGTTTTCAGTTGTTATTGCAGTTCCTACATAATATAGTTCATTCACTGAACACTTGTATTACATGTGAAATTCCACCCCAAGATGGTGCTAGAGTTTCAGTTAAAGCAATCAGTGTATCTTGCTGGACTGTACAAGGACATTTTAAGAATGAGCGAAGGAGACTACTTTGCATGTATCTTACTTTCTGCACTGATGAAACCAGATCTCCCAGACTCTTTTCTGCTCTGCCTATAGATGGCCACTTCGCCTAAGCTGTTCCACAGCACCTACCGTGACATTGCTAGTGTCTAATGGTGCTGATCTCTCATGGCATGTCCTCGTGGGGTTCAGGCAATGTGGTCCATTTTTGAACTAATCAGGCTCTCAAAATCTACTGACTGCCACATGAAACAGTGTGTGTCATGTTAAACTAAAATTAGTCTTGGTTGGTAGATTCCGTAATGAATTTTGAAAGAGCACTGCTCTAATATACTTGACAAAAGCAAACAGCGCCTTCCGTCCCACTGTTTGAAGAGGTTACTGCTTGGAGGTAACACTGAAATGTAACTGGTGAAACCTCATGACAGGAATTTCTTTGAAATGTAGTCAGGTGTGGGCATGCTGTTATTTGGAGCATTGGCTTTGCTTGCTTTGAATTACAAGGTGGGAGTATGATGGTTCTGATACCTGTATTATCATCTGGGAGTGCTTAGAGAGGAACAAGCGTGGCTCTAGTGAACTCTGTTCTTAAAAATGTGAGATGGTAGTCTTTTAGTCCCAAATGTGTCTTGCTTTCAGCACAAATTTGAGATGTGTCTAAAATAAGATTCTGTTGAAAATTTCTTAGCGTTTGTCATCTTTCTTGCTTTAAGTGCAGAACTGTCAAACTTTCCATGCAGTTACTACAGTTCTGCAAATAAACCTTATTTGAAGAAATAAGCCCCTAATCAGGCCAAATTTAATCAATTGGTTATTTTTCCATGTCTGAGCATCTTTTTATTGATGGGTTATTCTGGCCAGCTATTGTAGTCTCCAAAGATTATGGTATCTGTGTGCCAGTTAGACCAAGGCACTATTGCATAATGTCTTGCGCTTGGCAATAGCGATGTGTGAGAACAGAGGCAAAAGGGCTTGTGGAGCCCGTAGTGCAGGGACTGTGTTTCTTTTCTTCTTACATAGGATGCCAGATTAACTAGAGTATTTAAAATTCATTTTAATCACTGATTTATTTCTGCTGTTCTCTGCTTCTCTGGTGTAAGCCAATATTAATTAGGTAATGCACTCTGACCGCTACGCTGAGGTACCAGGGAATCAGCTAGTAAACATTAGATGGTTTAAGTGATTTAACTTGCGCATCTTCATACGACTAGAAGTGACACGAACAAGAGATGTGTGTTTAAAAAAAAAAAAGTACCCAATATTCTTTTGACTTTTTTTAAAAATAAGTGAAAAAAGTTAGTCAAAAAGCCCTGTAGGGAGGATAACAAAGTGCTAGGATGAGAACTGTTAATGTAAAGGTAAAGGACAGCACAAGAATGAAGCAAGTTGTGTAAAAGCCATCTTAACAAATCAGAAAGATGAAATGCTGAAGTTGCTGTTGAAAAGTTCGAATTTATTAAAGCAAAAAAATGAAGTTAAGGTTCCAAACCAACCATAATGCTTCTTGTGTGCTTTGTTCAGAATTTTTTCCCAGGAAATGCTGAAACACTTCACAAAACTGTTGAATATTATCTTTCTTCTGCGTTGTATCCAGTTGGCCTTCTGGAAGGGGATATGCTAGCTGTCTCTAGAACACACAGCATTATTTAGGAAAGGATTTTAAAATTTTTCAGGAGCTGAGAAGAATTTTAGACAAGATCTATGTTTTGAAAAATAAAATCAAGCCAGGACTGATGTCACTTAGTTTCTTCTGTGAGAAGGCACCACAGGGTTTTATTATTTCCAACCAGTCATTGTTTTTCTATGATAATTTATTTGTATTGGTTTAAGAGAATTTGTATTGTATCTGTATTATTGAGTCCATTGGCTTCAAATTTTTCCTTCTTTCTCCATTCATATACAAAGCGAGCTATGTGGTATTGAATTTGGTGAACTGTATTAGCCTGTGTTTTATAACTTCAGATACCATATAAAAAATTGAGGTGAATTTGTCTTGCCATGGTGCCAGTCACAGAATAAAATAATTACAATAAATCAATTCCTTTTTCCTTATGACTTTGGCATTTAAATAGATACTCATAGCACTGCATATCTGATTTGTCAGGTTACTGAAGCTGCTATTTGAGTGTAATATTAACTGTAATGGAAGTTGACAAAAGTTTTAATTATTCCAATTCTTGTAAGAGTTTTCTTGATATAGAAAAAATATATATCAAACTGGAGAAGTTCTTTATGGGAGCTTAGTCTACACAGAAGTTGCTTCATAATGTTGTTTAGGGAATTTGTTTCTCAGTTTACATCAAGACAGAAA
The DNA here is from genome assembly GCF_000687185.1 of Egretta garzetta. NCBI lineage: Eukaryota > Metazoa > Chordata > Aves > Pelecaniformes > Ardeidae > Egretta > Egretta garzetta. The sequence goes on along the minus strand of NW_009259117.1, from coordinate 3,018 downwards.
AAGTAAATTAATGCTTATTTCTTATTTCTTGTACTTAAGTGTCTCCCATAGTATAGATCATTTTGTCTTGGAAGCTGAAAGTCGGTGTTCAGTATGATTGAAAGTTATCTCACCTTGCATGTACTCCCAGATATAACGGAGCAAAATGGGGCAAGGCAATTCTCTTGCCAGCATCTTCTCTGATAAGTCTGGGGCAGAAAGAAAGTTCATGTGTGCACGTCTGGGAGGGAGAAGGCGGCACAATCTTTCAGATACACGACCACGGCCCTGAAAATGCCAGAGAAGTCAATTAGAACTTTCCTGAATAATGCCTTGTGTTTCATCACAGAACAATGTTATTAGATGGTAATTTTCCTTAATGTAGAACAATCATTTTCACCAAAAATTTTGATTGGGGCCTATTATGAATTCTTACCATACGCACAAGCCAGCTTCATTGAATATGGCAGAGTACCTACTGAGGAAATGTCAAGTGTCCTTTCTGCATTTCACTCAATGCAGAAAATAACTCTTGCGTAATTGGTGGGAACGCACTTTAAAAAGTTTCTCCTGTTCCATTGAGAATATAGATAAGAACATTTCAGCATCTGCAAGCTTACTGTGGTAAGTGAAATCTCACAGCAGCACTGTTTACAAGGCTAGTAAGTTTTTTTTGGAAAGTCAGCATGTTTGTTCATAAGTGATGAATAAAGAATAGTTTCTAGAGAGAAATTATCCTTTCTTGGGGGGATAACTTTTATCTCAACGTAGCCCACTACAGGAGGGAGCTACAAGAATTAAGTTTTCAGTAGCAGAAGTCAGATTAACTGCTCTAGGAACCTACATCTAGGGATAGCGTGTTCATTTTAAATTAGTTTGAGTTGGTAGTTGACCTCTTTTATCTAGCATTAGTAAATAATGTGCTATTATCTCTCTCAGAATATGCGGTGTGGAGTAGTGAATTACAGCTCCGAAACTTGAGCCTGATCCTAGATATATGATTTACATTTCCTAATGCTGTTTTAGTACAGAAGATGGGACTAAGAGAGTTGCAAGAAAGTACTTTTATCTCCTTGTTGGAGAGCTATTGCTCTTGTATTGCTTGAGATTGGATTTTTGTGATATCAAGTTGGTTTGTCTGCTTGGAAATGTACCTGCTAAGGTCACACATCCATTGAAGATTACTTGGATCAAGTATTGTGAGCCCCAAAAGAGAAATTAATTGATAGGATTTGTTTTTCTGACTGGTCCAATGTCTTTGTTGTAAATCATTATGTATTAAGTGAAAAGATAAAATCGTAATTGTGTTCTCACTACTGAAGGGTCAAAAAGGTGTTGCACAAATACATACTCTAAATGTTTCTTAGTGTCATCCACTGTCTTATACTGGAGGAAAATCCCATAATGCAAACTGAAACCTTGTTTTATTCCTTTGAATTCTACCTGGATTGAGCACCCCACGGAGGCTGCTGTTTTGGTGGATTTATTTATTTGTTTGTTTATTCATTTATTTCTTTAGTGATGGTTTTGGGATTAGGTATTTATTTTTTTTTAGTCCCTTTTTTGGTCTTTCTCTCTCTTGAGCACCTCTTTTGAGAGTACTTGTAACCAGATGAATTACACTGTTTCAGAATGTTAGAAAATTAAAACCTAGGCTTTCATTTCGCTCTCATCATCCTACAAAATATAGAAATAGATGTGTGGTTGCAATGAATCATATCTTGTGCCTTATTCAGTTCACGTGGCTTAACAGCTGATTCATATAGAACAGCTACCTAATCCTGCTCTTGGTGACAGGCTAGATGCCAAGAAAACAGTCCTGGTACACTACAGTCACAGTTCCGTCTCTGGAGAGTCCTATGACCTGTTAAAAGAATGATTTGGAACTATGAATATATTTATTTACTTCATTTCTAGATTGTTTGAACTTGTATTCTGTGAAAGGAGCATCTGTACTCTGCTCTAGCTGATCCTGCTTCAGCAGGGGTTTGGACTAGATGCTCTCCAGAGGTCCTTTCCAATTTAAACAATTCTGTCCTCCTGGGAAAGTGAAAGGAGGATAAGCCAGCTTCGCAGCCGTTCAGAGGGGTTAACTGAAGCGACACCATGTCTCCGTGCTCACAACCAGCTTATAATTCATACTGCTCAAAAGCAGGTTTGCAGAGCCAAAAAATATAATGAAAAAAAAAAAAAAAAAAAAAGAAAAGAAATGCCCCAAAACCCAAACCAAAACAACCCCCCCGAAAAACAGCCCTTCCCTTTGAGTTGTATGATCTGACAGAATTTTTCAGTTTCTGTATATATATTTATGGTATGTCAGATGTGGAAAGCTCATTCTAAATACTGGCTATCACAACTGTTCTTTTTTTTGTCCAGAATTTTTGGCTATTGCCTATGTGCAGATCCGCAGAACAAAGTATACATTTGCATGGCATTTTTTTGGATGGAAGTATGAGAGCCATAACCATTCATCATTGCTGGGTGACGTGAAGGGGTGAAAGATCAGTGAAAACAAAAAAAAAATTGCTGACCAATGCTATCCTCATTTCCGTGGAATAACTATGTGAAATAACAGTGGTGCATGAATGTTTGTGATCAAATTCAGGAAAAACTTGTTAAATCTGGTTGGCGACTGTGCAGTGCTTGTTTGCAACATTCAGAAGTAACCTACTAGCAGACATGAATGTCAACAAGAATTAAAGTGATTCATCAAGAATCTGAGAGGAGCTAATGCTTCACAGCTTCTTACTAAAAACTCTTGGAACACAGAAGCCAGTACCCTCTGTTAACATAGGCAACAGTTTTTAGTGGGTTTCAGTTTGGTGTACATAATACGGTTTTGTTTCTGTGGTTCACAGTTAATTAAACTGGTTGTTTTACATTTATAAAAATATTTCGGCAGTAACTAAATTTATAGATTTAATATCTTCTGGGAACATTTTCTGCAGCTATATAGGGGTGTGAATGTACCTACAAAAGCAATTGGATTGCTTTAAGCTAATGCGTTACGACTTGTCATTTCTGGCTGCTCTACTTCCA
>NW_009259116.1:159814-161183 GCF_000687185.1 Egretta garzetta | reverse complement strand
GGTACATCTGAGGGGGTCCCAGGCACATCTGGGGAGTGCCCTGGCACATCTGGATGGATCTCCAGCACATCTGGGGCCTCCTGGGCACATCTGAGCCCCCCCGGTACATCTTGGGGGGTCTCCAGCATATCGGGGGGGGTCGCTTGTATACATCTGGGGGTTCCCAGAACCATCCAGATGGTTCTCCAACACATCTGGGGGTGCTGTGGGAGATCTGCGACCTCCCAGGCACATCTGGAAGTGCTTTAAAACATCGGGGGGGGGGAAATCTCCCGCTCCTATGGATGGATTTCAGGCACATTTGGGAATGCCTGGCCACATCTGGGGTGGTCCCAGGCACATCTGGAGGGGCACTCTGGCATATTGGGGGGGAAATCTGCCTTGACCTGCCTCTGTTGCATCTCTGGCACATCTGGCTGGCATCTAGGCACATCTGGCAGGCTCCCCAGCACATCTTGGGGTCCTCCCAGCACACCATGGCAGGGAGAGGGGATGGGCACTCTGCCACATCTGGATGGCTCCCTTGAACATCTGGGGGAGCTCCCTGGGACATCACCACCTCCAGTCCCTCCCCTGGGCCACCCAGGGGTGATGGACCCAGCTCTGGTCCTGCTCCTGTGGCACCCAGGGGTGATGGACCCACCACTGGTCCTGCTTCTGGGGCACCAGGGGTGATGGACCCAGTTCTGGTCCTGCTCCTGTGGCACCCAGGGCTGATGGACCCAGCTCTGGTCCTGCTCCTGTAGCACCCAGGGGTGATGGACCCAGCTCTGGTCCTTCTCCCCATGGTGCCCAGGGGTGATGGACCCAGCTCTGGTCCTGCTCCTGTGGCACCCAGGGGTGATGGACCCACCTCTGGTCGGGGGGGTGAGCCCCCCCCAGCCATGCCTTGACTGCTCAGAGGGTCCCGTGTTTCTGCAGGCTGCGGCAGGCAGGCGTGCCATGTCCCCAGGCCAGCATCGGCTCCACGCCATCCTGTAGCCACCCGGTACCGGAGATGGCCCAGCTCACCCTGTTCCACCCACGCCACTACGGGACCGGAGATGGCCCAGCTCACCGAGCTCCACCCAGGCAACTACCTCTTCTACGGTGAGCGGGTCAGGACACACACACACCCCAAACCCCTGTGTGTGACTCCCAGGGTGGGGACGCACCCCAACCTGGGGTGGACACCCTCTTCTCCCAGACCTTCAGCAGACCCTGCTGGGTTCCTGCCGCCCGGAGGAGGTGGCCATCCGTGTCCTCACCAGGGTCATCGGTCACTACCCCCACCGCAACCAGCTGCTGGTGGACTGCGGGTGGGCCGCCCTCAGCCTCCACAGCCAGGACCGGGCGCCCACGGGCTGCGCCGCCCTCGGGGGGCACCCCC
>NW_009259116.1:158569-159017 GCF_000687185.1 Egretta garzetta | reverse complement strand
GGCCCCGCCCCCCCGCCGAGACCCTGCACCCACGCCGAGACCCTACACCCACGCCGAGACCCTGCACCCATCCCAAGACCCTGCTGTGCCCACACCGAGACCCCGCTGTGCCCACGCCGAGACCCTGCACCCATCCCGAGATCCTGCACCCATCCTGAGACCCTGCACCCACGCCGAGACCCTGCTGTGCCCATGCCGAGACCCTGCACTCGTCCTGAGACCCTGCACCCATCCTGAGACCCTGCACCCATACCGAGATCCTGCACCCATCCCGAGACCCTGTGCCCACGCCAAGACCCTGCACCCATCCCGAGACCCTGCGCCCATCCTGCGACCCTGCACCCACGCCAGCATCCTGCACCCACGCCGAGGCCATGTACCCACATCAGGGCACTTGCTCCCATGCTGGGGTGCTGCACCCACACCAAGACCCTGCACCCCCACTGAG
>NW_009259116.1:146450-154355 GCF_000687185.1 Egretta garzetta | reverse complement strand
CGAACCCATGCCCTGGGGAGCACCCAAATGGGGTTGGGGAGGACCCAAATGGGGTTGAGGAGCACGCAAATGGGGTCAGGGAGGACCCAAATTGGGTTGGGGAGCACCCAAAAAGGGTTGGGGATCACCCAAATGGGGTTGGGGAGCACCCATGCCCTGGGGAGCACTCAAATGGGGTTGGGGAGGACCCAAATGGTGTCAGGGATCACGCAAATGGGGTCAGGGAGGACCCAAATTGGGTTGGGGAGCACCCAAAAAGGGTTGGGGATCACCCAAATGGGGTTGGGGAGCACCCATGCCCTGGGGAGCACTCAAATGGGGTTGGGGAGGACCCAAATGGGGTTGAGGAGCACGCAAATGGGGTCAGGGAGGACCCAAATTGGGTTGGGGAGCACCCAAAAAGGGTTGGGGATCACCCAAATGGGGTTGGGGAGCACCCATGCCCTGGGGAGCACTCAAATGGGGTTGGGGAGGACCCAAATGGGGTTGAGGAGCACGCAAATGGGGTCAGGGAGGACCCAAATTGGGTTGGGGAGCACCCAAAAAGGGTTGGGGATCACCCAAATGGGGTTGGGGAGCACCCATGCCCTGGGGAGCACTCAAATGGGGTTGGGGAGGACCCAAATGGGGTTGAGGAGCACGCAAATGGGGTCAGGGAGGACCCAAATTGGGTTGGGGAGCACCCAAAAAGGGTTGGGGATCACCCAAATGGGGTTGGGGAGCACCCATGCCCTGGGGAGCACTCAAATGGGGTTGGGGAGGACCCAAATGGGGTTGAGGAGCACGCAAATGGGGTCAGGGAGGACCCAAATTGGGTTGGGGAGCACCCAAAAAGGGTTGGGGATCACCCAAATGGGGTTGGGGAGCACCCATGCCCTGGGGAGCACTCAAATGGGGTTGGGGAGGACCCAAATGGGGTTGAGGAGCACGCAAATGGGGTCAGGGAGGACCCAAATTGGGTTGGGGAGCACCCAAAAAGGGTTGGGGATCACCCAAATGGGGTTGGGGAGCACCCATGCCCTGGGGAGCACTCAAATGGGGTTGGGGAGGACCCAAATGGGGTTGAGGAGCACGCAAATGGGGTCAGGGAGGACCCAAATTGGGTTGGGGAGCACCCAAAAAGGGTTGGGGATCACCCAAATGGGGTTGGGGAGCACCCATGCCCTGGGGAGCACTCAAATGGGGTTGGGGAGGACCCAAATGGGGTTGAGGAGCACGCAAATGGGGTCAGGGAGGACCCAAATTGGGTTGGGGAGCACCCAAAAAGGGTTGGGGATCTGTCCCCAGGATGGGTGTCCCCAGGTGGCCGTGTGTCCCCCAGGATGGGTGTCCCCGGGTGCCTGGGTGTCCCTGGAATGGGTGTCCCCAGGTGTCTCTGTGTGTCCCCGAGGATGTATGTCCCCAGTTGACCCTGTGTCCCCCAGGATGGGTGTCCCCGGGTGTCTGGGTGTCCCTGGAATGGGTGTCCCCAGGTGTCTGTGTCCCCGAGGATGTATGTCCCCAGGTGTCCTTGTGTCCCACAGGATGGGTGGCCCCAGGTGTCCGTGTCCCCCCAAGCACATGTCCTCCAGAATGGGTGTCCTTGGGCGTCCATGTGTCCCTGGGAGGCGTGTCCTTGGCTGTCCCTGTGTCCCCAAGCTCATGTCCCCAGGATGGGTGTCCCCAGGTGTCTGTGTGTCCCCCAGGATGGGTGTCCCCGGGTGTCTGGGTGTCCCCAGGTGTCTCTGTGTGTCCCCGAGGATGTATGTCCCCACTTGACCCTGTGTCCCCCAGGATGGGTGTCCCCGGGTGTCTGGGTGTCCCTGGAATGGGTGTCCCCAGGTGTCTGTGTCCCCGAGGATGTATGTCCCCAGGTGTCCTTGTGTCCCACAGGATGGGTGGCCCCAGGTGTCCGTGTCCCCCCAAGCACATGTCCTCCAGAATGGGTGTCCTTGGGCGTCCATGTGTCCCTGGGAGGCGTGTCCTTGGCTGTCCCTGTGTCCCCAAGCTCATGTCCCCAGGATGGGTGTCCCCAGGTGTCTGTGTGTCCCCCAGGATGGGTGTCCCCGGGTGTCTGGGTGTCCCCAGGTGTCTCTGTGTGTCCCCGAGGATGTATGTCCCCACTTGACCCTGTGTCCCCCAGGATGGGTGTCCCCGGGTGTCTGTGTGTCCCCAAAATGGGTGTCCCCAGGCAGCCATGTGTCCCCAGGGATGTGTCCCCTCAGGTGTCCGTGTCCCCCCAAGCACATGTCCTCCAGAATGGGTGTCCTTGGGCGTCCATGTGTCCCTGGGAGGCGTGTCCTTGGCTGTCCCTGTGTCCCCAAGCTCATGTCCCCAGGATGGGTGTCCCCAGGTGTCTGTGTGTCCCCCAGGATGGGTGTCCCCGGGTGTCTGGGTGTCCCCAGGTGTCTCTGTGTGTCCCCGAGGATGTATGTCCCCACTTGACCCTGTGTCCCCCAGGATGGGTGTCCCCGGGTGTCTGTGTGTCCCCAAAATGGGTGTCCCCAGGCAGCCATGTGTCCCCAGGGATGTGTCCCCTCAGGTGTCCGTGTCCCCCCAAGCACATGTCCTCCAGAATGGGTGTCCTTGGGCGTCCATGTGTCCCTGGGAGGCGTGTCCTTGGCTGTCCCTGTGTTCCCAGGCGCGTGTCCCCAGGATGGGTGTTCCCGAGTGTCCCCAGGCGTCCCCCAGGATGGGTGTCCCCAGTTGTCTCTGTGTCCCTGAGGATGTACGTCCCCAGGCGTCCATGTGTCCTCAAGATGGGTGTCCGTGTGTCCCCAGGGATGGGTGGCCATCTGTCCCCAGGTGTCCGTGTGTCCCTAAGGGCACGTCCCCAGAATTTGTCCCCTCAGGTGTCCATGTCCCCCCCCCGCCCCTGCGTGTCCCCAGGACATTGGTTCTCAGGCATCCCTGTGTCCCCAAGGGTGTGTCCCCTGGGTTGTGTCCTCAGGCTTTAAAAAATTAGAATTTTCTGATCTTTCTTACTCATTGGAATGAGAAAGAATGACCTTTTCTTCTGGTCATTCATTGCCTCACATTTATTGAAGAAGAACCAAATACCTTTAATTTGCAGCAGAAATTGAGTAAAAAATGAAAAATAGTGTGGTTTTTTTAAGGTTATTGTGCAGCATAGCCATCAAGCTTTAAAATCAGGGTTAAAAATCATATGGGGCTATTGTGTTTAAATACTCTTTCTCCTGATACTTTGCTTTATTTTCTTGCATTTTGATCTCAGACTGATGTGAAGTCAAGTCATACCACATGAAGAAAAGTGTCTTCCCTTAGCAGTTTAACTCAGATTCAGTAAACATCTGCTTTGTAATACCAGCTAAGGAGTAGTTAGGGATTTACAGGAAATTTCTATGGAAACAATTCTTTTATTGAATTTATATTGGTCTTACATAGAAATCTCCAAGCAGACCTTCTGCTAAGATGCCATTAAAATGCTATGACTCAATAAAAATTTCATGTACTAAGCAACAATTTTCAGTATTTTCTAGGTTTCTGTCATTACATTCCTACCCCCACTCAAAAAAAAAAAAAAAAATTAATAATAACCCCGAAATTTTCCTTACAAAGTGTTCCCATGGTAGCGGCACGTTTGGGGCTAAAAGCGGGGAAAAAAAAAACCCAACGGGAAATTATCAATATATTCACATATAGGTTAAAATATAATACAGAGGTTGGTGACGCACGGGGCGCGTGCGTCCGCCAGCGCCGCAGGGGTAGGGGAGCCGGCAAAGCCCGGTTTAGCAAAGCCCGGCTTTTCTTCTGCGTCGCCCCGGCAGCACAAACTGCCTCACGCTGTAGGGAACAGAGCTTTATTGTCTTTTTTTTTTTAAAAAAACGAAACAAAACAAAACAAAAAAATTAAAATTAATAAAATAATAATAATAATATTAATAATAAATTCACAGGTTGGTGGTTTAAAACCGCGAATCCTGGGCAGAGTTGGGTATTCCGGGGTTCGGCCTCGGGGGCGGCGGCGGCAGGGGGGGGGTGGTTACTCCAGGTCCGTGTCCTCTTTGGGTTTGTAGATGGCCCCAAATTTCTGCATGTACTTCTTGATGTACTCCTTCGTCTTGTGCTTCACGTTCTCGTTGCACTCCAGGTCCTCCGGGTTCTTGCAGTATTTCAGCTCCTTGTTCATGACGCCATGAGTCAGCTGCGGGGCAGAGGCAGGGCAGGATTCCCACCGTTATTCCCAACGATCCCAGCCCTTGGGATCCCCCAAATGCTGGCTCTTATTGCCAAAATATTCCTCCAATATTCCCCAAACTCCTGTGCTAATATCCCCCAAATAGTCCTCACCAGTACTCAAATATTCCCCGATGTTCCCCAAATATCGCCCAAGCCCTCTGCTATCATTCCCCAAATACTGGCTCTTATTCCCCAAATATTTCCTATTATTCACAAATACTCCCCAAATACTGGCTCTAATTTCCAAATAACGGCTCTTATTCCCCAAATATTGGCTCTTATTCCCCAAATATTGGCTCTTATTCCCAAACATTCCCCAAATGCCAGCTCTTATTCCCCAAATACTGGCTACAATTCCCAAATACTGCCCAAATATTGGGTCTTATTCCCAAACACCAGCTCTTATTCCCAAACACCGGCTCTCACTCTCCAATTACCAGCTATTATCCCCAAATATTTCCCAAATACTGGGTCTTATCCCCAAATACTCCTCCAGTATTCCCCAAACTCCTGTGCTAATATTCCCCAAATAGTCCTCACCAGTACTCAAATATTCCCCGATGTTCCCCAAATATTGCCCAAGCTCTCTGCTATCATTCCCCAAATATTCCCCAAATATTGGCTCTTATTCCCCAAGTATTTCCTATTATTCCCAAATACTCCCCAAATACTGGGTCTTATTCCCAAGTACCAGCTCTTATTCCCCAAATATTTCCTATTATCCCCAAATATTCCCCAAATACTAGCTATGATTCCCAAATACTGCCCAAATATTGGGTCTTATTCCCAAACACCGGCTCTTATTCCCCAAATACTGGCTCTTATCCCCAAATACCAGCTAATATCCCCAAATATTCCCCAAATACCAGTTCTTACTCCCCCAGTACTGGCTCTTAGTCCCAAAAACTCCCCAAATACCGGCTCTTACTCCCCAAATACCAGCTCTTACACCTGAATACCGGCTCTTACTCCCAGACACTGGCTCTTACCCCCAAATATTTGCTATTATCCCCCAAATACCAGCTCTTACCCCCAAATACCAGCTCTTACCCCCCAAATACCAGCTCTTACCCCCAAATATTTGCTATTATCCCCCAAATACCGGCTCTTGCCCCCCAAATACCGGCTCTTACCCCCAGACACTGGCTCTTACCCCCAAATATTTGCTATTATCCCCCAAATACCAGCTCTTACCCCCAAATACCAGCTCTTACCCCCCAAATACCAGCTCTTACCCCCAAATATTTGCTATTATCCCCCAAATACCGGCTCTTGCCCCCCAAATACCGGCTCTTACCCCCAGACACTGGCTCTTACCCCCAAATATTTGCTATTATCCCCCAAATACCAGCTCTTACCCCCAAATACCAGCTCTTACCCCCCAAATACCAGCTCTTACCCCCAAATATTTGCTATTATCCCCCAAATACCGGCTCTTGCCCCCCAAATACCGGCTCTTACCCCCAGACACTGGCTCTTACCCCCAAATATTTGCTATTATCCCCCAAATACCAGCTCTTACCCCCAAATACCAGCTCTTACCCCCCAAATACCAGCTCTTACCCCCAAATATTTGCTATTATCCCCCAAATACCGGCTCTTGCCCCCCAAATACCGGCTCTTACCCCCAGACACTGGCTCTTACCCCCAAATATTTGCTATTATCCCCCAAATACCAGCTCTTACCCCCAAATACCAGCTCTTACCCCCCAAATACCAGCTCTTACCCCCAAATATTTGCTATTATCCCCCAAATACCGGCTCTTGCCCCCCAAATACCGGCTCTTACCCCCAGACACTGGCTCTTACCCCCAAATATTTGCTATTATCCCCCAAATACCAGCTCTTACCCCCAAATACCAGCTCTTACCCCCCAAATACCAGCTCTTACCCCCAAATATTTGCTATTATCCCCCAAATACCGGCTCTTGCCCCCCAAATACCGGCTCTTACCCCCAGACACTGGCTCTTACCCCCAAATATTTGCTATTATCCCCCAAATACCAGCTCTTACCCCCAAATACCAGCTCTTACCCCCCAAATACCAGCTCTTACCCCCAAATATTTGCTATTATCCCCCAAATACCGGCTCTTGCCCCCCAAATACCGGCTCTTACCCCCAGACACTGGCTCTTACCCCCAAATATTTGCTATTATCCCCCAAATACCAGCTCTTACCCCCAAATACCAGCTCTTACCCCCCAAACCTCGTCGGCGTGGGACGGTGACACCCCCCTCCCCCCCCGCGGGGCATTGGGGACGCTCACTTCTTTCCTGAACACCTCCTTGCTCTTCTTGGCCAGCTCGCTCGACGTGTCCGCTTCCGCCGTCTTGGGCTTCTTGGAAGACTGGAAAAGGGGGAAAAAAGGGGTTGGGAGCGGGCTGGGGTGATGGGGCGGGGGTGTCACCCTGTCCCTGTCCCCATCCCCACCCTGGGGACAGGGCTCTGCCACCCAGCCCTGCCCCAGCGCCAGGAGGGCAGCGACGCTTCCAGTGACCTTCCCAGCCCGGCCCAGTGAGCTTCCCAGTCTGGTCCTGGTGAGCTTCCCAGCCCGTCCCAGTGAGCTTCCCATTCTGGTCCCAGTGGGCTTCCCAGCCCATCCCAGTGAGCTTCTCAGTCTGGTCCCAGTGGGCTTCCTAGTCCATCCCAGTGAGCTTCTCAGTCTGGTCCCAGCGAGCTTCCCAGTCTGGTCCTGGTGAGCTTCCCAGCCCATCCCAGTGAGCTTCCCAGTCTGGTCCCAGTGAGCTTCCCAGCCTAGTCCCATTGAGCTTCCCAGTCTGGTCCCAGTGAGCTTCCCAGCCTAGTCCCAGTGGGCTTCCCAGCCCATCCCATTGAGCTTCCCAGTCTGGTCCCAGTGAGCTTCCCAGCCTAGTCCCAGTGGGCTTCCCAGCCCATCCCACTGAGCTTCCCAGTCTAGTCCCAGTGGGCTTCCCAGCCCACCCCCGTGAGCTTCCCAGTCTGGTCCTGGTGACCTTCCCAGCCCATCCCAGTGAGCTTCTCAGTCTGGTCCTGGTGACCTTCCCAGCCCAGTCCCACTGAGCTTCCCAGCCTGTCCCAGTGAGCTTCCCAGCCTGTCCCAGTGAGCTTCCCAGTCTGGTCCCAGCGAGCTTCCCAGCCCAGTCCCAGTGAGCTTCCCAGCCCGTCCTGGTGATCTTCCCAGTCCAGTTCCAGCACATTCTCCACCCTGGTCCCAGTGACCTTCCCAGCCCAGTCCTGGTGTGCTCCCCAGCCCATTCCCAAAGCCATTCCCAGCCTGGTGCTGGTGCACTTTCTAGCCCAGTGCTGACACACTTCCCAGCCTGTTCCAGGCACACTTCCCAGCCCAGTCCCGGTGAGCTTCCCAGCCCAGTACCGGCACGCTCCCCACCCTGGTCCTGGCGCACTTCCCAGCCCAGTCCCAGTGTGCTTCCCAGCCTGATCCCAGCACACTCCTCAGCCCCATTCCCCAGTGCTTCCCAGCCTGGTCCCAGCACATCCCCCAACCCCATTCCCCAGTGCTTCCCAGCCTGATCCCAGCACATCCCCCAACCCCATTCCCGAGTGCTTCCCAGCCCAATCCCAGAACTCCCCCCAGCCTGGTCCCAGCATGTTCCCAATCCCCATTCCCGAGTGCTTCCCAACCCAATCCCAGAACTCCCCCCAGCCTGGTCCCAGCATGTTCCCAATCCCCATTCCCAAGTGCTGCCCAACCCAATCCCAGAACTCCCCCCAGCCTGGTCCCAGCA
>NW_009259116.1:144898-145406 GCF_000687185.1 Egretta garzetta | reverse complement strand
CGAGCATCCCTTCGCCGCCCGCCTCCCCCCGCACGCCCATCCCCGCGGGCTTCGCCTTCGAGCCCCACGACCTCCCCGGAGCCTTAAAAGAGTGCAAAGCAGCATCTCTCCTCCGGCGCTGGTTTTGGAGAGAGGTTTGGGTACCCTCTGGGTTATCACGGCTCAGATCTGAAGGATGGAGAGAGCAGAAGGGCTTGATGAAGGCTGGCAAAGCCGAGGGAGGTTTGCCTTCTTCTTGAAGGTGCCTCGTTATTTCTTTTGATCAAAAAAAAAATGAACAATTTTGGGAAGTATTTAACACTGAAGAAAAGCAGGAGCCATCCCAGCCCTCTCAAACCCCGAGACGCGCCTGGCTGGGGCTGGAGGGCAGAGCTGCAAAGTCCCGTAAGCCAATGAAGGCCGGAGCTTAAATCAGCCCTCGCCGGGGAAGTTTTACGGCCCAGGGCTGTCCCGCGCCAGCGCTGGTGCGTCTCTGCGCTGGCCGCACATCAAAGCTCGCCGCTCCCTG
>NW_009259116.1:136584-144313 GCF_000687185.1 Egretta garzetta | reverse complement strand
GTCTCCACCACCGACCCCTCCTCCAGCGCCAATCCCTTCTCCAGCGCCGACCCCTTCTCCAGCGCCAATCCCTTCTCCAGCACTGACCCCTTCTCCATCACCAATCCCTTCTCCAGCGCCGACCCCTTCTCCAGTGCCAATCCCTTCTCCAGCACCGACCCCTTCTCCATCGCTGACCCCTTCTCCAGCACCAATCCCTTCTCCAGTGCCAACCCCTTCTCCAGCGCCAAACCCTTCTCCAGCACCGACCCCTTCTCCAGCACCGACCCCTTCTCCATCACCAATCCCTTCTCCAACACCGACCCCTCCTCCAACACCGACTCCTTCTCCAGCATCAAGCCCCACGTTTGCCGTCACATCCAAATTTCTCTTAATTCCCCAAGCCAGCACACAGAAGGAGTTACTTTCTATGCGGGTCGGTTCGGTAACAACGGGACTTTAATTGAGCCCCCAGGCTGTTATCAACGATCAGCGCTAATTGGCTTGTTTAGAACTGGAGGAGTTTGCGGGGAAGCGCTGCGAAGGCCAAATAAAGATGCGTGTAGATAAATGCGTAAAGAAAGTAAACGCAAAAATAAAGCCTGGCCTTGGTTGGATTAAGCCTGGGACTAAATGCTCCTGGGATTTCAAGCTGTGGAAAGGCTCCGTCGCTTCCCACCACAACCGTGGGAGCTGTGGGGATGACCTGGAAGGGGAAGATAGCACTCTCTGGGGAGCGGAGTGGGAAGGAGAAGCCAAACCCCGGCTGCCCACCAAGCCCGAAGGATGGGAAAGCCGTGAGGCGATGCATGGCTGCGGTCCCTGCCCCGGCGCAGGCCTACGCCAGGCAGCCGGCACGGTCCGGCAGCTCAGGCAAAATCCTGCTCCCCTCGTCGGGAAAGGGAGGAAAAAATCAGTGCCGACATTTTGGGGCGGCACGAGGAGGAGAAATAGGAACTGTATTTCTAAGCTACTTCTTGTGTGAATGGGCTGATTTCTCCTTATGCTAAAAATAATGTTACTTTAACATTAAAACCTCCTTATTGAAGGAATTTAGCCTGCCTCGACGCCACCGCAGGGCTTCCCCCGCAGCCCCTCCAAAGCGCTCCTGTAACCCAAAGCCGTGCCGCCCGCCAGGAAAACCGTAATGCAGGAAAAGACCCCCGAAACGGCGGAATTCTCATTTATCAGCTTGGCTGCTTTAGGCAAAAACCCCTCCGGAGGAGAGGTGGGGAGGGAGAGGAGGGCGAAGACGCAGCCTGGGACGGGGTGACGGCGGGAGGGGAGGGAGAACCCAAATGTGCTGGGGAATTGGCGTGATGCCCTTCTCCGGGATAAGGCTGCTGGGATCCGCTGCGCTGACGCCGACCTTTCCATGGCTCTTCGGGAGGCACCAACAGGCAAAGACACCACCGCATCCGTGCAACAAATCTGGGTTTTTTCCATCTTAAAAAGGATGCAAAAACTTCAGCATCCAGCCCCGCGTCATCGCCGGCCTCCCCGAGTGCTCCGCCGGGCCACCCTCTCACAAAACCCCTTCCCCAGGGGAAAAAGCGGGTTTTAAAACGTGCTTTAAAGGGAAACAGCGAGCGTGGCTTCGTGCGCCTCTTGTGCCTTTCCATCAACATCACCACGCCGGCGTGCGAGCCCCAGGAGAGCTCCCCCCCCCCCGCCGACCCCAGCCGCGGTGACACCAGCCACGCCGGGGCTTTGAGGGTATCCAGAAGGGAGCAGATGATGCTCGGAAGCGCGTTGAACACGCTCCGGAGGAAATAAAAATACCCTGGTCGCTGCGGTTGCACGCGTTTTGCCGGCGCAAGCGGTGCCCTGCGGCCGGGGAACACCAGGAATAGCAGCAGCAGCTGTCGGATGGCCGGAGCCGCGATGCCGGTGGGTTTAATCCCTCTTGGAAAAGGTGCGGGGTAGGGAGGAGGAGGGTAAAAAAAATCCAAGGAATGCGGTTGCGATTTCAGGGTGGGAAGCGTTGTTACGGAGGCGGCGAGCGAGCTACGAGCACGTGGGAATTCAACGTTATTTCCATGACCGGGAAAAGCCCAACCTTTGGGCGATCCTGGCCAAGAAGAAAAAGATTTAAGGTTCTAAAGTGAGGAAGAACGACGTCGCTGTGAGGTCAGCCAAAGCTGCGCGGCCGGTCTTAACTTAGGAACGAGGCATTGATGGCTCCAGAGAAGTTTTGCACCTGAAAACAGGGATTTTGGGGGTGGAGCGAGCAGCAGAAGCTCCGGGCAGAAGCAGCCGTCTCGCGCCTGCCCCCAGCGAAGCCCTTCGAGCATCGCCCTGGTCCTCAGCACCCTTCTTAGCCCAAAGGTTTTGAATCCGGCACGTAAACGCTTGCCTGCATTTTACAGAAGATCTCTCCTCGCTGCTGCCTTTGCAGTCACAGCTCCGCCGAGACCCTCCGAAGTCAGCGGGAAAAAGCCTCCCGAGCTGCAAAGCACCGGCACGACGATGTTTTCTCCCTCAGAAGAGCCCAAATTCCTTCTCGTTCTCATCACAAGGATGTTCCAGACGGATCCTCACCATCCAGCTTTTGCTCATACAGCTGGAGCAGCGAATTCCCTGCCATGGGCACTCTGTTTATGGCTATTCCAGCTTAATAAAACCTCGCTTTGAAGCCTAAAACGAAGGTCGGTTTGATAAATAAGTTCTCGTGTCTCACTTTGCAGGCCAATATCCTTCAACAGCAATTTGCAACCCAACCCAGAAGCAACAGGCAGGCGCAGAGAAACTGGGATCGGCCCCAGGCAAGCACACGGAAAACTCACCCTGCCGAAGTGCAACGCGCTGTTAGAAAACAGGCAAATTAGGAATATTTTTCTTTCAGCCCTTGAGTCATCTGGAGAGTTCACAAAGCTGCAGGAGCTCAGTTTTTAAGGCTTCTGCCGAGCACGATAAAGCCAGGGCAGTGCGGCTCAGGGTCACTGCACGCCACCGAACCCGAAGCTCGCCCAAGGGGTCCAGCAAACCCCAGCGATCCCAGGACACTGGCGCATTTATGGATCCTCCCAGTGCCCTGCCTGTTTGCTCCTTTGCCCGCCGAGGTTCCCAGAATGGCAGGGGATGCCAGCAGGGTACGCGGGATGCCGACCCAGGGGTAAAAAACATTTAAAAGGGTTTTCTGAATTCCTCTGCAGAAGGAAAGGCTCCGTGGCCGAGCGGTGCGTGCCAGGGCTTAGTCCGTTTTCTAATTAACTTTTTTACAGGGAGATAAATATTTGTAAATAATGTAGTTTAAGTGAATTCGCCAAGTACTTGGGGACGTTTTGGGTCTGGGTTAACCCTTAGGATCCTGGCAGCACGTGGGGATGTTCCTGGGTGCCGTAGGACAGACGGCGCCTTCAGTACCTACGGCAAAATCAGCCCTGGGTCTGTGGGCATCACCACAGCATCAAGAGAATTGCTCCCCGAGAGGTATAACCCCACAAATCTTCCTTTCCATGGCTCCTCTCTCTTCTTTGTAGGGAATGAGAAAGGTGTATGGGGTGATTTATCTATAGGGGCTCAGCAACCGCTGCTCAGACTCTGCTGTCCCTGGCGGAGCTGGATACGCACGCCGACAGCAGACATGTCCTCCAAGGAGGCTCAGCCAAGTCCCCTCCTGAGCGCTGGGGTAGATGTGGCTGCAGAAGGACTTAACTGGCAATCCAGTCCCATTTGGAGAGCAGCTCCGTGCTCGCAGGTGTTCCCTTTGACAGCGGGGGGGATGGAGGTGCTGCAGCACTCACCCGGGAAGCAGAAAGGCAGCTGGTGGTGGAGGCAACCCAAAGCTCCCAGCTCCTCTGCTGCTGCACCGGCGGTTTTTCCTATTTCAGCATAATCCCCCCACCGTGCCCCATTTTTTTGCCAGTTAGAAGGTTGTCTCTACACAGGAGGTTGCGGCAACGCTTGGCATTCGGGGCAGAACTTCGGCCGCCCACAGGGAAGTCCCACGTTCACCCAAGCCACGGTCGGCACGGCCCGAGAGGTGAGCGAAGGAGCACTGGGGTCTTCACCAAGCCAGCACCCAGGAGGACGAGGGGGTGAGAACACCACAAAAATCTCTGCTCGACTCTTTGTCACCAGGGCAAAACCTGGCAGCAGCCAGGGGAAGCTGCTCCTCAGCGGCTACCGGGCAGCACAGCGCGTTTCATCGGCTATTTCCCAGCGGCAAGAAAAGAACCACTTAACTCCATTAATCCTCTACTGCTATTTTAAAGCACGAAAACCCAGTGGCGCCATGGTCAATACAGCCACTACGGCTTGTCTCAGGTCACTGCCGTCCCCCCGACACCCCCCCAATTCTGTACCGACCCCAACAGCAGCCCTGGTGTTCGCTGCTCCTGCTCCACAGGACAGGATTATCCCCATGGCCTGTCCAAGAGATGTTAACGCTGAGTTTACCCCCGCTGCCCCCCAGTGCTTACCTTCATGGGGTTTTCATCGTACGTTGGGGTCCCGAGGTCCATTTCAGCTTCGTGTTCAAGGCTGGCGTCATCCCCTGGGCTGTCCCAGGTAGGAGGGTCCCACTGGGTTTGTCTGGAGGAAGACAGACAGACAGAGAGAGAGACACCCGTCATCCTCTTACAAGTAACTGGTACCTGCTTATTGATTGTCCCATCAACTGGGACATCTGGTCTCCATCAGTCATCGAAACTCTCAGCATGGGTGTAACCCACGGCCCTGTCTTGCTCTTCATAATGAGTTTGAGTAGGCTCCTGATGGGAGGAGGCTGAAGCCAAGCAAGAAGAGCTTAAAAAAGGGAATTTGAACAATTTTCTATCACTTCTGTCACTCAACATGGGATCAAGGGAAGTTCGCCACAGGCATGAAATGAAGAAGGTGGACAGAGACCCTGGGGAAGGCACTCCCTCCTGCAGAGCAAGGGGCAGCCCTTGCACCTCAAGCCAAGTGTTGGGCCATGGGTATCTCATCATGGAAGGGACATGGACCAAAGATCTTGAGAAAGTCCACGGGAATGAGCAGGAGCTGGGAAGGACAGATGGGAGACGACACAAAGCTCATCCACATGCTACAAGAGGCTAAATGCAGAGCTAGAGCTCTCCTTGGCTGAGGAAGCACTGCTTTAGCAGAAACACCTCAGCTGAGATGGAAGAAGCCATCAGAGCCTGCTTGGGCTCGTCAGGCCAACAAGCAGAGAAGAGCCTCGCCATGCTCAAACTGGGGAAGGATGGGGAGAACTGGTCTGGATTTGCTCAAGGTGGGGAAGAGGGAGGGGAGAGCCATTGGCATGTGAGAGCGTAAAATCACAGAGTCATCTAGGAAAAGCCCTTTAAGCTCCCCCAGCCCAACCGCTCCCCTACCCCTGCCATCCCGCCCCCAAGCCCTGGCCCACAGCCCCAAGGGGAAGGAATTGTTCCCCATGCCCAACCTCACCCTGCCCTGGCACAACTTGAGGCCGGTGCCCCTCGTCCCAGCGTCCCTTCCCTGGGAGCAGAGCCCGACCCCCCCGGCTCCCCCCTCCTCTCAGGCAGTTGTAGGCAGCGATGAGGGCTCCCCTCAGCCCCCTCTGCTCCAGGCTGAACACCCCCAGGACAGCAGACACAGGACAGTGCCGGGAAGGAAAACCACAGAGCAGAGGAGGAACACCACCAGGACAAATGGGGGTCAGAAGGACAGACCGCTGCCTCTGCAGGACTCGGGCGAGTACGGACTCTCTCACAAGCAGACTGAACATGACGGATGCAAAGGAGAGTTCTCCAGAAGCACACATTAGGACCAGAGGTGACCTAACATGGCGACAGTTTTCCATCTGTAGCCTCTGTGTGAAGCCAGGACATGCGCTCTTCAGTACAATAAAAAAACCCAAACCTGAAAGCCTGCAGCAAAAGGAGTTGCTGGTTTGAGTTTCTTGAGGTTTCTGACCTATATCAGGAACCCTGCCCCACTTCAAGGCTTTTTAGTTGTCACGAAATGCTTGAGGGAAACGTGAACATCTTGTTCAGCCAGCCCCTACGCGCTCCATCTTGCTACTTAATTCTCCAGCTACTGCTGAGTATCCTGGACCTCAGACCACGATTGAGCCGATCGCTACGTAAACCAAAATATTAAAATAAGAAAGTGTATCGAGAAATAAGATTTCCTTTCCTCTACTGGCCTCATCCTGTCGGAAGATACACAGTTAAAAGAAGGACTGAAAGTAATGTTCCAGCATGCGTTCCTCAAAGAAGTACAAGATTAATTATATTTAATTAGTGGCTTCTCATGTAGCTGCAGAAGATGCACGGAGGAGGCATTCCTCGCCAAGGGGGAAGGCTCAGTTGGGTCTCCTCAACTCGTTGCAAGACTTCCAAACCACGGCACAAATCACAAATTCCTGCTCGACTGTTTTCTTTTTCTTCCTGAGGTTTGAAGGTCTCCTGCTCTGCTGGTGGTGCGGCTCCTGATGGGTAAGGTAGCAGGAAGAAGTCCAAACGGGAGATTGAAAGGATGGACTGATGCAGAGAAACGGGTGCAAGTAATAACTGACATCAAGACAGTCAGGACACGTAAGAAAATACTCAGGGTTAACCCTTTAAAGAGATGGATCCCCATAAAGACCTCACATGGAGCTTGAAATAAAAAAAATCCTTTTCCAAAGTCTAAAATTCATATTTTAGATCAGTTCATAGGTATTGATCCAAAAACCTGGTACCTTCCAAAACTGATCGCAAAGGTGCGGGGAGAACACCGGGAAACCTTATTTCCTGCTCCAGAACAGACCGGAGGCTTCAAGATGGAAAAAATGAGGGCAAGAAAACAAAAGCCTTTGATGCCGCATGCATCAACGGCTGATCCCCGAGCCACCAAAGACCTCCCGTTCGTACCGCACGCCCACCACAACGCTCACACGCGCGTCAAAGCCTCTGCGGGACTGGGAGTATTCGCCTGGCACCGCTGCCAGAGTCGCACGGGTGTTTTTAGAACACGAGGGGCAGAGAAGGTCTCTCTCTGCCTGCTAATTCTGCTGCCATTTCAGCGCCGTGTGGGGCACCTCGTATTCTGGCAGAGTGATGGGAACCAAAGAAGATGTCAAAAGAACTAAATCCAACTTGACCAAGATGCTGGGGAGAAAGTTGTTGCTTCGATGGGATTTTTTTCTTTTCTTTTGCTCCTCACCACCACGTTATCACGCCAGGTTACAACTCAACGCGTGGCTGCAGACATCGTTTGCGAGGAAATCGGTTGCCATCAGCATGCTTCCGCTCGCAGAAAATGGGGCTCTATCCCCAGGCCACATTTATGGGGGTGAATGAAAGGTTTTGAACAATCTCAGCCTCCCACCCACCTGGCTAACGAGCAGCACCCTGCTGGGTGCCTAACGAGACACTGAGGGTGGAACATCCATTTCTCTTCCACCCAATTCCTTCGCTTGAGCTATCAAACTCCAACCCCAAAGCAGCCATCACGGCCACCTCGTTATCACGCTCACCTCGTTATCACGCTCACCTTGTTACCACGTGGTAGTAGTAGATCTTTCCCTCTGGATCTCGGGCTGTTTTCCAGTTGGGTGGAAGGACGATCGTTTTGGGTTTTGGAGGGGATGGAGGAGGCAAGTCCAGGAGGTTATTGGTCACCACGAGCTCTGGCTGAAAATAGCACAAAGAGGGTGAAGAGAAAGACGTGAGCGGCTGCGAGGGTGCTCAGAGCAGCCCTAACAGCTCTTTCCCCCATGACAAAGACTTCGTTGAAGGTAAAACTTAAAAACAACTTTAGCGTTGGCCCAAGAAGCACTGAGGACAATGTCTTTCCC
>NW_009259116.1:127670-136532 GCF_000687185.1 Egretta garzetta | reverse complement strand
TTCCTCAAAGAGCCCAAGCACCCACTCGACTGCACCCTGAGCTTATAATGCAGCCGCTTTGCTACCTCTGCTCTTAAATCCTCCATGGTGGATGCCGAAACCACCATTTCTGACGGAGGGGCTTCAGCGGTGAAAGCAGGTCAGGGAGCCCCCAGGTGCCCACTCATATGCAGCTTTCTTGCATGTGCTGGTAGAAAGCCTGAACACAACAGGATCTGGGCTCAAAATCCCCAGAAATGTGCCTGATGCCCACATCCAGCCTGGAGAGCAGAGCCTGAAGGGTGCCAGCACGCTGCCACCTGGGCAACTCCTCCAGTTGGTACTCCCAACGCTTTCACAGCATCCAGAAGCCATGGGGAATCACGCAAACCCAAAGCAGATCTAGACAAGTGTTCCCCCATCCCTTCCGACCCACCGAGCCTTACCTGCTGGATGGGCTGAGGCTGCCCGGCTGCAACGATCGTAGTTACTGCTGTCGGTGGCTGCACTATGACTCCCTGTGGATGAGCCGTGTAAATCTGCTGGCCCTGGATGTACTGGAGACCTGGCTGGGCGTAACTCTGAAACAGAGCATGGGGAATCACCAGTCAGCTTGCTTTACCAAAAAACCCTTTACTGGAGGACACAGTAGAGCTTCCCTTACTGGGAATCGAATAGTGGAGGCAAGAAGGGAGTAATAGTCCTCAAGGACTCGTGGACGAGAACATCCAAACCAAAGAGCAATAACCAATGACTGACGTGGGGTTCAAGCAAACAATGTGCATGTACGATTGGCCTATTTGCTATCCCAGGTGTTGTACAATCGCCTACACCTTGCTTTTAGGGAGAGCTTAGTCATTGGCAAGATGCTGAACACCAATACCCTTGTTATCAAAAACAAAGTAGGAGGAGACAGCACTTCAGCTTGGTCCTTTGGAGCTCCAGGCTGAGCCTGATGGAAAGGGATGTGTAATTCAGAGAAACCAGATTGAGAAGGTTGATCTGTTGGATTTTTTTGTTTGGTTTAAGTCACACAAGAGCCAGTAGCTCCAGACCCTGCTTCCAAAAGTCAACAGAAGGTGACCTCACACCCCCATGGTTTACTGCTTACTTGGTCAGTGACAGTGGAAGCTCTTATCTAGAAATATCCAGAATCGACAATCAAAAAAACAACTCTGCAAGCTGTAAACTCTTTCTTGGCCCTGTCAACTATGATAAATGGCGTCTGTGCATGGGAAATACCCTGCCTGAATGTGCTTTTCTCAGACTCTTGGATGGGAAGTTATCTGAGAAGTGCTACTGCAGCTTAATACTAGAGCAAAGTAGGATGCTCTAACATTAAGAACACGAGCAAAGAGTGAGCAAGTAAAGGGTACCAGGCTGGTAGCTTTTTTTTTGTGGGTGTTCCATGCCATGCTGTGTCTGAAATGGAAATTACCTGTACAATCGGTGGAGTCGTCTGCGAGTAGGGGGATGTCACACCGTAAACAGTCTGACAGGTCTGTCCTTGGTAATATATGGCTGGTTGGGACTGGGCTGGTGAGTACTGCTGTTGTACAGCTACAGTCTGCTGGCTGGAATCCCAGACCCCGTAGCTCTGGCTCTGCACCGGTCCCGGTGCGGCCACGGGCAGGACGGCCACATTGGGTTCTTGATGGACCACGGTGTCGCTTTGTGCTACATATTGCGGAGTTGTAACCTCCATCGTCGTTGCTACATGTTGGACTACGGGTACGGGCTGAGGAGTAGTTAGGGTTGGTTCCACCGTGTGCCCAACCAAAGTCTGCGGGTGCTCGTACGCCGCCGGCGAGCACATCGAATCCATGGTGGGCGTGGGCAGCAGCACCTTGCCAGCGTTGGGGTTGCTGGGGTCTACGTAGGCTTGCATGGGGTAGCCAGGCGGGTAGCCGATAAAGCTGTGGTGGGGCGTGCCATAGCCCATGGAGTCGTAAGGCAGGGGGGACGTCATTCCCAGGTTTTGCAGTTGCTGTTGCTGTTTCTGAGCTTCCCGCTGGGCGACCTCCTGCTCAAACAGCTTCCTGCGCTCCTCCGTGGACAGCTTGTTGCGATCCTTAAGCCGGACTTTCTTCTTCGAAGACGCTGGTGTGTCATACCTGGGAGAGAAAGGAAAGAGAAGAAAAGGCTTTGTGAGACCTCAGAAACCTGCAGGGCCAGGGCTCCAGCAGCAAAAGGGGCCACCACCGACAGTGGCAGACCCCAGGGGACCCAAATGCCCAACAGCGGCATGAATTCCTAAAAACATTCATTTGTTTTCAGCTGCTTGACCAACCGTGGCAACTCATGGAGAGGAGAAACACTCACTGGTCCTGCTCATCCACGAGCAAGGAGCCAGGGCAGAGGATGAGCCAAGTCCCACTGGATTTACCAACTTCAGTTCAGTGCGGAAACTAATGGAGATGCAAAGACGCAGCAGAAGTCATCTGGAGGACCTGTTAGGCAGCGCCAAGATACCCGGAGAGGGGAGACAACATCTCCAGGGCCAAGAGGGAACTGGAGGAGAGGGCAGAATAAGCAGGGTGCCCCCCGAACAGGCTGGGTACCCGTGCTGGAGACTCTCTGCCACCGTTTCCCAATGCAGGACCAACGAAGAAGGGGTTTGGAAGAGGCTCTCCAAACAGAAGGCGCAGCTCACGCCACAGCACCTTCACCCCCAAAGACTGGGGCGGCTCAGCGATGGGGAACGCACCCCATCTTTCTTGTCTACGTCCCTCCCCGTGCCAGCGGAGCTGCAGACACGGCGCGTTTGCAGACATGACAAAGAACAAGGGAATTACAAACAGCACGTTTCTGTTTAGGGTTATGCTATTTACTAGACCACAGATTCAGCTTAAAAAATAATAAAAGCATGCATGGATTTTTTTAATTCTTTTTTTTTACAAATAAGAATTTTCATCCCGAGACACAGAGCAGCTGGAGGGATTTTTCCAAGGAGTTAAAGAAGAAGAAAAAAAAAAAAAGCCTAAGGACTTTGATCAGACCTCAACCATGGAAAATTTCAGATCAAAGGTGGATATTTTGAGAAGTTATGAGTGTGGTAAAACAGGGATTACAAGCAAAAATGCTTTGCAGCCCTAACGTAATGGATTCTACAAAGCATCCAGTACATTCGCTGTATACTCGCTCTACGGACATGCGTTCCATTTACATATCAAAAGCACATTGCTACCAACAGATACACTTACGACGTTCCCTCGCATTCCCAGAGTAGCTGCAAGGATCTGTTAATGCGAACCTTATTGTCGTGAAGAGCTCAATTTCGATAATTAAAGTCTTTCCTGGCGCTGCCTAGAGGGTTTACACGAGAGGCAACCGGCGTGAAGGGACGGGCAGAAGAAACCCGAGGGTTTAGCGCAGAGCAAGCCAGCGATGCTCTTGTATTTACTGTGCTCCTCTCTCCACCTATTTTATTATTTTGTCTCGGTAGATCTTTCACATAACAAATACAAAGGGCAGAGCAGGGAGAGAACCCCCAGAGAAGGATGCCGGCACCCCGGTCCTTCTCCCAGCGAGCGCCGCTCACCGACAAGGATGTCGGCCGCAGGAGGGAAGAGCCAGAGCGGGCGACTCCTCACCCACCAAAGAGCTTGCTCTATTTAAAATAACACAGAAAAAGATGCTATTTCATAGAATCATAGAATGTTTTGGGTTGGAAGGGACCCCTAGAGGTCATCTAGTCCAACCCCCCTGCAGGAGCAGGGACACCGCTAACTAGATCAGGCTGCTCAGAGCCCCATCCAACTTGGCCTTGAATGTTTCCAGGGATGGGGCCTCCACCCCCTCTCTGGGCAACCTGTTCCAGTGTTTCACCACCCTCATTGTAAAGAATTTCTTCCTTATATCTAGTCTAAACCTACCCTGCTTCAGTTTAAAACCATGACCCCTTGTCTTGTCACAGCTGGCCCTACTAAAAAGATTTTCCCCATCTTTCCTATAGGCCCCCTTTAGGTACTGAAAGGCCACAATCAGGTCTCCCCGCAGCTTTCTCTTCTCCAGGCTGAACAAGCCCAACTCCCTCAGCCTGTCCTCATAGGAGAGGTGCTCCAGCCCCCAGATCATTTTTGTGGCCCTCCTCTGGACCCGCTCCACCACTTCCATGTCCTTCTTGTGTTGAGGGCTCCAGAGCTGGACGCAGTACTCCAGGTGAGGCCTCACCAGAGCAGAGTAGAGGGGCAGAATCCCCTCCCTCGACCTGCTGGCCACGCTTCTCCTGATGCAGCCCAGAGTATGGTTGGCCTTCTGGGCCAACCTTACTCCATCCTTATTCCATCCTTCTTCCTATCTCTCGACACACCGCCGATACTCAGCCCCACTTCCACCCCCCGCCCTCGGTGATGTTTCCATCCTCCAAATGGCTAATTACAGTATTAGAGATTTACATCTTATTTTTGATCCAGATGTTTTCAACTTTCCCAGCAGAGCTCACTACAAGGACAAAAGTTTCCTCGCCTGGCTGACTCACCACCAATTGTTCCCTAATTACTAAGTGGCTTCAGATCCTATTTAAGAGGGACAACAGCAAACTGACTGCTTTAAAGGAAATTCCTCGGTGTTCTTACTGCCTTTAACATGCTCTGAAGTCTCCCTGAAACGCGAGACGGGTAGTATTTTCCTTCTCTTAATTAAGAAGCAACTTTCGAGGGAGGAAAACGAGCATCTGGTACCAAGCAGCCGCTGATTCGCGCGTTGCCTTGGACCAGCCCTGCCACCACCATCACCTCTATCGCTCCTCTGGCCCCCGGGAGGGTTTGGCTGTGTCTGCTTGCACACTGGCGAGAGGCTTGGAAATGACCCTGGGAGCTGGCACAGGCTTGGGTGCTCTAAAAGCGATGGAATTGAGTCTATAGGAAAAGGAAACGGCAGCTTTGGATGGCCCCCAGGGTCGTCGCACTTAAGATTTGGGAGAAGGGCTAATAACTGTAAGTATTTTCTCTTTCTGCACGTTCCCTGAGCAGGAACTGCCCGGTGCAGCAAGGCAAGAGGCATCACCTACATTTCAGTTATCTAGTCCGTATCTTTAGGCCTCCAAACACCCATCCCACCAGACATGATCAGCAGAAATATTTCATGTGGAAGGGCACAGCTCGTGCTACTGCAACACAAACCAGTTGCTTTTATTTTCTACTTTATCTTCAGCATCTGCACATGTGGTAATTCAAAGTATTTCATACTTTCACTGGAGCTTATAGACTTTGTGCCTTGTTTCTGCAGAAAAGCTGTGTTTAAAAATCCTTTTTTTGGTAAGATGTAAGTAAATTTGAAGTCCCCACACTCCCTTGTATTCATCACTTGCAAAATGTACGCAGGGCAGGTGGGAATCCATCGGGCAACGGAGCGCCCACAAAGAAGAAACACAAAGTCAAACCACTGCAAGGTCTTTAAAACTTAACGAGACGCCTTTTCAGCCAAGGCCACCATTCCCAGGGGAAGGCAGGAGACACGGCACCAGCTCGGTGGGGTCGTACCTACCTGGATCGCTTCCCTTGCGCTCAACGCTTTTGGGGGATGTTCACTTGGCCAAGGAAGTTGTTTTGCATTAGAAATCCTGTTTGGCTTGGGAACTGCTGGCTCTTGTACAGGCACAGGCTTGCTCGAAGTTTAAGTTTCGAATAATCCCCAATTAGTGGGGAATTTAGAATAATCCCCAAGCGCACTGGGGATAGGTAGAAGGGAATGGGTTTTGAAGGACTCAGAAGACCTCTTTGCATTAGGAGGGCGACATCCCTAATTTCTGCACAAGGGCTGGATATAGCTTCCCCCATCACCCATCTAATTCCCAAAACATGCCTGAAGACGAAGGTGTAGGTTATCTGAAGATGAAGGTGTAGGTTATCTGAAGATGAAGGTGTAGGTTATCTGAGAGGAGAGGCCACCTAATGCCAAGGAGCCACACAACTCTGGCCAGGGAACGCATCTCACCACACACGTGGGATTCCTCCAGGAGAAAATTTCCTTCCCCATCCCTGGGTGTTTTCAAAGACCACCAGGACCATTTTACCCAGCGTTTTTACCCAGGACTACCGCAGATCCGACGCTCCCAACAGTCAGATCCTCAGCCCTGCCACCACTTGCCTGTCCTCCGGCCTCTTCGTTCCTCGCTCGTACGCCGAGGACGGAGGGGACAACGAGTCTCTCCGTCTCTTCTTCTCTTTACTTTGGCTCTGCCTCTCAGGATCCCGCTCTCTGCTCAGGATGGGGTTCTTCGGAGTAGGAGTCTGATCCCGGAGGCCGGCTGTCTCTCTCCCACGGTCAGCTGTTGGGGAAAACGGGTAAAAGGGAGAGAATTTTTACAATTCTATTTCTAGCTCTCCCCTCCTGCAGTTTCAGGAGCTTCTGTTAAGTCAACAGAGTCTTCAAGTCAAACAAGTTATAGGTTGCCCCGTATCAGCCTCAGGGCTACGTTTCCCATCACCCACTGCTTAGATTAGCTTCCCTATTTACGGGAGCTGTTTTCAAGGAGTGGGAACGCCAAGCTATAAAGGCAAAACATCCCTTGACCTCCTAGACGAGGAAAATGACAGTGGAGCGGAGCGATACGTGGGAAAGCGTGAGTACGTACCACTGTTCTCCTTTTCTGCTTGACTCTTCTTTGGGATCCGGTAAACCTCCTGCAAAGCAAACCACAAGCAGGGTCAGAGTTTCAGCTACTCCCAAGAACAACGCCAATATCTACGGGGCTGCAAAGATCGCGACGCGGCGCTAATAATTTACCAACTCAATCATCATTTTAAGACAAACAAAAAAATAAGGGGTCTCTTGAAGCAAAGTTCTGGTTTTAGGGAAGTTATTGTGGCGCTTTCTATAGATTGGCTCTGGTCAGCATTTCATGTTTGATGAGGTTAAATGGCTTTTGGGTCCAAGCGCTACAGGCAGTGCTGCAGGATCTAAGCTGGCCCATCCCACCCATGGCCTACGAGCACCTGAACTTGGCCGGAATAGCAAAAAAAACCCAGTTTTTGCCATGAAACAAGCTACCCTCCAGGTGCAAAATTGTGGTTTTCTACCCCTAATTTTGTCAGTCTTGGTGTTCCCACAGCCAGCACAGATCCCAGCTGAGTCTCAGTTTGTCGGGGTATCTAAGGCCACCGATCCCTGCCCTGGCAAGTTGAGCTGAACACGGGCATCTGACCTGTCCTCTAAAGACACAGCGGTGACGTGCCTGGCTACCACCAGCACCTGAAGACCTCCCGTTGTACCTGTCCTGGTCTTCAAGGCATCTTTAGGTAGCCCTGTGAGGAGCAGGGAGTTGGGCTTGATGATCCTTATAGGTCCCTTCCAACTTCAGATATTCTATGATTCTACGACAGCCGCAGTTTCACCACGTTGCAGAAATAGAGACAGCGCTGTTGGCCATCATCTGCTTGCCCTTCCCGTGGGCTCCCATGGACCATTCCATGGCTTCTCCCAGTGCTCACCAGCCTCATCGGGGACAGGGTCCAACATGTTTCCCATGATGTTCCCCAACTCCAACACTTGACATCACAACGCCCCAAGGTAAATGAGCAGGAGGCCACCTCCCAGACCTGAGTAAATCCCTTCAACCAAGCACCTACTGCAGGCTGCTGAGATCAGCTACCAACAGCCTTCTCCTACAGCAGCCAACTCCATACCCTGCTTCTTATCCAGCCCTGGGGTCCCCAGCCCAGGACAGACAGGGACCTGCTGGAGCAGGGCCAGAGGAGGCCATGGAGATGATCCAAGCGTTGGAGCCCCTCTGCAATGGGGACAGGCTGGGAGAGGGGGGGGGGTTCAGCCTGGAGAAGAGAAGGCACCGGGGCGACCCGATTGCAGCCTTGCAGGGCTTAATGGGGGCTGATAAGAAAGATGGGAATGGACTCATTAGCAGGGCCTGTAGCAATAGGACAAGGGGGAATGGTTTTAAACTAAAAGAGGGGAGATTCAGCTTGGCTCTGAGGAGAAATTCTTTAAAATGAGGGTGGTGAGACACCGGCCCAGGTTGCCCGGAGCGGTGATGGATGCCCCATCCCTGAGAACCAGGTCAGGTTGGATGGGGCTGGGAGCAACCAGATCCAGTTGCAGATGTCCCTGCTCATAGCAGGGGATTGGACTGGGTGACCTTGGAAGGTCCCTTCCCACCCAAACCATTCTATGATTCTATGATTGGTTTTTATATCAAGCCATATCACCCAGCTGAGCATCAGGCACAGGGACAGCCCTTGGAAGAAGCATCATGTCCTAGATAACCTGCAATTACCAAAGAAACTCACTTTTCCCAGGCATTAAGCAGCCCCCCTGCATCGAGCAGCTTTTTATATCCACATTTCAGCTAAGCAAAATGTATTTATATTATATATAACAGATCAGAAGAGTGTAGGGCAGAGAGGTGGGACACAGAAGCCTTGGTAGGGCTCCCCTTTCCCAACCCCTCTCCTTCTGGAGCCCAGGCGAGCTGCCCATGCCCATTCAACTCAACCCAAGCCATGCCAACCTGGAGAACCCTCCCGACCATGGGGCAGCAGATCCACATGGGACCAGGACAGGGTTGAAACCACAGCCACCACCTTAACACAGGGGTGACTACCAAGGGCTTGAAGCAAAGCAGGTTACAACGCGCACCCAACCGACCTCTGCATCTCATCAAGCATTGCCAAGGTCAATTGTACGAGGGTCAACAAGGCCAAGGGCCAGGTCCTGCCCTGGGGTCCCGGCCCTGGGGTCACAACAACCCCACACAATGCTCCAGACGCAGGGCAGAGTGGCTGGAAAGCTGCCCGGCAGAAAAGGCCCTGGGGGGGTTGGTCAACAGGCGGCTAAATATGAGCCAGCAGGGTGCCCAGGTGGCCAAGAGGGCCAGCGGCATCCTGGCTTGTATCAGGAGTGGGGTGGCCAGGAGGGGCAGGGGCG
>NW_009259116.1:126101-127391 GCF_000687185.1 Egretta garzetta | reverse complement strand
CCTGGGGGGATTTAACAGCCGGGCAGAGGCGGTGCTGAGGGCCAGGGTTTGGGGGTGGGATGGCAGGGGTAGGGGGGCGGTTGGGCTGGGGGAGCTTCAAGGGCTTTGCCAACCTCAACGATTCTATGATCTCCAAGACCCTCAAGCCCAGCCCTCCCTTGCGGTACCACCAAGCTCCTGCAGATTTTGGTCCCCTTCCCACCCGCAGCACGGAGGGAATTCCCCGTTGAACACTCAGGCTGTTACTCATTGCTTGTAGCACTTTTGACCTTCTGATACCCGAATGCTAGCACGACTCCTGGTACTAAGTCATGTATTTCAAACAAACCCATGTTTCTTCTGGCCGTAGTTCAAGGCAGGTCATGGTTCAGAAGCCTGACCAGCACCCAGCTTAGCTCCAAGCCTGCTGGCAGAGGAAACTGGAGCAGTTTTCGGGTGACCTGTGGGGCTTATGTGCTGCAGCTGCTTTATTAACCAGGTTTTGTTTGCCTTGCAGGGGTCTTCAGGGCACCCTCTGATCACCTCCTTTAATTACCCGGTCTGATCTTTAAGTGTATTCCATTAACCTCCCCCCAGCACTTACTTTTCATCATTATTATTTGCAGCAATGACCTCTCAGCTGCACCCACCACTTGCCCGCACCGCTGATCCCCAAAATTTCTGCCCACCCTGGTTCGGTCCCCAAATGCCACCAACTTGTCACGGGCGCTGGCCTGCTGGGCAAAAGCAGGACTTCAGCCCAGGACAGCCAGGGGTTGCAGTCACCGCTGCTTTGCAACGGGATGTTACAAGAGGTGTTATAACGCTTTTAATTATTTATTGCAGCCCCGGGGTTACGCCACTCACCCCGTCCCTCGTTTGGGGCTCCAGGCAGCAACGGCACCGCGGGGAGAAGAGGAGCCTCAAAGAAAGCGAGCACAGAAGAGCGCGCTTTGCTCCTGCGTTTTGCTAAAGCGATAGGTAATGCTTTGCAACTTCAAGGTAGATGAGCCAGAAATCATTTCTCATATATATTTTTATATATATATATATATATATATATATAATGGTTAATATATATATAAAAAATGGGTAATGGTTTTAAACTAAAACAGGATAGGTTTAGACTAGATATAATCATAGAATCATAGAATGGTTTGGGTGGGAAGGGACCCCCAGAGGTCACCCAGCCCAACCCCCCTGCAGGAGCAGGGACACCTTGAACCACATCAGGTTGCTCACAGCCCCGGCCAACCTGGCCTGGAATGTTCCCAGGGATGGGGCCTCCACCCCCTCTCGGGGCAACCCCTG
>NW_009259116.1:123778-123999 GCF_000687185.1 Egretta garzetta | reverse complement strand
CCTGCCCTGCTTCAGTTTAAAGCCATCCCCCCTTGTCCTGTCCCAGCCGGCCCTGCTAAAAAGCTTGTCCCCCCCTTTCCTCTGGGCCCCCTTGAAGCCCTGACCGGCCGCACTCAGCTCTGCCCGCAGCCTTCTCTTCTCCAGGCTGAACACCCCCAACTCTCCCAGCCTGGCCTCAGAGCAGAGGGGCTCCAGCCCTCGGAGCATTTTAGTAGCCCTCC
>NW_009259116.1:120210-123667 GCF_000687185.1 Egretta garzetta | reverse complement strand
AGAAATTCTTTCCAGTGAGGGTGGTGAAACCCTGGCAGGGGTTGCCCAGAGAGGGGGTGGAGGCCCCATCCCTGGGACCATTCCAGGCCAGGTTGGCCGGGGCTGTGAGCAACCTGATGTGGTTCAAGGTGTCCCTGCTCCTGCAGGGGGGTTGGACTAGATGACCTCTAGGGGTCCCTTCCAACCCAAAACATTCTATGAATCTATGATATATGGATGGTGCACTACGTGTTGCTGGACCCCAAAACCCAGGTGAGCAGGAATAACTCGTCAATACCATCCCATTAACTTAATAAAATGGGACAGGATTTGGGCATGAAGATTAAAACTTCCCTAGGGTCCTGACCTCGCAAAAGCTGGGACCGGGACGGTCGCAGTTTAGCGCAGCATCATCCTCGTTAAACGCCACTGGATTACGCAGCGACCATTATTTCGACGCCCCGTTTCAACAACCGCGTATCGCTACGGACGACGAAACAAGTTTCGTGAGTGCCACCGCGGGTTGGATTGTGGTTTTAATTGACACATCCTGACACTCCAGGCGTAAACGAGACTCGATCGTATTAGCACTGCTAATGACCCTACAGCACGCATAGAGACATTTTACAGCATTAATGACCGTCCAAATTCTGGTAGCTTGGGGGAAAAACCTTGTTTTGTTTTAATTCCAGCTTGTAGCAAGCCCTTGCTCCGTTCCCTTCCTGCAGCAGTCCATAAGAACACCCAGTTATTTGAAGCAGGATGTGATGAAACGGCTTTTTTCTGGCTGAATACGACGGCTACGGCCAGGTGAAAGGAAACACCACCAAAGCAACCAAATCGGAGAGCAAAAATCCAGGGCGTCCCTGACGGTGGCTGCAGCAAAAATCCCCCCAAAAGATGAATAATTCATAAAAGTTATACTCAGCGCTGTGCAAAGCAGCTGTTCTGGCGGAGCGTGCCGAGATGCCGGCTTTCCCAGGGCAGGATTTGTGCTTTGCTAGGCCTGGAGATGGAGCAAAGGCAAAACCTCGGTGAAGCCACCTCCCCAAGCCCCCGCTCCGCGACCCTGAGAGCCTCTGAAGGTCATTAGTTCTTCACACGATGCCACCTGCACCCATCGTACCGTGATGCCTCGGGGGGAAACCACCGGGGACCTTCCCTAGAGACCAAAATATCCTTTAATTTAGGGCACGGGCGAGGCAGAGCGCAGAAAAAGATGCATAAACCAGGCACTGCGGGAGTGAAGGCTGCTTCTAGTTGGCTATTTGAAGCCTCCCTATGCTCAGAAACACGAAGCTTTAGCTCGACTTGACTCTCGGCCTTATATAATGTTCATTTGCAAAATAAAATCCCACTGGATTTTTTTTTTTTTTTTTTCTTTTAAAGCTGGTTGGGAATGAATTGACCGCCGCCTCCGCCAAGCTGCCCGCTTGCACCAGGCTGCATCACTCGTTAGCAACGTGGCCACCTCCAGCGCTGGCTTGAACCAGAGCATCCAGGGTTGCGAATCCCACGTTTATTGTGTTAGGAAATAAAAAAAAAACCCAAAAAACATGTGCCCCAGGGGCTAAGAAAATACATTTTCCTTTGGTGAAATAAATGAAAGTAGAAGAAACCCCGTTGTGGTCTGTTGGGCAAAACCACTTCACACGTGCTGCTGAAGGTTAAAAACAAAAGGGATTTGGGCCAATTTTTATATTTTTAAATATCTATTTTTACTATCTGTTTTAATATCTATTTTTAATATCTTTTCCACGGAGCCTGAACACAACACAGAAAACGTGCAGCTCAAAGTAGCTGCAAATACCCTCACGCGTGCCGTGATGAGCAGCATTAAGAATCCGTAAAAAGGCCCTCCTGTAATTGTTCTTATTTATTTACACCGTTGCTATGGATCAGAAGCCCCCAAATCCAGCATGGTTTTCATTAAATGCAAAGACAGGAGGCAGCGGCTCGCCGTTCGGGGTGGGGAGGGACGTGGAAGGAGCCGGCTGGGATAATAAAGCCCACGCAACGCTATTTACTCGCCGCCCAGCGGCAGGGATGACTTTGCCTCTTACTGCCTCGTGCAGGAAGGAACGGACCACGAGGGCAGCTCCTGCAGACCCAAAAGCACCCACCAGCAATGGGTTTTCCTCTATTTATTCTCCTTCTCCTGCTTCAACCCCCCGCCAAAAGCTCCTTCTCACACACACCCCAGAGCAAGACGTTCAAATAAATCACCCCACGTCTGGCCCGAGCAGTGCTCCCGTCAGCGGGAGAGAAGGTGTGATGAGGAGCCACCAAGCCATGAGGTGATGGATGGACCAGCCAGGACAAGACAGCAGGCAAGTGGAGGAGAGAGCCAAGCTAGACCAGGCTCCCCCAGCTCCTAAAAACATTTGTCCCATCAAACAGCAGGACGTGCAATGGGAAACTACTGGAAAAAAGGGTCAACAGGAATAGGAGGCGGCCAGGGGCCACCCAAGTGGACTTGGCAAACACGGCGCTGCCCACTCCTATCACGTGTTGCTTTAGGTTCAACCACGACGTTGCAAGCGCAGCTGCTGAAGCTAAGGCCTACAGTGATTTCAACTCAGCAGAGCTAACTAACTGAGCCTAAGCTTCGAGGTCAAAGACGGTTAACGTGCAAGGGGCACGTTCTCCTGCCCTCCCTAGGCAGGAGAAAGCATCTCACGGCTGTGACCACAGGGACAGAAGGTGCTGCAGGGGGAAAATGGGTGAACCCATGGCAGGATCCAACCCATCAAATCAGATTGCCCTAACGAAGGCCCAGGCGGCTCAAAATACAAGATAATTACGGAGCGGGGAGCGAGCTATGTCTTGCTGAGAGCAGCTACGGATCTATCCAAAGGGCTGCAGAGCCACCGGCATCGGTCCGGTGACGACGGAGGCAGCCGAGTCTTTGAACCAGCCACAAAAGGAGGAATATGTCAAAATTGCTCCATGAAAACCAGATGGTGGTCAAAGCAGACGCAAGCCAGGGGGAACTCCGAAGAAAAGCCTATTTTATTTTTGGAAACGGAAGCTGCTGGCTTTGAGCGTGCATAACTGCTAAATCAATGCGACCGCCGCTAACAGAGTCCAAATGGCTCTCTACCTTCCAGAACCATTTTTAATGAGTTGCACAGAAAATTAAACACAGAAAGAAAAGCGATACAAGTCTGTTACAAAGAAAAGAAAAGAAAAAAAAAACCCAAAACCACCCCAGGATTGAGGCTGTCCAGCTGCAGACACAAACCATGCTTGGCTTGGGAGAGGCAAGAGAGCTGCAGAGCGGTCTCAAGACTGAAGGAGACCACGGTAAGGAAGAGCGCGCTTAACGGAACTCTCCAGAAATCTGTCCCTTAGCTGCCAATTATTTCTGATTTAATGGGACTGAACTGGAGAAGACCAATGGACACCAACGATGGGTGAAGGGAAACACCAGCGTGACTGGGTAGAGGCTCCTCTTTTTGTTATTCCCAGGGAAGCA
>NW_009259116.1:114527-120200 GCF_000687185.1 Egretta garzetta | reverse complement strand
CACGTGCACACCCATGCTTCAAAACCTCTGTCACCCAACCAGGAATCTGGCACATTTCTGCTGGGGCTGAGAGGATGAATCCCACGCCTGGATGCAGAGCTGGAAAGCCACCTGCAGCCCTCTGGAGCTCACAGGGTTTGGCAGGGCTTACACGCTCCAAGCCAAGACAACCTGCAGACCACGTCTCACCTAACTCTGCTCTGGAGTACTCTGAACGCCCATTGTCAATTTGTTGAAGAAACACCAGGCAACCCAATCCATCCTTTACCAGGCTGGATACCCAATGCTCAACCAGCCAGGGCTGGATCTCCTCGTCCTTGCTTTCCTCCCTCCTGCGATGCTCCTTTCCCCTCTTCCCTCTGCAGCTCCCCATCCCCTCTGCACGAGCGTGAAGCTCCAGCATGACGCCAAGGGATGGAGAAGAGCAAGAGAAAGGACTAATGCCACAACGTCCCTGCCTGAAGGCCAAAAAAACCCACCACAAACAACAGCCTGGCCGCTCACCAGTGCCTATTGTTTTTGCAAACTATTTCTTGCTGTAAGTTATAACAAATTATAAGCCTCCTAATTAAAGCCTGCAATGTGCGTGCTGGAGCAAGAGCCAGTCGCTCCAGGACAGCTCATCTGGGAACAGGACAGGCAAGAGTAGCTTCACAGGGCTGTCCTATCAAGATGTATCAGACGTGATTTGGAAAGACTCTCTCGGGGGAAGACAAAAGCTCAGTTTGCCTGGGTCACTGGCTCTGCTATCCCTCTTCAGGCTGATCATTAAGCTCATGGAATGGGTGTTTTCATTGCAAAAGAGAAAGTCCACCTTGGCCAAAGTTGGGGTAACACCTGAGCCTTGAACTCCAAGTCACTGCTAAATACTTGTGAGGCCAGAAGCGTCCAACTGAAACCTTTTAAACCCAAGACACTTGGCTCTTTCAAAAGGATTTCCTTAAGAAAAAAAATCTTCTCCAACTCATAAGGGCAAGATCCTCACCACTACAGCTCCTGCCTGCCCTTCCCCAGAAGGTGAGAGCATCATCTGCCCACCCAGGGGTGGAGGCAGATGCCAAAAGCTCAGTCCCACCTGCAGCAGAGTGGCACCCAAACCATGCTAGCACGGTGGGATGTTCTGCAGCAGCCAGCGCTGCCGTGCCGGTCGCGTTCACGCAGCATTTGTCGGTCGACAGAGCACGCAGGTTCGCTACAGGATGGATTTTAGACATGTAACGGGTCATGACAAGAAGCCTATGGCTTGGGTAGTGGAGCTGCAGGATCTCAAGGCTCTGCTTTGGCATAAACGGCGAGGAAACCCCAACGGCCAGACCACCCCAAAACACCAACGCTATTAAAGCACATGCTACGCTTGAAGCCAAACAAGCTCTCCTGCCCCTCAGCCTTAGCTACTGAAACATAAGCCATCAAAATGACATTGAGAAAAGCTTGCCACGCTTGGCGGTGCTGACCCTACTGCTTGTTCTTGTGATGCCAAGACGGTGGAGTACCATGTCTGTTGGCCATCACGTTGCACATCACCTCCATCATGGGTTTGGCTGTACGGATCAGTCCCCGGAGCCTTACCTGAGCGCAATCCTCCAGCTGGAGCTAAGGCACCTGGAAGAACCATGTTCAACCACCACCTGCACCCTGCTGGGTGTCCACCAACCAGCCTTTGCCACTCAGAGTGAGTTTTCAGCATGGGAGAAGCTATGCACCGCTTCCTCGGAGAGCGGGAACGGCGGTGCACAAGCCCAGGCTGAAAACTTACCCCGCTGGGGAGTGTGAGTGTGTGTTGCGATGGGTATGTAGCAGCGGCCAACACTCCTCACAGGTTAAGGAATCGGAGTGTACGAGCCCTGTAAGCCGAGGACTTACAAGTCCTGTGTATAGAGGTATAGAAAAAGATAGCTCACTTAATCCTTTCATGCCAGGAGTTGGGATTTTCCCGGAGCGACGTCCATTGCCGGCAATGGACGCACCAAAATAACGTCGGCATCAATGAGTTAACCACCTCTGTCCTCTTTTCACCTATTATATTGCTCATGCATCATCCAGCTTCCCAACCATCTTCCCGTTTCTTCACCGTATGCACGCTATGTCCTCTCCCTTCTTCAGCACGGAGTTGAAAATGGAGTTGAGAAAAGGAGACCCATGGTCAGCTCCTTGCTGCCCTGAGAAGCTAGATGGAAATGGTTGAAATTACAAGGGGGTCATCAGCAAGACTGGAGAGGACATAGCTTAAGTTACGAGGTTTCAGACCCTCCCCCCCTCCCCTCCAATGCCAGTTATCGCAGAGGTTCCACCACTCAAAGCAAAACCAGCTTTTAAAAAGCTTGGAAGTGCTGGAAAAGGCACCTGGCCCTCTTGCCACTGGGGTGACTGGGTTTTCCAAGGTGACTATTCTTCCCCCTTCCATCTAAAACATTGCCCTGCCAGCTTAGTCTTCTCTTTTAGACATCGGCCACCTCCGGGCTGGACTATGGTGGCAGCTGGCATCTTAGCAGGTGAGAGGTGGACAGAAGCAGTTAACTCAGCGCCACGATAAAGTCCAGGACAGAATCCATCCCCAGGTCACAGTTTCCCCATGAATGCTTTACCGAAGAAAAATGAGCTTTCAC
This sequence comes from Egretta garzetta, assembly GCF_000687185.1. NCBI lineage: Eukaryota > Metazoa > Chordata > Aves > Pelecaniformes > Ardeidae > Egretta > Egretta garzetta. The sequence continues at coordinate 117,594 of NW_009259116.1, read as the reverse complement.
AGCCCCACGGCATGAGTCTGCTCTTTTGGGTGGGATTTGCTGGGGTGACTGGGGGGCTTGTGAGTTGCACCCCCATCCCTACAACCAGAAACGCGCGCTGCATCAGGCATCCTCGCAACGACCCCAGGTTAATTAATTAAGTACACAGAGAGGATGTGAATTCATGTCTTAAATAACAACTGTGACAGCTCGTGACTCCACAGCCCAACCATGGGCTTCAGCAAAGGTCTCTAGATACCCAAGGCTGAGCTCCTCCAAGCTCAAAAGAAAACACAAGCCTTGGTCATGAAATGACACCGTCAGGTCAAATTTAGTCTCAGACCAATGTTTTGGAGGAGTCACTCATTTTGTGAAACTTCACACTTTTCAGTAGTGTTTGTCAACATCTTTTTTCAGTGCTGTTTCAAGTTTCAACACCGCAGCACATGATCCTGAAGCGAAGACGTCTGGTTGCAAACTCAAGGCTGGATCTGGGTAGTCCAAACCAAGTCTATCTCCAAAGTGGTGTATGACTAAGACTTGGCTAAGCTTTCAGTTTACACAATCCCAGGTATTAACAATGGATGGAAAAGGACTTTGTTTCAATTTAGTCGTAAATTCAACCCGACAGCATCACTTCAATAGAGAAAATCGTGAGGCCCATGCAAATGTTAAAGAGCCTGCAAATTAAAATCTAGCAAACGATGTCTCACGGATCCACTTGGTAAAGAGGGGAGGGGAAAAGAAACAAACCAAACACAACCTAGCTTCTCTATAGAAGTTGTTTGTAAAGTCTCACCTCTTCTCCCACTAAGATTTATGGCACAAATGATTATGCTCAAATCCTGCAAATGTTCAAGAGTATCTGATTCTTCTGAAAAACTCCAAAATTAAGGTAAGATTTCTCTGAAGTCCTATGTAAATCTCTAGAGAAGTTTTATAAACGCTAATGTTTGTAGCTCCAGTCGCTGAATGGTACAAGCAAAGGTTCACGGTCTCAAAGCTCGCTTGGTCTCCTCCATCTGTGTGTGGCACTGCAGTACGTGTGCCACCCCTTATTTTTATTAGCCTCTTCTAAATCATTGCTCACTAGCAAATTCAACGGGTAAATCAACTCTTTAGCTACACAATGCATCGTAAAACATAAATTTGCTTAAAGACTACTTCCAATAACTAAAACTGGGCCGACGCTTGATTAAGAGAAGGGCAGAAGACCCTCCACAACCTTTTCCACCACGCCCACACCATGCCAGAAGCATGGCAGAGCCTTCAGTTCTTTTGCTGGATCCTCAGCAAATGCTGCTTTTACACTCATTAAAATGTAAAAGCAACTTAAAGGCTCCCACCCCTCTTGCTCTTGAATATAAGGAATAAGGAACATAATCCTACAGAAGCAGCAGATGAGCAAGGAGTTTCCAAAGACCTAAAGAAAGCCCAGGAAATGCCTGAAGTGTTGAGTGGCGAGTTACTGGAACGTCATCCTACGTCCCATCAAAAAAAGCTGTCGGCTGAAGATCGAGCGGCCAAGTTGGCTGCGCGGGGACGGGGGCCTGATTCTGGAGGAGAGAAGGCAGCCTGCAACCTCCAAGGCCTTCTCTTAAAGAGGTTATCTGCCCGAGGAAGACCTTGTTGGGAGTGAAACCACGAGCAGCTGCATACTCTAGCAGTCTTGAAAGGCTCAAATAACACCCCCAAATCTGAGCATTTACCTGATCTAAACACCAATCGCCAACACCCAGAGGTTAACCCAGCACTGCTACTATCGAGAGAACGCAATATGGCCAACAGACCGGTTTCTGGAGGCTCTGTACGTTGCAGCTGAAAAGCAGATGTTAACAGGACAGGAAGCACTGACGGTGTTGTGATAATTGAATTTCGGAGTAGATGGTCCGCCAATTTGTTTCAACGTTGACGGATACTGGGCCACTTCAACCAAAAATGCTTGTGGCGTTGTCGCTACCCTCTTTTGCTAATCGGTTGAGGAGGGAATCTTTATCCCTTAGAGCCGCCCTCCCCCTGAACAGCGTAAAAAAAATAACTGGATGACTAAGGAGTCTTTGTGGTGCCCAAACTGCTATTTTCAGCATGCAACGCACCAACACCTGGAAGTCTACCGTAAGTCACGTACAGGGCAGTTTGCACTGAAAGGATATCTACAGAAAGCACCTGGGAGAAGCCCTTTCACGGAGAAAAGGCAATCTTAGCTGTCAAACATTTACCAACAGGACAACAACTCAGCCCCATTTGTACAGAACCGCAAACAACTCTGCATTTTCCGTAGCAAGAGCGGAGATGATGTAGCTGCACGTAGGTGCCTCTTACCTTGAGCTCCTTCCAGCTGTCAAGCAGCCTGGTAGCCAAATCGCTCACATCCACAATTTTGTCCGTTTGTTCTTGGCTTCTCTCACTCTCGACGTCCGAGACGCCTTCCTCTTCATCTTGAGATGGCGTTTCCATCGTAATGGGCTCTTCCAGCTTCGCCCCGTTGCTCTCTTTGACCTCTGCTTCAGGCTCAGTCTCCAGCTCAGCAGCTTGGGGTTTGCTGCTCTCCACCGGCGCATCGACGGTAGCTTTGATCTCCTGCTGCTGCTGTTGCTCCTCTGACACCTCCATCGGGGCACCCTCCAGCTGGTCCAGGTCCTCTTTGCCCTCCTTCCCTTCCAGCTCACTGGTCGTATCAGAGATGGCACTGTCCATGCTGTTTTCACTTATAATTTTCAGCCTTCGAAATACCAGCTTCTTCGGGGTGTCCGTGTCACCTTCCGCGCTCTGCTTGGTGGAAAGATCTGGCGTGTTGAGCGGCGTGTGAGCCCGCGAGGTGTTCTCGCTGGAGTAGCCGTCCCCTTCGCTGAGCTGCGGGACAGCGGTCTTGGTCTGAGCCCAGCGCTGAATAATGGGAAGCACTTTGCTCTCCTCCAGCATGTTCTTGGTAGGTATAGGCAGGAGCTCTAGTGTCTTCATTATCTAATCGCAAAGACAAAAATCACAATGTTAGAGCCATTAGAATTTAAAACCGTCTCCAACCTGGAACAATTTCCTTTTCTCAACAAGAGGTAACTCCGAAATATCCATCTGATGGTGACAGGTC
>NW_009259116.1:108675-114487 GCF_000687185.1 Egretta garzetta | reverse complement strand
TGAACCGCAGCGGCCAACTTCTGCTGAGAGCAAATAAACCGTGAGTGGGTGGAAAACAGTGAGCACAAGTATTTAGGAATTAAACTAATTTAGCAATTAGTTGCAATTAAACTGATTTCAAAGAGCTCAGGCGCTTACGGCTGGTAACACTCATTCCTAGGAGCAGCAATACAACCATACGCAGTTAGATATGCTGCATGAAAGAAAACCTGATCAGAAATGTCCAGATACATCAGCAGTCAAAACAGAAGAGACTGACACAAAAACAGTTTGCTAATACTGGGAAAGCTTTTTCCTCGCTCAACAGAGGTGCCCTGTGCTGCAGCAGAAGCTGGAGGGCTACCAGCGTCAGTGGGAGGGAGACAGTCTGCTGCTCGTGGAGGTAAACCTTATGCACAAAGAGATCACAGAATCATAGAACCCCAGGTAGGAAGGAACCTCAAGGATCATCTGGCCCAACCTTGCTAGGCAAGAGCCCAGTCTAGACAAGATGGCCCAAGCACTCTGTCCAGCTGTGTCTGGACAATGTGTTCAATGTGGTGGAGTCAACCCCTCCCCTGGGGAGATTATCCCAATGGGTGACTGTTCTCATGGGGAAAAATTTCCCTCTCATGTCCAGTCAGAATCTCCCCAAGAGCAACTTGTGCCCGTTCCCCCTTGTCCTCTCCATGGGACTCCTTGTGAAAAGGGAGTCTCCATCCTTTTTGTAGCCACCCTTTACATACTGGTACGTGGTGATGAGATCCCCTCGGATCTCATCACCGAGGGGATCTTTTCTCAAGGCCGAACAAACCCAGCTCTCCCAGCCCATCCCCGTACAGCTGAGAGAGGCTTCCCAGCCCTTGGATCATCTTGGTGGCCCTGCTCTGGGCCCCCTCCAGCCTGCCCACAGGTTTTTTTGTATAGATATGGACAACTGGGGATCTTCCTTCAGTCGTCCACCCACAAGATGAGGTGAGCATCTCTGATACTGATGGCACTTCCAGCTGATTTGATCTTGACAGAAAATGAGGCTGCCGCTAGCACCTGTACTCCCACTACCACCACAATATGCTTCCAGCAGCCAACAAGGCAGTCCCAGGAACAGGGATCCTCCTTTAGACACTGTGAAACACCTGGAGATACTGGGTCATGAAGCCAGCACAGTGTCAGAGATCACAGCTCACACTAGAGTGCTTTCCCTTGGAGACCAGCCAAAAAGCTTGGCCTCAACTGGGTTGTGTCCGAAGGCCGAGATGAGAAACAAATTACTGAAAAGCTCTTCAAAATCCTTTTACAAAACCTGTCAGTTCAGAAAGAAGCACCAGTCGTTAAATGAGCACAACCTTTCCAGGATCCAGCAAGTGACTTCAGCAACTCCTCTCCCAAGACCAGACCCCAAATCGCTGTTTTTGAAGCAAGAAATAGCCAACCCTTCTACAGGACTTTTCAACTTGGTCACTTCTAAAACCAGCCCTCCAGGGTGAAGGACAGGAGATGATTTTATGGCATTACGTTAATTTCTGCCATGGGCATCCAATGGCCAGAAGACCATTTATCTTAAAACAATGACAGTTTTACAAAAAAAGGGGGAAAAAAGCAGTGTGATCTGGCCCCTATCCCAAGTCCCACTTGCAACACAGTTAAGAATTACCTGGATTTTAAAAGAATATATCCAATCCACAGAAACCCACCCAAAGTTGACAGTGCATTGTGACCAGATGCCTCAGGAGCGGAGACGAAGCTACCACTACCACAGCAATTCCAGTTCCCCTCTTGAAGCGTGAGGGGGAGCAGCTCTGGGTTTGAGATCAATGAGGTTGAGCGCCTGAATCTATTCCAGGGGAAAACCAGAGTCTAACCTGACCACTGATTTCTCCAAAGCCAGAGGTCGAAGATGAGTTGGAGGTGAGCTACCTAGCAGCTCTACAATGCCATGGCACCTGTACATCAGGGGAGCAAGAGCTAGGCACCATATGTACAAAAATCCAGGCTTGAGACTCCCTTGGAGCAACGGCTCCAACATCTATCAAGGGGGATGGATCCTACCTACCCCCAAAGAAGAAAACACTGCAGTCCCAAAGGGGAATAGCTCAGCCCCCTTCTAAGCGTCGGTTACTGCAACAGATTAACTCAGTCCCTGTAGATTTGGTCTCAAAAGATCTTTCTGTAGCCCCGTGAGCAGCATCTCCCCATAGAGCAACACGGAGGTGATGCACGGCGATGAGAGGAACGTTGACTCATCAGCTATCAAGCCCTTCTGCTTCAGCTGTAAGCACTGAAAAGGAGCATCACACCAGGAGAGAAAACTTGAGGCACCTGCTGAATCCATGCCTCGTACGCAGCGGACATGGCCCATCGGCAACAAGACGCTCTGCGCAGCACAAGGCCGATGCCGTATGGGTAGGTCTACGCAAACCTTGCAAGTCAGCAAGCTCTGACCTAGCATCAGAGACTCCTAAACCCACAGCACTGAAGTTTTTCAGGTGGTTACAGCCAAAGCTTTGTCTTAGTAAGGATGGATGAGGACTAGGCGGTGGAACAGGTGGCCTTCCCATAGGACACGCCACAGACTGGGCAGATCTGCTGTCCCTCTCACCACCAGTGACATAGGTGCTTTGAGAGAAGTGCCAAAGCCTGATACTGAGCTGGGTTCCAAAAACTTTTGAGGTATACTCATCCCACCCCAAGAGCTGAAGGCTCACAAAAGCCCACGTAGGCAGCTCTTCATCTCCCGATACCAATAGCGCCCATTTCTCAGAGGAAACACCTGAACCGATGGTGTTAAAGAGGAGAAAGGCATGAGTAGGACACAACTCATTCAGAAATGCTAAGTCCCAGCCTGGAGAAAGACTGTGCTGAGCTAAGGAAGCAGGGCTGGGCAGGATCATCAGGGCTTCTGAAAAACAAAGGAGAAGACAGCAGGAGTAGAGGCGCCCTGAGCTCTAGAGCTCACGTGGCTTCTGCTTTCTTGCTCAGGACTGAGGACCACGTGGGCCTCTCCAAACTGCAGAGCAACCTTCTTGTAGAAGCATCTTTAACGACGGAACTTCCAGATGTCGTTCTGCATGCAACGCTGGAGTGCATACAGACAACAAATATCGGAGTTCCACTTCAGACTGTTAATACCTCCAATTCCCTGTGCAGTTCAGTACGGAATAAACAGCAACAGCGACGACCTTTACTTAGGTCTGGCTCATGTCACTAACTCAGAAAAACCACAGGAGCAAATTCTTTCCATATATTAAGGAACTCCCTTAAAGCAGAAGTTTTAGGCTGCAGTTTTAAGGATACCTGCAGTTTGTTTTCAGGAACACTTGGAATAGAATATGTATATTTAAAAAAAAATAAAAAAAAAAAAAAAAAAAAAGAGAATCATCATGCTCGTGGGCAATTAGCAATGCTGCTAGGAAAGCTTTGAACCCGAGGGAATTACTGACCTCCAGCTGCAACTTCAGGTTGTTAGCGGTGCTTCCTCTCCCATCGCCCAGCTCCGTCATCCAAATCCAGAGGAGAGATAAGCCGTGACACTCCAGGAAGGACTTCAGGCAGGACTGCGAGTGCGTGTTCTGGATGAGCCAAAGTTAGAGAGAGTCCGTGGGAATGGCCAGAGACTTACAGGCAAAACCCCCTTCGATTTCCACAGGCTGCCATGGCTAACTGCTCGACCGGGCCGATGTTACCTGTCAAACCCGCTGCAGAAACCAGAACTAGGCACCTGCCAAGATCAGCGCACGTCCTGTGTAATTTAAGTGGCCGTAACTGCCGGGTCTGGAGCTGTAACGCATGCAGCGGAACCGTTCTAACCGTTACCCGCTGGGCAGCTCGTACCGGGGAATAAAACGTCACGATAATGGATTGCGCAGAGAACTGGCTGCGACTCCTCTGCGGGCAGGCAGGGGTGAGAAGGCAGGATAATCTTGGAGATAAGAGAGCTATGGTTTTAAGCCAACAAATTACTCGTTTACAATCTAAATCCCTCCTGTACAACTCGCTTCAAGACAGGGGCATTTTGCATCACCACCCAAGTTCTCCCAAATACGAAACGAGCCAAGGGTGGAGGTTACGCACCCAAGCAGAACCGCTCGGCTCGCGCTCGGGATGCCGGCAGAAGCGCGAGACCGTTCGCCCACCTTCCCCCTCCCCCTCTAACGAGAGCCCCAAGGACACTGCTCTACCAGGACATGGTTTCCTCCCCTGCAGCCGGCACCTCCTCACCTGTATGAGTTTGAGGCAGGTGAGCTTCTGCTCCAGAGTTTCGATCCGAACCATCAGCCGGGATAAGCTGAGGACTTGGTTCTTATCGGAGAGACCCTCTCCATTCTCCAGCAGCGCTTCCAGCTCCCCGTCCACCTATGACGGCCAAAAAAAACCCCAAAACAACTCTCAGGTCGTGCCAGGCTCATGCCACTCTATGTGATGGCAGAGATAATCCATTCCCTGGCTTGGAGAGCCAGGAGAAGCCTCTCCCCAACAATTTGCCCATAGGGAAAAGCAGCCTGGCTTGAATTCGACTCAACGTGGTTGGGTTTCCTTTATCTGGCCTATTATAGGGGTGGGTTTTAGGACTTTAAATCCCGTACAAGAGCGCTCCATTCCTATCAGTTCTGTTTATACTGGGGACAGAGGGCAGCCAGTTGCACTCCCGCCTGACACGCAGGCAGGAATCCCCCGACTCCCAATATCCCAGGGAATGGTGCCTTTTAGATGTACACATCTAACGCTGCACAGAGGAAATTCCAGGTGCCTGCACCAAAATACTCCCTTTTTATCCTTGCACCTAGGAAAACAGATGTGCGCTGAGAGATTATCCTTAATTGCAGAGAGATTTACTTCTTTAAACACCTAACCGGTATTTACGATCTTCACAACCAGAGGCGCATTCCTCTCCGTGTGGACACCAAAATTAGCGACGTTCATAATTTAGCCTACTGCTCGGTGCCACCAATTAGCATTTTAAAAGCACTTATAAACGACTTATAAATGATTTCTTGGCTTCCTGCCTCTCCGGTACAGTAAATAAAGACGAAGCCAGCGTTTTCAAAGGTAGCTTCTCCCAAAAGAGCAGGTAACAAATCTGATTTGTAGGCATCGAGATTTATATCTTCAAGGAGAGAGCAGTCACATCTCGTAGGAAGCAAAAGGAGCCCATCCGAGTCTCCTGCAGCCATCTGCACCCAGGAAAAACTCCCTTTTTACTCCTTTGCTCAGATTTCCCTGCGGTTTCCTACATCTACCGTGTGAACCCATCGCTGCAATTCAATCCGGGGAGTAGCTTCATAGAAGAGGATTACGTGCATGAAAGGCTATAAAAAGACTTAAAAAAAAAAAAAGGCTGGATTTAAGTAACATATTTCATTCACGTCCCTCTGCAAACACAACTGTAACTGAAGTCAGCACAAAGGCAGCACACGTTCATACAAGTTCCTCCTGGAAGCTACCTTACCTCTAGGCTAAAGCAATTAAGAGATTCAAATTTCACATCCCAGCCTGGAGATGGCAAACATCTGCGCCCTTTCAGCTGTCAAATTTCAGGTAATGTCCTAAACGGTGAAGCTGGTATTGCCCGTCTTTCACCGACGTTTAAAAATCATGCAACACAAACCAAATTTTTAAAACCACATAGAATTTAGCATGGGTTTTAGTAGCATGCAGTATGGATAACAGGCTAAAGTCCCTCTCTGGTGGGACTTTGTGCTAAGCTGTGTTCAGTTTTGGGCCCCTCCCTACAAGAAAGACGTTGCGTTGCTGGAGCATGTCCAGAGGAAAGCAACCAAGCTGGGGAGGGGTCTGGAGCCCCAGGCTGCTGGGGAGCGGCTGGGGGAGCTGGGGG
>NW_009259116.1:103421-108556 GCF_000687185.1 Egretta garzetta | reverse complement strand
ATGGCAGGGGTAGGGGAGCGGTTGGGCTGGGGGAGCTGAAAGATCTTTTCCAACCCAAACTATGCTATGATTCTAAGTAACCCAGAGAAAAATAATACAGATTTAACTAAAGCTCCAAGAAAACACAAGTATTGAGGGTCCCTGTGAAATAAAATGATACAAATACACCACAGAATCATAGAATCCTAGGTTGGAAGGGACCTCAAGGATCATCCAGTCCAACCTTACATCCAATGAAAAAACTGAACCTTGAGTTGAGGTCATCATGAGTCATTGATCACAGAAGTCTACGGAGGTGACCCAAAGGCTCACAGAGGGAGGATGAAGCCCAGGGTCAGCCCTTTGTTGCTGCTGCTCTTAGAAATAAATAAAACCACACATACAAGGGAGAACCAGACTCACCGAGTCCTTCTTACGGGAGCGCTCCTTCTTCATTTTCCCCCCGGCGGCTCGGATGCTGACCCTGTTCTCTCCTCCCAGGTAACCCCGGCAGTTGGCCGAGCCGCAGAAACATTTCTGAGCCTCTTTGCTGTTGGTGGGCATAAGAACAGTTCAATAAACAGATCAACCACGTCCACAGCGAGTTATTTTACCCCACTCTGAAGTGCATCCTTAGAAGAAAGGGAACTTCTCTGCAGGACAAGGCCTTCCTGGCCACTGAAAATTCGAGCAAAGTCTTTATTTCTAACGCAGCTACCATGACCCCATGTCGTCTCAGATGGAAACCAAAGCCTGCTTCACTTCCAGGCTCTTTGACGGTCAAGAACCAGAAAGGAAAAGGTGGAGGTGTTGGGTCTGCTAACTTCTTGCCACACATTGCGATCAATATATTAATTTTCCTAATGAGTATCTTGATTATATATACTCATTAGGAAAAAGGCTTGCATTTTATTGCTCAAAACAGAATAAAGAATGGGCTGGGGATTCATGGAAATAGTAAGATTCATGAGGAAAATGTTTTTTTGCAAGGATATACAGCCACGGAGAGCAGAAGAGCTATAAATTGTATTAACTTCAGGCAATATTGCTACAAAGCCTCTGCATTTTCTACTTGACATACCGTAAATTTTCAACTGTGTGCCACAATTGCGTGGGAGAATGTTGGTTTGTTTGGGGTTTTTCTTTTTTTTTTTAAATGTGCATAATCCACCAGAGGAACGTGGCTCTGCAGTACTGGTGGTAAGAACCAGGGAAAATCAACTGCAGGATCTTTTACAAAGCAGAACCTGAGCTCAGGAAGGACAAAACCAAGAGATCAGAGCTGGAAAACTCCAGCAAGACGAGACTAGATTCACTGAACTCAGATATGCAAGATCCTGGTTGACGATATAGCAAAATGATTCTCCACCAGAGAGGCCCTAACAGGGCCCCAGTACTAAACCCCAATAATTTTGGCTAAGCCATATACAGACAAAAATAAAATTATGGGTGTATAGCCTGCATATTCCGTGACCTTACCCAGCTTTAGAGATATTCCCAGGTGCCTAGAAATTAAACAGGCCTTGCTGCAAGAGCAACCTGAAAGGCTGGGGCTAAGTTTGCCTGCCTTCCTGCAAGTTTGCAGCAGGAACAGAAAACTACGTGACAGCACCTGATGCTTTAGCACAAATAATTTTATAATGCAATAAAAAATTCATTTCCGATTCTTCCACACAGAAAGAGCCATAGCGTTGCATAAGGCCAGCTCCAGAAGGAAAGACGCTCCTGAAACAACTGTATTCAATAAAAAAAAAATAAGGATTATAGAAGGGATCTACAACGAATCTCATAATTACAGGTTGCTTCCAGCCTGTCAGAAGCTATTTTGTGCTAATCGCATTAAAGAGAGTGAAATACTTCGACATACACCTGGACAAGCAGTAACATAAAAATATCAAGCTCAGGTTTAGAGAAGGGAGCCAAAGCCCACGCTGGAGCTTGCACACCTGCACTTCTGGAGTCGGACAGGAAGAGGGAACGGGCTGTCTGTTGGGCTTTTACAGCTCTGCAAGTATCTGCAAAGTCATAAAACAGGGGTGGGCGGGGAAGAAGAGGCATTATTTAAGAGTATTGCAAAGTCTGGAGCTTGGGTAATTAATAATTAGACAGAGGAAAGAAACAAGTCAAGATAAATATCTGGGAAATTTCCACTGAGGAGAGATGGTATGAAGTGGAACAAAAAGGCAATAAAGTGACCCTGGGAAAGGCGTATTAAATCAACAGGAAATTCCTCTCCCAATCTCTTGTGTTAGAAATGGAAGACACTTTATCCAGGTAGCTTTTTCTACAGTCGAATTCCAGTTCATTGACAACTGCTCTGCTAGAGGAGGCTTTGCAATGGTTTGGTTCGGAGCAGGATTCCTGCGTCGCACCAACGCTCACAAAACCCCACTTCCAGCAGCTGAAGCAGAGAAAGCCAAAACGTACCCGTATCTCTGGAACTGGTAATCAAACGTCAGCTCCGAGCCCGACGGGACCAGTTTGGTGGTGAAAAATCCAACTCTGAGCTGCCCATTCACAGTCCACTAAGGCAAGGGAAAAACCAAGATGACAACAGTTACTACAAAAGCCAGGCTTGACTCTGGTTTTGCTTTAAATTAACAGGACTAATCCTTCAAACAGCATCGCTGAATTTAAAATTTGCCAACTGGATCGGCAGCACTTGCCCATTTCAAAGGTAGTTGTTTCCATTTCACTAAGTTACGCCAAAAAAAAAAAAATCCCCACCAAAACAAAGGGACATAAAGATAAAGGAGAAATGCTTTTCACTCCGAGCTTGCCAAGTCGCAAGGCAGTGGAAGTGAGAAGCCAGCAGCTTTGATCCAGCAGTTTACCTTTTGTGTCTCGCAGTTTGGTTCACAGCTGTGGTTCATAAAACGAGAGCAGTTTCCTTTCTGGGTAGCATCGATTATCTGAAAAGAAAAGGAAACACCAAATAGAGCAAAAGGGCCTCCCGCCCTCTGCAGCAGGCAGCGGTACGAAGCGGTCGAGCTACGAACACCACGCGTTTGAACGCAACCCGCAGAGAAGTCATCGCTCTTTCCTGCTCCAGCTATCAACCTGATTTGGTTTGGGGAATGGGGTTTGTAACGCTATTAAGTGTGCGTGTGTGTCCCCACAAAAAAAAAGAAGAGCGCTAAGCAACTGGCACGTGGTTCTTAGTTTTCATTGCAGGTTAATACAGAGTTCTTTTTTGATTTTTGATTTTAATATCTCTGGTTCTGACCCTCTGGTACATGGTACAGTGACCACGAGGGCTGAGGAAGGCAAACATCCCTGCCACAGGCATCGTACTCACAGAGAAAGGTCCTCTCCTGGATCACTTCTATAACTGGAAACGCTCCCCTGTGCCCCCTTGTGATCAGATAATGTCCCACGGCAGCTAAGAAAAATGGCTTACTTTGGGAGAGGAAGAGGAAAAAAGCACTCTGGGTATTTTTAGCTCATTTACTGTAAAACTACCCAGACCCAGAAAGTCTTGACAGAAGAGACAAGCAGAATACGATATTAAATTTCTATTTATACACTTTGTTCTCAGCAGGGGAGGGCCCGTCGCCCAAGGTAAGCAAGGCTGCGCTCTCTGCGTCGCAGCTCCACCATCCCTTAGAGCTGAAGCAAAGATAAATAATTAAGAACTTCTGGGATATAAATATTTCAGTGAGAGTAACCCTGCACACAGGGATGCCACCAGCTAAAAGCATCCCAATTTCATGGGGTTCTGTGAGCAGGGGAAGAAAGGAAAGGTGGTTTCTTGGTGTGTCTTCCAGACCGGTTTATTTGGGTATCCGAGAAGGTTGAGCTTGGCTTGAAACACCTCCCCAGGCTGGGACAGACACGGGTTCTCTCCCACAGAGATTTGCTTGTGTGGAAGGGATGGACCATACTCCATCCTTTCCCTTGGGAGGACAACTTCTCCTCTCCAAGGACAAAGGGATAGAGTTAAGCTACCAGATTTCTGTCAAACCAGGTTAAAACTGAGCAATGGGTTACAAAAAAATGGAAAGTATGACAAGGCAAAGCCAGCCAAAGTCTCCTTTCCTTAGGAAAACGTTTCTAATAGATCCAGGACGTTGCTTAGCGGGTTCACAGGGAGTCGGCGTGGTACGTGACCAGGGCAAAGCCCAGCCAGCCTCCCCCGAAGCCGAGCACAGCTCACCTCATCGTTCTTCAGGGCCATGAAATAATAGTGAATGTTCTTGTTCCGGGCATACTCCTTCACGCGAGCCTTGAACTCTTTGTGATCCAGCACTTCTCCGCAGTACTCCAAGACGAAAGTGTTGCTGCAAAGCCCAAGAGGAAAAAAGCATCACTCCACTTAGCTGCAAGCAAGGAACACCAAGGAACAGAAAATAACCGCTGCTGAGACGGGTTCTCCGAATACAGCTTGCAGCCAGGTCATCCTGGTGGTGTAGCTACCATTATTATACGCTTTAATCTCGGGCAATTCTGATTAATTGATTTTTTTTAGGCTACCAGGTGGGTAGGGGTATCAACACATAAGAATGAAGCTCCCCTTCGAGCAGGGTTTATTCTGTAGAAAAACAAGACCTTGTGGGTGATGTGAAGAGGAAAATGAGGAGCACTAAGAGAAGGTGCTGGCTGTCTGCACCTTGCTGGTCTGGCGGGTGAAATGAGGAGTCGATAGAATATCATTTTAACCGTAGGAAAGGGGAGATTCAAAGCAGGGATGGAAGAGAACAACTCACTTACCCCTACACTCGGACACAAACCTCACAGGCTGCATTCTGCAGCACAGCCAGGCTTTAAAAACTCCAGTCTATCAAGACGCATCGCGAAACAACTTTTCTTGATACCTGTCCTAAGTTTCCCCTTGCTTAATCATAGAATCATAGAATGGTTTGGGTGGGAAGGGACCCCCAGAGGTCACCCAGCCCAACCCCCCTGCAGGAGCAGGGACACCTTGAACCACATCAGGTTGCTCACAGCCCCCTCCAACCTGGCCTGGAAGGTTCCCAGGGATGGGGCCTCCACCCCCTCTCCACCCCCTGCCAGGGTTTCACCACCCTCACTGGAAAGAATTTCTTCCTTACATCCAGTCTAAACCTCCCCTGCTTCAGTTTAAAGCCATCCCCCCTTGTCCTGTCCCAGCTGGCCCTGCTAAAAAGCTTGTCCCCCCCTTTCCTCTGGGCCCCCTT
>NW_009259116.1:97589-103101 GCF_000687185.1 Egretta garzetta | reverse complement strand
TTTCCTCCCCCCAGCCTGTATTGATACCAGGGGTTGCCCCGACCCAGGGGCAGGACCTTGCCCTTGGCCTTGTTGAACCTCATGAGGTTCCTATGACCCCACCTCTCCAGCCTGTCCAGGTCTCTGGATGACATCCCGTCCTTCTGGTGTGTCAACCGCACCACTCAGCTTGGTATCACCCTGAAGCCGTCAATTCTTTCTTTGTGCTTAACCAGGAGAGCACCAGGAAAGCAAAAGCTCCTGCCCAGCTCCACCTGGAGCAAGCACCCTGTGTTTTCAGCAGGTATCACCCACCCCATTTCCTTCCCATCAATCCCAGCACAGCTCCGTGGTGGCCTTCCAGCCCACACATACAAATTACATCTTCCCCCACCTCCCCGTCCACCCAAAAAAAACGGTTCTGGTACGCTGATCTGCTCCTTCAGCTCATAACCCAGCCATATCTTTCTCCTAGATGCCTCCTAGCCTGCAGATACCAACATGAAGGTGTCAGCAATGGTCTTCCAACGACCTGCTGCTTCGTCGGTTCAGCTCCCCTCAAAGTCCCAACCACAGAACTCCAAGCCTGGGAAACGGGCGCAGCGGCAGGACAGCGAGGAGAGGCAAGCAAGAAATATCTTTGAACAAACCCACATCAGGTGGGACGGGTCATCTACTGGGCGTAAAACTTCTTCAGCCTTCACTGGATTTGCGACAGTCCGCAGACTGTCTTCTGGTGGGACGACTACCAGGAGAAGGTTGCCTTCTCCCAAGACAAGCTTCAGCTCCGCAGCAACGTTTTGCCAGCCTGCAAATCTCTCTCCAAAAGTCAGCTTTTCAGAACAGCACACACAGAAACAAAAGCAATATTCCAGCCAGCCCCCAACTTAAGTCGCCATAACAAGTGTTGAGGAACCACATCCAAACCCCTTGACACACGCAGGCCAATCGCAGTAGGCACTTTGGCTGCTCTTGTTGATTTATCTACCCTCTCACCCAAGATGTTCTTCACAGGGTTACCTCCTTCCCCTCTTTCTCAACATCCCTGACCCCAGCACACCCAGCAGGCACGACGCTTGCTACGGTGAGCTGTTTGCTACCAGCCATACCTTTACTACAACCTCCACACCTTGCCTTCAAAAGAAATTCCTTACACTTTAAATAAAACCGGACCTGATCCTTCCATATTGGGCAGCAGCACTGCTTCAGTCCCCATCACTAACCGCTTCCCTGCACGGGCGTTATTCCAAAAACAACCGGGCCCTGCTCTTGCAAAGGTTAGGTCCGGTAGCACCAGGGACTTCTCAGGTCATCTGGCAAATCTGGAAAATCAGGAGCCAGAAAACGCGACGTTTTTGCGAGGGGGTGCAAGAGACCAGCGACGGGGAGCGCTCGCTCGTTTTAACCATCGCTCAACGCTGCTGTCTTTTACATAAACACAGCGTGAAGGCGCTCGCAGTTAAACATATTGGGTTGACAAGGCAGAATTGTTTTCACTGCATTTTAGACAACTTGGCATACCCCTCTAAAGCAATCAACCCCCCTCCCCGTACATTCCTGTGAATCAGCCTCCTATATGCGATATAGCAGTACCAAACTCTGCCGTGAGACCTATAGCTTTCTCAAGCACCAGAAACATTGCGATTCCTCAGGACTCTTTGTCTTCAACAGAAGCAAAAAAAAAAAAAAAAAATTTAAAAACAAAAAATCACGAGTTTCCATGGAAACCCCCTAAAATACCCAGAGTTAGAGCAAATCTTTGCACAATTAAGTTCTAGGCAGATTGTCTTGAAGCTCAGTCTCTGGTGCGCTGGAGACTGAACAGACTCACCATGCCCATCCCACCGCCTCTCGAGATGGAAACCAGAGCCTGGTGAAACTCCCACGTGCACGACCCTGCTCTCCCCACGGCAGGACACCCCAGCAATTGCTTCTACAAAGGCCGTTGTTCATCTGGGGAGCAGCACGACTGATTTCTGCTCGCCCTGCGTGGATCCGAGAGGACACCCACGCCCACACGACCTGCACACAAATGATGAGCTCTGAACTTGGGGGAGGAAAATCCACCTGGGTCTTGCTATGCCGTGTCAGTTCACTGCAGCCGCTCTCATCTGGAGACACCTCCCGCTTTGCTCCCTTCTCCCAACAAACCCCATCTCCACCTCCTGCTCATTCCCATCCTCCTGCTGCACCTTGTGTTTCAGGCCCCAGCATTTGAATGTCCTTGCTCCTCTCTCTTCCCTCATGGCCTCACCTAAAGCTCTTTTTACTGCTGGGAGTATGAGAAAGCGTCAGCTCAGCATGGCAGAAGGCAACTCCTTGACTTACCCTACCTAGTGGGAAGGCATTCCCGTCTCAGACCGGCTCCTTGCACACGCACCTACAGAGCAAAACGTACCCAGCCCTACTCTTCTTCCCAGCCACGCTCATTTTTTTGGGTACAAGTTTCCAAACAGGACTGTAATTCCAAAAATATCAGCAAAACCAAAAGCATCCATCCCGCTGCCACGGGTTCAAGCATCACACAAGCCTTGCCTCCAAGTCCCACCAGCTCCGTTGTGCCAGACACCGTCGATGAAGGCACTGATCCAGGCACAACGGGCAAATTCTTCTCGTGGAAGAGAGACGAGTCACACGCAGACTCAGATCTGTAAGCACGGCTGATGTCAAACCAGCGCTTGGAAGTACAGCCGTTAACTAACAACAGGATAACGGGGGAGGAAAGATCCCCACGGGATCCTGATGTAGTCCGAAAGGGAGGAGGACGCAAGAAGAGGTTAAGTCTTGCAGAGGTGGGAAGAGAAGAAGAGGAGACCCAACCAGAGCGTGTGCTCCTGCAATGCCGTGGAGTGGGGACAGAGAAAGAAGGGAAGAAGGAAGGGAAGACAGATTAAACACAAGATGAAGCCACGGCAAGGCTGTCAGAAATTCTAATGAGAAGAGAGCAAAACCAGAGTGGGAGATCTAACACGCAATTAGTGGCTACGTACGTGCTGGTAACTAAGAGGGACACCTGACAGAGGACGAGGACGGTATATAAAGCTGGAAGAACCTCAGCCAATCTACAATGCCAGTGAAACTAAGAAAACGCAAGCAACTAATTTTCCCTTCACGGGGGAGTCAAATAGCACGAGGACGTCATCCGAAGAGCAAAGGCTTACGATGGCAGGTCTTTGGCAGCTCTCAGCCCCCAGCCTTTCTTCTCCGTGAGGATCACTTCCACATCGGCATGCTGTTTCTTCTGGAAGCGCCTGTTGGAGCAGTAGTCGCCATTTGGGCACCTGGAAGAACTAAGGGAAGGAAACAGAACAAATCAATTCCTAGCAGGACAACAGCGACAGCAGAAATGGCTCAAATGGGAAATAGATACCAAGGAACCATAATAAATTCAGTGTAAAGCCTTCAAACCGGTTTTGCTATAAAAAGCATAACCATCTGACTGTCAACATGCTAATGCAGACAAATTATTTCTGGAAGGAAGATAAAAACATTTGGAATGCGAATGCTTTTGATGTCGTACAATCAAAATGGGATGAACAGGCCTCTTCGCCCCATGTTTTTATGGGTTCTACCCCCAAGATATCTCATTCCCTGGGCAGCCCCTTCCAGCCCCTGACAGCCCCAAGGGGAAGGAATTGTTCCCCATGCCCAACCTCACCCTGCCCTGGCACAACTTGAGGCCGGTGCCCCTCGTCCCATCGCCCCTTCCCTGGGAGCAGAGCCCGACCCCCCCGGCTCCCCCCTCCTCTCAGGCAGTTGCAGGGAGAGATAAGGGCTCCCCTCCTTCCCCCGTATCTACTGCCTGGGCTATGAAATAAAAAAAAAAAGGAGAGGGGCAGGGCTTCTGCCAGATAATTCCTCTCCTTCCACCCCAGCTGGTGGCAATCCTCACGCCAGGGGGTGAATCCCACCAAGCACCCTGCCTCCCGCACACAACAGAGCTCCCTCTTCTCCTAGCCTCTTCCAGGAGGGAAAAGGAGACAACAGCCATAGCCTGGTGAGGCTCTAGGGAGAGGAGAGAGATGCAAAAGGAGAAATGAGAGGAATTAAGGATCTCAAGTAGGGCTACATTTGCTTTTCTGACCCACTCCGACCACGCTTATGATGAACTAGGGTGAAGGCTGAGGAGCAGAAGCCTCCAGGCATTTGTAGCAGGTTTTAACAGGAGGTTGCAAAGGTCTAGCCTCCTGCAGAAGACCTAAGGTCAGATTTAAATGCTGGTGTGTAGGCTCTGAAGATCACTCCACACCAGTCAGGGAAAGGGAGAGTGCACAGGCAGCTTGTTGCCACCACCCAGGAAAGCCTGGGTTCCTTCAGGGGCTCCCAAGTCATCTCATGGACACCACCGCCCAAGGCCGCCAACTCACGAAAGGCTACTCACCACTCTATCATGAGCAGGCGATTGAGACAGTCTTCTCCACAAGCAACCTCCCCCTGAGCTCGCTCTTCTTTGGAGAGAGGCGGGCATTCGCACAGCATTCGCTTGATATCCCGGTGAGATTTGTTCTTCTTCCTATCGCAGAGAAGTCATTGGAACACAGGTTAGACAGCAGCTGGGTAGAGAAATTACTCCTCAGTCTTCATTAGTTGTTCCCAGAGGAAATTAATTTATTGCCTAGAACCTGGGCGTATGGACCAACTACCTCTGGATAACCACAGGAAGGTACAGGGGTAACCAAGGACGCTCAGTCTGTTTTGCGCAGGAGGTGAGGACTTTCTGTTGACAAAAGATGATTTCTCAGAAAGACATCCCAGGGTATTTAACTTTTTTTCCTCAATGTCCACAACCCAGTTTTACTTCCAGTATAGACGCACCCATGCGCACACGCCTACAGCCAGAGGAAGGGCTGAAACCCCTTGGTTTTGCCATACAAGAAACCAATTCCCAGAAAATTCAGCCCTAATTTTTCTGGACAGAGGATTTCTCACCACGTAGCACAAGTTCTAAGGTTTAAACTAAAAGGATAAACTTTGATTAGCCTCTCATGATACACTATATTCTATAATCATGTCTAACACCATGGCAACAACCTCCAGAGATCCTGTCCAACCTCAGCTACTCTGTATTATCCATTTGGTTTCACTGATCCAAAGGCTGGGAGAAAACCGATATTCTAAAATATTAACATATAAACCACGAGTTGAGCACACGCGCCAATTTAAACCAGCATTCTTTTCACAAAGCAAATTGGAGGCTTTGGCTACTTAAACCTCTGCTTCACTGTCAAACAAGACAATGAAAAAGAAAACAAGAAAACTGTAGTTAGAGAAAAGGCAGGGGCATCAAAGGCATCTACGAATTGGCATCTTAGTTGCCATGAGATGATTGAGGGATCAAGCGCTCCCTCAGTCAGCGGGAGTGTGGGTCTGCTGGGGGGGAGGGGGGCTCTGCAGAGGGACCTGGCCAGGCTGGATCCATGGGCCCAGCCCAGTTGGGTGAGGGTCAACAAGGCCAAGGGCCGGGTCCTGCCCTGGGGTCACCACAACCCCACGCAGCGCTCCAGGCGTGGGGCAGAGGGGCTGGAAAGCTGCC
>NW_009259116.1:95947-97494 GCF_000687185.1 Egretta garzetta | reverse complement strand
GGGGGGAGGGGTCTGGAGCCCCAGGCTGCTGGGGAGCGGCTGGGGGAGCTGGGGGGGTTCAGCCTGGAGCAGAGGAGGCTGAGGGGAGAAAAAAATGAATTACTTTTACAAACTACCATGGGTACAAGAATAACGTGTTTACTTGACGCTGATGCCTGTAATGCCACCTGTGGAAGTCCTGCCTGATACTCAAGTCAATGTTAGACAGAGGGGACGCTGCAAGACAACTGAGAAGAGGGTTATAAACAAATCCTCCCCCCCCCATACTCTTCAATCTTCCACCTCTTCTCATCACCTGTCTGGGCCCAACCAGCATCTTCTGTTTAGGAGAAGAGACCTGGGGTGAGGTTAAGCACTTGCCCAGCATCATCTCCTCTATGAGCAGCTTTGCTAGCCAATGGGGAATGCGCCATCCCTCCCTCCCTCCCTCCCTCCCAGTTATGCCAATTTGGCCATAAAAAATAAAGGCTATCACACAATCCTAGAGAAGTTAAAATCTAAAGTTGCTCTAGGCAAGGGAAAAAAGAAAAAGGGTAAAAAAAAAAAAATCCGTTACCTTTCTGTCAAGTACACATTCTCCTCAATAAGGTCAAAGTAACAGGGCATCTTTCCTTGCTTGGCAAACTCCTTCCAGCGCTGGGGGTCTCTGAAGTCGTCCATGATGCACAACCGACCGACCATGGAGGAGTCCTGTGGCGCCGACTCCACTTGCTCCCCCTCCGGTTTCACCTTCTTCTTCTCCCTCGAGTCCACGTCGCTCTCGGAGTCGCTCTCCAACTCTGGGCGTCTTTTTTTTGGTGGGCCTCGCTCTTTCACGTCATTTTTTTCAAAAACCTTCACCTCCTCCTTCTTCTCCCCGCCAGGCACCGGCTCCTTGGTGGAGTTGCTGCTGATCTCATGCGCCTGCACCGAGCCTTTTTCTTTCTGCCCGGGCACCTGGCATTTACTCGAGGGGCTGGGAAACCGAGGCTTGCAGTCATCATCCCAACGGTCATCCTCTTCGTACTCCTCGTGATCCTCTGTTAGAGAATCCGGTACCTGCCCTTGAATTCGTTCGTAATTAACTGCAGAAGGTCTGCTAGCAGACCTCGCGTCCCAGTAACCGTTGCCTTGCCAATAACTCTGAGAGCCACTGTACGCTCCTGAGCCCGGCTGGTAAACGTAGCCTGAGTAGACCCCGAAGCTGCTATCTGGCTGCTGGTAGGTGCTACTGGGCTTCTCCGGCTGGGAAAAGTCCCAGCCCAAACCACCCATATCCTCCGTCGTCTGAAAACCGTCCAACCTGGAGAAGTCACCGAGGCCAGACTGGTTAAGCCCACCCTTCCCTTGCCTACTGTCTGGCTTGGAAGAGCTCATCTGGTGTCGGGATTTATCCTCGCTTTCAAAACTCTCCGGCAGACAAAATGGCTGCTCGTCTTGTCGGCCAATCGGTCTACCAACGGCCATCAGCTCCTTCAACATTATTCTCTCATCCGGGTTGGGTTTGCCATGGGAGTCTGCCATCAGGTCTGCCTGACTCGTACTGTCAACACCGTCGCTCTGAGGCT
>NW_009259116.1:94269-95692 GCF_000687185.1 Egretta garzetta | reverse complement strand
GCTGATGCCTGTAATGCCACCTGTGGAAGTCCTGCCTGATACTCAAGTCAATGTTAGACAGAGGGGACGCTGCAAGACAACTGAGAAGAGGGTTATAAACAAATCCTCCCCCCCCCATACTCTTCAATCTTCCACCTCTTCTCATCACCTGTCTGGGCCCAACCAGCATCTTCTGTTTAGGAGAAGAGACCTGGGGTGAGGTTAAGCACTTGCCCAGCATCATCTCCTCTATGAGCAGCTTTGCTAGCCAATGGGGAATGCGCCATCCCTCCCTCCCTCCCTCCCTCCCAGTTATGCCAATTTGGCCATAAAAAATAAAGGCTATCACACAATCCTAAAGAAGTTAAAATCTAAAGTTGCTCTAGGCAAGGGAAAAAAGAAAAAGGGTAAAAAAAAAAAAATCCGTTACCTTTCTGTCAAGTACACATTCTCCTCAATAAGGTCAAAGTAACAGGGCATCTTTCCTTGCTTGGCAAACTCCTTCCAGCGCTGGGGGTCTCTGAAGTCGTCCATGATGCACAACCGACCGACCATGGAGGAGTCCTGTGGCGCCGACTCCACTTGCTCCCCCTCCGGTTTCACCTTCTTCTTCTCCCTCGAGTCCACGTCGCTCTCGGAGTCGCTCTCCAACTCTGGGCGTCTTTTTTTTGGTGGGCCTCGCTCTTTCACGTCATTTTTTTCAAAAACCTTCACCTCCTCCTTCTTCTCCCCGCCAGGCACCGGCTCCTTGGTGGAGTTGCTGCTGATCTCATGCGCCTGCACCGAGCCTTTTTCTTTCTGCCCGGGCACCTGGCATTTACTCGAGGGGCTGGGAAACCGAGGCTTGCAGTCATCATCCCAACGGTCATCCTCTTCGTACTCCTCGTGATCCTCTGTTAGAGAATCCGGTACCTGCCCTTGAATTCGTTCGTAATTAACTGCAGAAGGTCTGCTAGCAGACCTCGCGTCCCAGTAACCGTTGCCTTGCCAATAACTCTGAGAGCCACTGTACGCTCCTGAGCCCGGCTGGTAAACGTAGCCTGAGTAGACCCCGAAGCTGCTATCTGGCTGCTGGTAGGTGCTACTGGGCTTCTCCGGCTGGGAAAAGTCCCAGCCCAAACCACCCATATCCTCCGTCGTCTGAAAACCGTCCAACCTGGAGAAGTCACCGAGGCCAGACTGGTTAAGCCCACCCTTCCCTTGCCTACTGTCTGGCTTGGAAGAGCTCATCTGGTGTCGGGATTTATCCTCGCTTTCAAAACTCTCCGGCAGACAAAATGGCTGCTCGTCTTGTCGGCCAATCGGTCTACCAACGGCCATCAGCTCCTTCAACATTATTCTCTCATCTGGGTTGGGTTTGCCATGGGAGTCTGCCATCAGGTCTGCCTGACTCGTACTGTCAACACCGTCGCTCTGAGGCTGGCACGGGTCCTGCCGCAGGCCA
>NW_009259116.1:91374-94246 GCF_000687185.1 Egretta garzetta | reverse complement strand
CCTGCTGAGCTCAGTAGAAGTTGCCGGACTCTTCTCCATCCCTCTAGGAGAACATCTGCTCTCTACTTGTGGACCACCTTTAGTTGCCATATTCTCCAATCTCTCTTCATAGTAGGGTCTACTGGACTCCGGTCGCTCATCGTCCCAGTGGTCGGAGAAGCGCCTGTTGCCCTGGCTGCTCCGTGAGGAGCCAGGGCTGTTCTCCTCCATCGCAATGGTCGAGTTTTTTGGTACGATCACAACAGACTGGAGCCGTTTCCGTGGCGCACCGTCATCAGAATCCGAGCCTTCCGTGTCACTATCTTCACTGCGCCCCTCGCTGTCACTCTCCCCCATGTCAGAGTAATCGTCGTGGCCAGTGGGAACAAATTCAGCGGCGTTGCCACTGCTGTCACACGTAGGGGCTTGAGTTACCGTCTCCATTTCTTCTGCAGTGACAATGACATCGCAAGAGGGAAACAAGGCGCCTGGAAAAGCTGAAGCCACCAAGGGCTCGTTTCCCTCATCCTTCTTGGCCAATACGCTGGGACACCGAACTCTCAAATCATCTGGCCCAACTCCCTTGGTGGAAACAGCACTTTCTTCCGCGACCTCTCCGCCACGGTGCTCCAGCGGCATTTCTGAATAGTACGAATGTTCATCTTTGAACAATGGCTTGCTTTTTGCCGAACCAAGATCAATGTGCTGCGTATCCAACTCGAGCACCTCTTCAGCTTCCAAACGCTGCACCAGCTCCTGGTGTCCATCTGGTGGTGCCACGTCCCATTTGGAAGAGACGCTTTCCTCCGGCACGGGATGATCTGACCTGAGCCTTGGGGAACAGCCATCCTGGGAAGGATCCCTGCTGGAGCTCTCCACTGCCAGGCTAATTTTATGGGAAGGATGATCATGCTCATCAAAGTCACAGGCAGACTTTGAGTGGTGATCCTCCGTACTCTCATAATCGCAAGTAACAGTCTGCGGCTCTACCTGCATGTCCAGGAAAGTCTCGGATGTAACTTTTAAATCTGCTGGTTCTGCTTCGATTTCAACTTCTGAATGATACAAAGCAGGGGTGGCATCGTCTGAAATGTAGCAAAAAACTGGTTCTTTGGTTTTGTCACACAGAGTCGCCTGATCGTCCAGCTTCTTAAGTACAGTTTTAGTATGTTCTACATTCATGATGGGCAAAGGGCTGGCTTCCCCTTGCTGCTGCGGGACCGGAGCCTCCGCTTGCCTAAACAGACTGTCGCACTCGCTGGAGTGGACCCGGGAATCGTCCGGCTCTTGCTCCTGAGACGCATACGTGCTCTCAAACCCATTAGATGGCAACGGATACGACGGACTCGTCTTCACGACAGGCGACGCTTCTGACCGATGCAGGCTATCCTCAGAAGAGGCAGCGAAATCCTCTGTTTTGGAGGCACTGGAAGTTGCCAAACCATCAGCCCTACCTTCCGGGGACCCATTTACACTCAGCTCCATGGGGAAACACGTTCTTAACTGATCGTGCTTTATCTTTAATAAAGTTTCTTGCTCCTTAACACTGTCGTGGCATTCGTTTCCTGCAAGCTCCTCGGACTCTGAGTTAGCAAAACCCGCTTTCGATTCGTCTGCCTTTTTGCAAGTGGGCAAATCGTTTAACTGCTTTAACGGAGAAAGTGTCTTTTCCCTTTCAAACTTTTTCGCAATGGCTACCCTGATCTCATTGCTTTTTAGACAAGAGGTCTCTAAATCTAGAGAATTAGACTGCTGTTTTATTTCTTCAATCGATTCTGTACAACAGAAAGAACTCTTAAATTTGTCAGGCTTTGGTGCGGGGGTCTTTGAAGGGGTGGACTTATAACGGGAGGAATTCACATTACTGTCGGGCTTAGAATGGGATGTCCCCTTTCGATAGCCTAGCTCATCAAGGGGAGAGCACCTTTTGGTTACTTCACTTTCTGAAGTCCTTTTAGAATCTCTATCTGCTTTCGAAGAAGACCTTCCTCTCCTCTCCACGTCGGCATGAGACGACTCTACTTTGCTGTCCCTGTCCGACTTAGAGTAAGAAGTCCTCGAGTCTCTGTAGGAGGAGGAGGAGTGGGACGACGTACGCCTCGAGTCGCTCGATCTGGAATGTGTCCTCCTGTACTCGTCCTCCGAGTCCGAGCTCTCTCGCGCCCTGCTGTCCGCATACGAACGGGAATATCTCGACCTTTCCCTGTACGGGGAGCTCCGATGGTATCTGCGGTCGGATTCGTAGTAATGCGAACGCTCCGACCTCGAGTAGGAAGAGCTGGTTCGGGAGCCCCGATCGGATCGGGAACGGGAATGAGACCGGCTTCGCCTTCTCTCTCTGTCTGATCGAGAGCGGGAGGACGTATACCGCGAATCTCTTTCCGATTTTGAATAGCTCGAGTACTTCTCATCCCTGTCCGACTTGGAGCGCGAGGAGGACTTCCCCAGGTCGTCACCTCTGAGGGACGCAGAGCTTCTTCTGGGATCTCTCTCCTTCTCCGTACTGGATATCTTCAGCTCGTGTGACCGCTGGCTGGAGGAGGTCCTCACCGAATCTTCGTCGGACTCAGAGCCCAGCACTGTGCCGTCAGACTGGGAGAACTTCCTCTTCGACCCCTGCCTCCGGGAGCAGAGGGGAGCACCCTTCGAGCCGTCGGAAACCTCATCCTCTTTCCCAATATGGGAATCTTCCTTCTGCGGAGTTATTTCCGTCTGCTCTGTGTTTTGAGTTAGACGCTCTTGCGATACCGCATCCTGCTTGATATCCAGCTCCAAAGCCTCCTTCGGTACCGCGTGGCACGGCTCCTTCGAAGCGGGGACCTCAGCTTCCACGGGTGGCGACAGCAACAGCGTCGACATCAGCGTTACCGGCAGGGGGGGGGAGGGGGGACGG
>NW_009259116.1:71699-86500 GCF_000687185.1 Egretta garzetta | reverse complement strand
AGCGGTTCCGTTACCGGTGCCACAGCCTGCGGCGGTGGCGGTAGCGTGGCTGCTGGAGCTGGTGGCGGTTTTGCTGTGACATTAAGTAAATGTTTTTTAAAATGGATCTTCCCTAATTCTACCTTCGGTTTCGGAGGTGAAGACTCCTCAGCTGAACCAGCGGCATCCCCCAGGTCCATTTTACTTTTGGGGTTAAAGTCAGTCTGAAGGGGTACTGCTGGAGAGTTCTGAGCTTCATTTTGTTTCTCGTTTCCGAGACCAGTCAGAAATCTATTCGGTAAGGTTTTCTTGGTTAAACTAAAGCTGAAAGACACCTTTTGTCTTCCTTGCTCCTCAAGGTTAACCTTTGTTTTGGTGCCTTTGGGCAAAAAGCGACTCGAAGCAATGCCTTTGAACACTGGGCCTTTGATAAAGCCAGCTTTCTGCACGGTTTCAGGCTTGCCCTGCGAAAGAAAAAGAAGATGCAGTTAGAGAAATTGGTTTGGGGGTTTTTAACTCTGTTCTACAGGCGCACCAAACAATTTTCTTTTACCTAGTGAATTTTTCATGACAATAAAATAGAAATTGATACCCTGGGCTGGAGTCTGGGACAGCAGAGCCGTGCTGCCTTCCGCGCCTGGCGCTCTCTTGAACAAAATCAATTACCCAGTCATTTCCAGTTTGGAGCAAAACCTCCTTTGGGGTTTGGGCTGAGGCTTTTTAACTGACTTATTAATGACCACACGGAAAGTCCTTTTTTCATTTTAGTTCTTAGGGTTTTTAAAAAGAGATAGGGTTTAACACATAAAGTTAATTGAAGAGGTAGCACCACTTGATTTGTGCTGTTTCTGTGGTCCCAGGCTACAAAATACCCCGCTTTTTTAAGCTTTAAGTACATTTATTTTCACATCCCAGGAGGCTGCACCTGGATGCATTTGGTTTCAGCATGAATCAGGCTGCCCAGAATTACAGCAGCGGTTTTAAGCCCCGTCCTTCCTCACCTCCTGCCAACAGCCTCATCTCAACCATCAGTAATTCCTAATAAGTTTGCAGGCTCCGGCGTAGATCAGTATTAATATAAAAATACTCCAAGAATTCCCACCAGGACGCAGTCGTGCGTGATGACTCTGTCACCTCCGGGCCAACCGACTGTAACGCTCCACCTGCGTCTCACCAGCAGCTTCCTGCTGCCTCCTGCCCAGGATCTCCCTCGCCACCCTGCAGCCAGGACCATGCTACAAGCAAGCCCGTTTGTTTTCGATGCTAACGAGCTGCAAGTCAGCTTCTCTAGGACATTAAGAGCTCAGGATCTGCACTGTGAAAGCAGCTGTGACAGCACTCACAACTGAACCCTGGCTTTGGAAATGGAACATATCTAGAGCAACAAAGCTCCTTCACCACGGGAACCTCTTACCTTACGGGATGCGTTCATCCAAGCCCAAGACTAGTAATTTTCAGAGCGTAAAGCGCCGTATTTTTTGCCCATCTTAGCATTTCTCCAACTATTTTAACGCTTAGGGCTTGTCTGTGCAAAAGCTGCGTCACGGGACTGCAATCCCTAAAGATGAACGCTGCCGCACCGTGCTAAAAAGGTGGTGTTGTCGACAGCCCTTAGCCCCACAAATCCAAATTGCACCAGTGTAATTACATTCTGGGCAAGAATCATAGAATCCCAGAATGGTTTGGGTTGGCAAAGCCCTTCAAGCTCCCCCAGCCCAACCGTGCCCCTACCCCTGCCATCCCACCCCCAAACCCTGGCCCTCAGCACCGCCTCTGCCCGGCTGTTAAATCCCCCCAGGGCTGGGGACTCGACCCCTTCCCTGGGCAGCCCCTTCCAGTGCCTGACAGCCCCAAGGGGAAGGAATTGTTCCCCATGGCCAACCTAAACCTGAGAAGCATAAGAATAAAACCGTACAGAGCTGGGTTTTACTCCCGTAACTGTTGCATGAGCACATCTTTGGCGGCAGCAGCGGTTTCCTGCAACCCACTGTGAATTATTACGTACTTTGTTATCCTTTAACTTTTGTAAAACAATGCGTAGCTGCTGAGGCTAAAAGCACCATGGTAAATTATTAAATAAGACGCTGGTGGAATGGAAACCCCACCTCGTTCGATTCGGGCTTTTGGACAGCACAGATACAAAAATAGCCTCATTTTTGATGAAACACAGAGGGGTTTAATTTAACTGTGCAAACCACGTCACGGTCTCCCCGTGACTACTCGTGGCTACCCAACCCAGCACCATACACAACGTTTGATCTTCACCAGCGGACGATTAGCTGCATTCTGGGGAAAAAATGGGTGCAAAAATATAAAAAGCACTCCTTTTAAAGGGGTGTTATTTCTATGGGTGCCATTTCATGGGTGCTTTGAAACGAGTGCCGTGGTTAAAAGGGCACCCAAACACTCACCTTGGAAAAAAAAAAAGCGCATTTCCACAGACTCACCCGGCTCTGAAATACACTCCTCTCTCCACAACTGTCTCACAAGCATCTCCAGAAAGTCATCCTGAAAATACTATCCCTGTTTTCAAAAGAATCCACGCATCGCAGTGATCCAGAGACTAAAACACAAGGGTATATAAACTAATTTGTGGGAGAATAAAGAACTAAATCAAGCATCCAGCCCGTCTGGTAGGAGTTTCTACAGGTCTGAATGCTACTGAGACCACTTTCCTGCAGGATACTGGGCTCAGCCTCTTGAAGAATACGGAAACATCGTTTTGTGGGTTTGCTGGGTCAATTATTATCCCTACGTGACCAGAAATTCACACTTTTTTACCCCTGACCTGCGTATGTGTCTTGAGACAAGGGAAAAGTAAGAGATCTGGTTCCTATCCTCATCTATACCCTGATGTCTAATGGAAGGCATCTCCGCAAATCTGCATCCAAATTCTTATCAGAGGTTGGATTCACTTATTATAACAAATATATATAAAAAATGAATGTGTATATATATAAAAATGTCATTAAAATATAGTAAACACAGTGCATTAGCATTCAAGAGTTTTCTTTCTTGCTCTTCTGTGAAATTATTTTCCGTGCAAAATTCACACTTATGGAAACGTGTCGATGTTCTGATCAAAATCTTTCTAACTTCAAGCACAACAGATCTCAGATCCGAGCTCACACGTGAGTAACGGGGTTTGGATACATCCACCCTTGCACAAACCACAGGACCTGAAGGCAAAAAAGGAGCTGCTAAGCTTCTATTCCTCCCCTTTTCACGGTCTGCTCAGCAGAGATGATACATTTCAGAACAAAAGTTTTGCCCTTATGTGCTCGCCCTTCCAGGGATTTATTTTCTTAAATAACACCAAGTCTAACAAAACTTGACTTACGGAATTTTAAACACACTCCACAGGTAGCTTTTGAAATTTAATAGGTAGCAATTACCAGCAAAAGCTCTCTGGTAGAAGAGTTCTCCTTCCTTTTAATATTTTACAGAAAGGGAACGTTCCCCAGAAACATTGCTTGTGGGTATTTTGCAGAAAGAAAAAGGCGAGAGAAGCTCGCTCTGGCTATTCAGCAGACACACGATGGCTGAACAGCGCTGCTCCTGCAGCTCTCCATTTGCTGGGAGCAGAGGGAGGACACACAGGACGCTCACCAGCGCAACCAGAACGGGCACAGTCCTATGGCATCAAAAATTATTAGCAGCAGTCGTTCCTATGCCAGGGTATTATAAACTGTTCCAGTCCTTCCAAGTTTTCTCCTTTCCCCTTAAATTCATCGAGCCGTATACAGCAAAACTGATTTTTTTTTTCACAGACTAAGCCCTTAAATAATCATCTTCTCATGGTGCAGAAAGCAGCATCTACCTACGCCGAACCGTCGCGCTCGGCTATCGCGGCCCTACGTGTAGGTGGCAGAGGTGGCACTGAAGGTGGTTCCCTTCTTTCCTGGATTTAACCACTGAACCAGAGGCACCCCAGAATGACATCCGTGCGCTTTACCTGGACCCTCAGTCCCTCTCCACTCAAGAAATCCATAGGTCAAACCAACTAGGTTGGGCTAACCGCGCGTCTTGGGAGCTACGTCAAGAAAGGAATCGGTTTTACTCACCTCATTTTCTTCTTCTCTATTGCAATCCAGCCCAGAACACATGCAAGAGAAAAGATAAAAAGAAGGTGTAAACATCAGGCAGAAAGAAAAAACGTAACATCAGATCTCTGGCACTGCAAACGGGACGGACGCGGGGACGCAGAGCCAGGGTAGCACCAAGCCTACAAATAATCCTGCTGCAAGAGATGGCCCTACCAACACCACCCAGTGGCCCAGCAGACACGCCAACTGCCCCTGAGGGGGAGCAGGGCATAAGTTTTGAAGCTCAATAATTTCAGCGCTGAGAATTCTGCATGGACTTTGACAGAGCAAACACTTTTTGAGCAAACTGCTGCCTTGGTGGTGTCTTCGAAGGGCCTGCAAACCAGCCAGAACCTTATTTCAGCCGACACGGCAGAGGTAACGCAGCTATAAAAATCCTGAAAATGAGATGTAGGAAGCTGAATTTGGTTTTCTTTCAGTTTCAGTATTTTAGCAGCCCAGAAACAGTGAAAGTATCTGCCTCTCCCATCACCAGAAATCAAAGATACTTATGAACACCTCATTGCTGTACAACCTGCTGTGGCGCTCAGCATTAATTCCTCCATACTCTGGAAACCAGTCGCTCAACAACGAACTCATTTGGAGCATCACCTCCATCCCAGCCCAACCTGCCAATGCTGAGCCAACGGGAAAGCCCAACTTTTCTTTGCTTCCCTAAGTTCCTCACTCTGATATCGCGAGCAAAGCAGTTTCTCCTCCAAGGAAGGAGAAGGAAGAAGAACGCGACCGCTCTCTTCTTGCTCTGCCCGATACCTGGGAGCGCTTCGGCAAGTTTCTCAGCCCCCAAAGGAAAACTACAGAAGCAGATGTAGAAGTTTCAGCGGTTACCCATACGCCTTAACCGAGATGTCAACAGCTCATCTGGTTTGTCTGTTATTTCCTCTACTAGAAGCCCAAAAGCATTCTCCGGTGCTCTAACCTTTACGGTTGCACGCAGACAGCCTTCTCCCCGTCTACCTCACAGATACAGAGGAAGTTTTCACCTGGACCTCAGCTTTTGAGCCCTAATTCGGTGCCGGCGTGGTGACACGGTGAAGGATTTCTTGCAGAAAAGGTTCACAGATTTCACTTCAGACGTCAGCTACTCGAGAAGTATCAGTTTCTGGAAAAGCAAGCCAAAGCTTTCGGTTTCTGTGTAACCCAGGCAGGGACCCGACGGGGTGACGGCACGGCAATAACCACCCGTTTCCCCGTTTAAACCATCCTCGACAGAGAATTAGGAGCAACCTGCTAGCAAGACCTATCACCAGCAGTAATATACTCCCGCCTCTACGAAAGCTCACGTCCAATTGATAAAGCTTATTAATAGGCCATAAATCACTCTCGGAGCAGCAAGAACAGGGTTTGTTTTCACTGAGGAAACATGAGCCACGAGTTTAAACAAGCTGTGGAGTACAGGAGGGCACGTATGTGATTTAATGGGGTTAAGCAAGCCATGAGTTCAAAATCCTGCTGAGGCAGGGGAGGTCAGAAGCCCTCTACGAACAGCACTTCGACACGAATCAGTGCCCGAAAGGAGGTTTCATTTTTAGGATTACAGAAAATGGAGTTTTAAGACTTCCAGGACTCGGACGTTGTTGACAGTCACATATTCTGAGTGTTAAAACGCAAGCGTTTACACAGGGTGAGGACAGTACTGAGGTCTGGTGCAGCCAAGACCCAACAAAACCCAACGTGAACGTTGGGCTCGATGATCTTGAGCGCCTTTTCCAACCTAAATGATTCAACGAAGATTTTCAAGACGTCTATAACCAGATGCTGTGTTGTGTTGTGACACAGCACGGAATAACAACCAAGAGATGAAAGCTGGTGGTCCTAAACCAAAAAGGAGTAACAGTCTCTTCGTACATAAGAACACAAATTTAAGTAGCTCTACAGTGGGAGACAGGCAATAAAGTTTCATATTGATAATTAATAACCTGTTGTAAGAGTAAAGGACATAACTAATTCCACCCAACAATCCCTTTTTGCTCTTCTTGCTGAAACGTTGCATAAACCCAGTATGAAGCTAAAATGCAGGCAAGTACACAAAGTAGAGGTCACCAAAAACCGAAAGCTAAGAGTAAAATTTTGCCACCCAAGAGGACGTGTCTACAAACCAGCAGGGATCATGGCATGATCCAGGCCAGCTCCAAGCTCACATCCTCCTCAAAGCTTGCAGCCACAGCAGCAGATTTCCCAGACAAGACATGGGGTTGGTAGAGCAGCCTGAGCATCTGCCACCTTGAAACGGTCGCTCCACGAAGGCGGATGGCAGAGCACCAGCTTCTGCACAGGGCGGGGGGGGTCAAAGCAGGCAAGAAAACTGCAGCACACTGAAGGGGAAAACGAGCGAGCGAGCTGAGATCCTTCAAAAGCCAGGAGAAAGCAAGGAGGAAGTTAGGAAACGGGTGATCTTGCTGCTCTAAAGTCACTTGGTAGACTTGTCTGCCCTTGCAGGGGCGGAAATCACTAAAACTTGAGCAAGCGAGAAATCAAAATAACAAAAAGATGGAAACCAGTGAAGAAGGGACCAAACAGAAGACGTTGGATGAATGTAACTGGTTGTTTGAAACACAATATGTAAGAATGAAGTAGATACGACGCTACCGATACCTCGTATAGCCCCGGGTGGCCATATGAGCAATTTAATTTCTTTGGCCAGAGAAGTATTTCCTCTCAGAGGGAACAGCAGTATTCCCTCTCCGCAGCAGTATTTCAGCTTCTCCCTCCTGAATTACGCCTCCGACACCAGCTAAAGCAGCCATCGGCAGCAGAAAGTCGTCCCACCTCGCTACAGGTGCCCTCGCGCAGATTCACCTTAACAAAGGAGGTAGCTGGCTCGGGTTATGGAATGACATTTCCATTTACAGCCTCTTCCTTCGCCCCAGATCAAAAAATAAATATATATATGAATATATAAATAGATTTCCAAAATTAGCGAACGCGTTGCTATTCGCTCGAAAACCCTTTTGCCAAATTCCTCCCACGCTGGGTTTGAAGTTACGTAAGATCCCCACGTTACGAGCACGAGGAAGGAGCTGGCGGGCAGGAGAGCCGGCACAACGCGAGCGTACGGGAGCTGGGGATCCATCCAAACGCACAACCCGCGGGTTTTCCAGCCGCTTTCCAGCCCCGGAGGTTTAGGGCAACCCCGCTGGTTTCCCTCTGGCTGCCCCTTGCTGTCTGCAGGCACAGAAAAGGGAGAGTGTTATTAAAATTAGCATTGAATTTATGCACTGAGTGGCTCATTACGTCAGGAGAAAGGGGTTGTTACCACCCAAAATAAAACTCAAAGCAAACCTGAAGACCTCTGCAAACAAGTGGTTAATAAATTTTAAAAAAACAAACAAGAAAAAAAAACCCCGGGGATCGGGACCATCTTCATCTACAGCAGCCCTATATAGTAGCATTTAAAAAAAAAAAAATAAACAAATACCAGTCTGCCCCTAAAGAAAGGTTGAAAAGAACGATTTTGCCGGTCTGATCTGATGAAGTAATGACAAATATCGCTCAGGTAACAGCGAGATGTGCTCGCACGCAGCCCCCAAACGCACAACTGCGCCCAACAGCAGGCACGGCAGCCAGGAAACCCCAAACCCCCACGGCGTACGGCCGAGTTTGTGTTTCCAGGAAAGGGTTTTTTAAGGCTATGGACCCACGTTCCTACCCAAATTCTTTATATAAATTTATCACTGGCCTTACACAGCATCCTTTTTCCATGTTTTTATTCCTCCAGCTTTCCTGTTCATGGAAATGTCCCAGGTTTGTCACGGGCATGTCAATAAAAACTCAGGTTTTATTTCGAGACTTCACTCCTTTTTAAGATGTAATCCACAGGGTAATCTGAACTATCTGCAGGCTTTGCTTATGCTAAAAAAGCAAACAAAAAAAAAAATGCCTTCAGGCTTCTGTAGTCTAAATGGCAAATGCATTAAAACAAAACTGGAGGAGTCTCACCTCCTGTATGGCCTCCTTTTTTTTCTTTTTTTCCCCCCCTCATTTTCTTCTTCTTAAGAAAGAAAAATTTGGAAGCCTAAAGCTCTTCTTATCTAAATATCTGCAAGACTAACAACCCTGCAAGGCTAAAAAGCCCCATCCCCAGCAGGAACTCAGCCCACCTTGCTTTAAGCTGGGGCCGGGCATTGTGCAGGCATTAGCATAGGTCCATCTGAAAGCCTACCTGCCTCAGCAATTCCCTGCCTTTCAGAAGAAAAGGAACAAAATGCAAAACCTCAGCATTCAGCCGGAGGAAATCCCAACCTCCAGACTGTTTTGCTTAGGCCAGCTTAAGCAGAACGGTCCTGCCAGCACGGGGACGCAGGTGGACTTCCATAGCTGCTCATGGATCCACCAACCTTCATCCGAGCACCAGGCCTAAGCAAACCGGAAGGCAACACAACAAATTAACACCCCGGGTGGAAATGGGCAGTTCCAGGAAAATCCTAAAGGCCAAAATGGAAATATCTAGGTGGATTTCACCACTGCCCGGCCGGCGACGGAGGGCTGCAGCTCCGGGCTTCTGCCGCTGCCGTGCACCACGATGCTGGAGGTGAAGTTTGCTCCCCGCTGTTCTCATTCAGCTCCTGCCACCCTCGAAACCAAACAATTTGATAAAATACTTACAGGTCTGAAGCACTATTGCCCACTCGCTTTATTAGGCTCTAATGTGGCCGGCTAGAGATAAAAAACCACGGGCAAACGCGCGGCGGTGCCTATGAGTAACTGAAATACAGTGCCAAATTGCTGGGAAATCTCTTGTGCAGGGCACTGTGCTTCTAAACGTGTCCCTGCTCCCCAAAATACTGCACCACAGCCGGATAATGTGCAACCAGAAAAAAAAAAGTAGGGAAGTTAATAGACAATCCCACTCCTTCCCCCAAAAAGCCATGGAGAGAGGAAAGGCTAAAGCACACCCAGGGGGAAAAAAAGAAAAATAAATCACTAACAGTATCAAACATCTTATTTAAACAGGAGTTTGAAACCAAGCCAAGCTCCCTGGAAAAGGAGGTCAAGGTAGCTGTAAGCACATACCTGTCCCTGCGGCTCATCCCCCAAACCCAGCGCTCACCCCCTGCTCTCCTAAATCCGCCTTTGCTGGTTTATACAACGTTTTCTCTGGGTTTGCAGGTGTAAGTTTGGAGCAGGGGGAGAGACAGGGTTGAAATATGAAAGGACAGAGAGGATCGAACACGCCAGGAAACCGGGGTACCTGAATATACTCAAAATAACTATTTCTTCTTTCATTTAGAAAAATAGTAAGGGCTGAATGACGTCCTGCGTAGCCACAAGAATGCCAGAATGGGATTTTTCTTTTACCATAGGCTATGGGTTACTGGTGTATGGAGTCACCTGTGATCATGGGCGAACGATCCCTCCTGAAAGGAACTTTATAAATCCAGAAAAACCCCGGACAGGAGCCATTTCAACAGCAGGCGTGACGAAGATTTAAGAAACTCAATTGCTGTAGCTTCCACTTCAGGCCAGCCCGGGGTCCTGTTTCTCGTCGGGCTGGAGGGGAGCCACCGAGAACCGATTCGAGAGGCATTACAAGACAGGATGGAAAACTTATAGCGCTGTACATTTTTACTATGAGCATTTCCACTCCGTTCTCCACAGCTGGGGAAAATACAGGCTAAAAAAATAAAAAAAAAAATAGCATGAGCTAAAATGCTTGTTCTTTGCCAGCACCAGCCAAGGGGCTTCTGTCCGAGCGATGAATTAAACCCTGGGTTGGGCAGAGCCTGGGCAGACCCTTCCAGGGGCAGGTCCACCCGACGGTGAATTAAACCCTAACGAGAGGGGGAAGAAATAAAGAGGGAAAAGGATGATTTTTGAAGATTTGCTTTTGCTGCTTGCACCTCTTGTGAAGGGAAGTGGGTCAGGGAAAACAGCCATTGGGAGGAGCATGTGAAAAGCCACAGGTTTGGGGGTTTTTTTGGCCAAAGCTTCATTTACCAACTATTCAGCTATCTGTGTGTTAATAATATTAGCGGTTTAGAGAAGCTAGGAAAAAGAGCTGGTTAAGAAGACAACAATTTCCAGTGGCCTCCAGCCTTCTGCTCCAATAAAAGCATTGCAGGGCCCTGCTCCTTCCCTAGAACTGCCTGGGAATTCCCAAACTCACCACCACGCACACGGCTCCCGCTCTCCCCTTTCCGCTCGGCGCCAGGGCACATCTAAAGAAGGAATCAAGTTTGAAATCGTGACAGCAATCACCATAAGCAATGCTGTTCCCATGGCAGCCGGGCAAGGGATTTACTGACCAAGCACCAGCACGAGGGAAAGGACAAGGACAAGCGAGGCGGAGGGAGGGGACACGGAAAAGTGACGGTGCCAGAAAGAGAGGGCACAGACCCACAGCTTAACTTAAACCCACGGCTTCTGGCTCAGTACCATGGGAGCATCAGTCCTTGGAGAGCCTCCTCCTCCTCTGGGAGCAGGGAAGGAGCGCTTTCAGCAGCAGCTTTTAGAGTCAGCATCCTCCCACCAACAAAATTTAAATGGGATCACTTTTCAGGTGATCCCTGCCTCAAAATCACCTCCTTTCCACCGGAGCAGGCACAAAGAGCAACAAAAGGAACTGTTTCACACGTACAAGGTACTCTGCATTTTCCCTACCTGATGCAATTAACTCCTAAATCGCGGTGCACACCCCTGAGCCCTCATCTTTCCAGGGCTGCGGTTGCCCCTGGGGAAGGAGAAGGCTGGATCTAACACAAATGCAGTTTATCATCTCCGGCTTAGCCCCTCCAGCAGGCAAGCAGGGGAAGATGAGGGATGGTTTGATGCGGCTCTCTCCCCCTGGGGTACCACCGGCGGGACAGACGGACGGACGGGAGTTGCACAAAGAAACCCAAAACCCAACAGTCCACGGCACTGCCGGCATCAGAGCACGCCGCCGCTTTCCCCAATCATCTTCACCACCTCCCCAAACAATTTTTAACAATCCGAAAAGCTGAAATTAAAACCTCCTTCCTACCGCCAGGGTTAGGCCAGACTTAAAAGCTCAGGATCAGCTCCTAGCTCTGCAACAGCCTGCAGTGCAACCTGAGCGAGTCACTAAGGTGGTTATCCCCGCGCTCCCAACTTTTTTTTATCTCCCCCCACATTCCACCTCTACTTATTTCCAGGCTTTTCAGGCCACGGACATTTTAAAACATCTACAAAGAGCGTTTGCAGCAGCAAGACCCTGACACATGGAGGCAGGACACAACCAAGCCTTACCCCACCGCATGCCCTGGGGACACCGACCCTTGCAAGCCCAAAGTGCTGCCACCAAAGCAGCAAACATCTTCCAACCCTCCGCTGCAGGTTTATAGCAAATTACCCTCCGAGATCATTAAGAAAAGGAGAGGAAGCGAGTGCCAGCCTTCTGCAAAAACTCCCCTCTCGGGTACGGCGTCTGCCGTCGTAATCCGGTGGGGACGGTCACGTTTGACTCGACCGCGGCGGCACAGCGTCAGCAGGCGCTGCCAGGTTATACCCCGGTAACGTTTCTAGGCTCGGAGGGAAAAGAAATTAGTGGAATTAGCAGCAAAAACCAGGTTTCTTTTTTTCTTTAATTTTCCTCAAATCCCCATCTCATGCAATCACCAGGCTGCACAGGAATAATTCAGCATGTGCTGAATTAAACTGCTCTAATGAAGTTAAAAGATGGTTGATCTCAGGAAAATAATTTCAGTATTTAAACCCCGCTGAAAAGCAAGCGGCTGCACCCAGCTCCCGCGAAAAACGAGGTTCGAGTTATACCGACGCTTCCCTAAAGCCCCTCTGCAGCGGCGGGGGAAGCCCAGGAAGGCGAGAGACCTGAAAGCATGCTGAATTTAAAAAAAAAAAAAAAACTAATAATCATCAGAAGTATCTAAGCTGACTTACGATCATTACTACCAGTGACCGGCGCAGGGCTTCACTCTTGGCAGAGAAGTCGGCAGCTCGGGCCGCCGCTTTCCGCTGGACACGCAGAGATTTTGTGGCTTCATCTGCCCCCAGCAATGGCTCTGGGTAATTAAGTCTGTGTGCTAAAAAGGGGGAAAAAAAAAAAAAACAAACCAACCGACAAAGCAGAAAGGCAAAGCCCCTCCCTCGGAGGGCAGGCAGGAGGCGGGGAAGGACTCCGCTCCCCAAGCCCGGGACCCCCAGGGAAGCCCCCAGGCTCCACCGCATCTTCTGCCAGCGACTTCTTGCCCGCTGAGTTTCTAGATTGGGTAAAACCATGGGGGTTTCTGCGCTTCCTTCACCTCCCGCACCCGTCCGCAGGAACAGACCTTCAGCAGGTATCACCATCCCGCCTCACCTGCAGGATTTTCCTTCCAGGAAAGCAAGCAAATTCCTAACCTGACCTTATCCAGGCATCACCAAGCCCGCGTGACAAATACCCAGCCTGGCACCGCAGGTCGTCTTTGTCTCCTAAAATACCTTAAAATAAAGATTTCTGTTTCCAGGCGCAGGCTGGGCTTTCAAGAAGTCCACCATGGCACCCGTCGGGCCCGCTGGTGGCCTCGGGGAGGTCTCCCACCACCCAACGAGCCTGGTGTCACTGGGTGAGGTGGGAAACATCTGCACTGCCGGCGCTGGGACGCAGCCGGACGCGCGCCAGCCGCAACACCCGGCGAGGAGATGTGGCCCCTTAGCGGTCCCCGGCATCCCCTTCTCCCCAAAACAGAAAGCAGGCAGGAGCACTCCCGTCCCCTGCACCCCAAGCAGGAGAGGTTCTTGGAAGATGCATCCTACGAGCTCCACATGGAGGTAAAACCATTAAATTTTAGGGTACTTTTTCACCGAGTCACGCTAGCGAGGCCACCTTATAATTCACAGACACGCACGTAACGCCAGATACTTCCGTAAGTCACCATATGGAAGTCTGTGTTCCCAAAACGCCCCATCCTTACCCCAAAGGCACCCCAAGTTTAACAAGATACTTTCCCCTTAATCAGGGGTCCCTAAATTCAGACCTCAAGCTGCAAGCCGCACCGCGCGCCCCGAGAAACTTTTGCGGCCTCAGCGCTGTAAATGAAATGCTGCAACACCCGAGCCAAGCTTAAGGTGGCTGCTTTGCTATAAAATCCTTAACGTTATTTATTTCTGACGCGATTATAGATGAAGTTTAATCTTCTATCACAAAACCTGCCCGGCAGGTTAAGTCAGCAGCGGGAGACATCTTGGGAGCCGCTCTCAATTCAATAAAAGAAAATAAACCCAAGCTCCCCGCGACACCAACTCCTGGAGAATCGAGTGCTTTAAATCAAACAAATAAAATATATCCAATACAAGACAGTGAGATTAAACCCAGCCTAACATGGCAAGAAGAAACGAGAGCTAATGAGTGAACACCCGCACCCTGCTACGGCTCCGCAACGCCGCGGCCGGTTGCTGTGGCAATGCTAAACACAAGGTGACACCAGGCAGGGAAATTACTGGAGGAACCGATAAATTCACCCCCCTTCATCCCTTTATTTGCAATAAAAGGCCAAGTTGGGAACGGGCTGTGCAAGCAAACTCCTCAAGCACGAGGCTCCGGAGTTTTTTCTGTTGCGGAAGGCTGCAAATGATAAAAAAATTATTGGTTTTGGCTAACCCAGAACGACGCGCTGCTGCTCTCCCGCTGCAAAACCTCCGCCGATGCGCTTCCAGTAGGAAGGCGAGAATACAATTACAACGTGACGCGGTGGAAACTGTAAAATCTTCGGAGTGATGGTGGGTAAAGCCAGCGGGAATCTGGGTTTGGTCCTGAAAATGGCGTTTAAGGTCGAGCATTGCTCAGGCTCCAGCTCCTTCCCCAGACCCAGCTCGACGCCTCTTCCTCCCTCACAGATTTTGGGTCAAATTCTGACTCCTGGCTCATGCTTCTCTTAAATTTCAGGTCCTGTTCCATATCAGCCCCTGGGGCGCTCGGGGAGATGCTCCGGGGGGTGGCAGCCTCTGGGGTGGATCCCGAAAAGCTGAAGCTCACTGGAGAGGGGCAGCCGCAGGGACGGAGCATTTTTATGGAAGTTTACAAAGAAGAAGAAATTGGACAAGTCAGGAGAAAAAAGAAAATCATCTTTTTCAGCAAGCGTCCTACCAAACCTGCAAAAACCAGAGCCACGCTTTGACTTCCTCAAGACTTTTTCCTTGAGGAATCCTACCAGTTCTGGCATGGAAAACCAAAAGCGAAGCGCAACCCAGGCTGCTGCAAAATGTACAGAGCATCGCTGTTCCCGATGGGGCGTGCGGACGCGCCGACACGGGTGTTAAACCACCAACCATGAGCCAAGCCTTTGGCAGCAGCATTTCGGCTCCTCATCGCTTCCTGCGGCGCCGAGGAAGTTGCACGGAAGCAGCTCACACGGCTCCACAGCTCATCTTTATAATAAACCTAAATAATCATCTACACAACATTAAAGAGCACCACACTAGGACCAGTGCTGTTTCATATATTCATCAGTGACATAGATAGGGGGGGTGGAGTCCACCCTCTGCAAGTTCACAGATGACACCAAGCTGAGTGGTGCAGTTGACACGCCAGAAGGACGGGATGGCATCCAAAGAGACCTGGACAGGCTGGAGAGGTGGGGTCATGGGAACCTCATGAGGTTCAACAAGGCCAAGGGCAAGGTCCTGCACCTGGGTAGGAGGCAACCCCTGGTATCCATACAGGCTGGGGGATGAAAGGATGGAGAGCAGCCCTGCCCAGAGGGACTTGGGGGTGCTGGTGGATGAAAAGCTGGACATGAGCCGGCCATGGGCGCTGGCAGC
>NW_009259116.1:68673-71410 GCF_000687185.1 Egretta garzetta | reverse complement strand
AGAAATTCTTTCCAGTGAGGGTGGTGAAAGCCTGGCAGGGGTTGCCCAGGGAGGGGGTGGAGGCCCCATCCCTGGGACCATTCCAGGCCAGGTTGGCCGGGGCTGTGAGCAACCTGATGTGGTTCAAGGTGTCCCTGCTCCTGCAGGGGGGTTGGGCTAGGTGACCTCTGGGGGTCCCTTCCCACCCAAACCATTCTGTGATTCTGTTATAACCAAACACAGCCAGTCGGGGATGAAGGTCAAGTACATACAGCAAACACATTAATTTTTTTGTTGTTTCTAGGTCTGTTGAAGCGAGGTGTTTCGAAATGCTCTCTCCCTGTCTAAATAAACAAACAAACAAATTGCATTTAGAATTACGGCCCCAGATCTCCAACACGGGACGTCAAAAGAAGGCTGACACCCTTCCACTTTAAGCCCCCTTTGAGCCACTGCAAGGAAAATATTAAATTGCAGTGGGAAAATGAGAATTCAGAGAAGAGAACCATCTGAAAGCCTTCTCTGTTCCGAGAGCAAGGATTTCTCCATCTCTTTTCCAAGCAATCACCGAACCGCAGTATTTAGGAGAGCTGAGTTTATATATTAGCAGCTCTTGCATATTAAGTGCGGAGCGTGTAATT
This sequence comes from Egretta garzetta, assembly GCF_000687185.1. Taxonomy (NCBI): domain Eukaryota; kingdom Metazoa; phylum Chordata; class Aves; order Pelecaniformes; family Ardeidae; genus Egretta; species Egretta garzetta. The sequence continues at coordinate 70,790 of NW_009259116.1, read as the reverse complement.
ATCTGTGCACGTGTCCGGGTGACTAAAGGTACACGGAACGACTTGGAACTCAAAATACATTGCCTGGGTAGCCCACAGCTGCTACGTTTCCTCATTTTTGGGAAACCCAACTGCCCGAGCGCGCCCGCCCTAGGAGGCATCCCGAGGCCGTGACTTTCCCTGTCCCATTAGCACCATCGTTCCGTCCTGAGTTGCTCCACCGTAGACAAGCGTCACCGATCCACAGACCTAAAACATCAAAAACCAAAGGAGAAAAATATTCCCAGCACGCTCAAACACAGCCAGCTCCAGGAAAAATGCAGGGGTTTCGGATTTATAGGCATCTGAATTGACAGAAACCACAGGGACCTCGACTGCTCCGAGCCAAAATGTGGACCTGTTTTTTTTTTCCCCTCACTTTTTTAATTTCCCCTGAAGCTAAACACTGCCAATCTACCCCTACCGTTGCTGCATGCCACGTTTCTGGACCACAGGCAGATGGAAAAGGAGGAATGACAGAGTGGTGGGTGGAAGCTACGTAAGAATCCAGGGCAGAAGGACCAGAAAGATGAGGAACTCTTGGAGAGAGTCCAGAGGAGGGCAACAAGGATGATGGGGGGACTGGAGCATCTCCCCTACGAGGAAAGGCTGGGGGCGCTGGGCTGGCACAACCTGAAGCAGAAGAGGTTCCAGTTGAACGGGAGGAAGAACTTGTTGACTGTGAGGGTGCCCGAGCCCTGGCCCAGGCTGCCCAGGGGGGCTGTGGAGTCTCCTTCTCTGGAGATCTTCAACCCCCGCCTGGACGCTGTCCTGTGCCCCCTGCTCTGGGTGAGCCTGCTTGGGCAGGGGGGTGGCACTGGGTGAGCTCCCGAGGGCCCTGCCAGCCCCTGCCAGTCTGGGATTCTGGGATTCTGTGACAAGCCAAGAGGTCCTCCTCCCTCAAAACCCAACAACAGTAAGAACCAAAGGTGGTTCCAAAAACGAAGGAGATGACGACTTCTCCAAGAGCAAAGCTACAAACCTAAGGCTTCGTTTTGAAGAGAATTGGGCAACGGTACCGAAAAGACGCTGTGGATGGAGCACAAAGGCAAGAGAAGAGCGGAACGGCCAGCGCTGCACAGCATCCACCTCTCCTTCCTGGAGATACCCAACCTAGAGATAAACAACTGCGTTTAATTCAGCTCTGCTGCAAGCAACTGGCCTCAGAAAGCTCAGGTCCAGCTGGGAATTGTCCTAAGACGACGTCAAAAATAACAAACCCAAATGAGAAATTTGTCCCACAACTTACTGGCCAGCCAGGCGAGCAGGTGAAGGTCTGCGACCGAGACAAAGTCAGACACATAAGGAGCATTTTTGTTTAAACAAACTGACTTCTCAGAGACATTAAGGCTTAAGCGCGGATCTGAGAATCGCTCAGGTACGCTCAAGCAACGAGAGCCACGTTTCTCCCTTCCCGCTCTCGATTTCGCCCCCGTGGGACCATCATTAGTCTCCTTAATAAAGGGGCGGAGCGTTCAAAGGGAAATGCTGGTGTAAAACCAAGCCTTTCCCTTCCATTAGCATCTCCCCGATGGATTCAAACAACGTACCCGAGGACCCGAATTTGAGTATTTAACCACAGCACGTTTGCCAGGAGCTTCTGCCTCGTGCTGAGGGCGCCAATGTTACCCACCGTTTTCCCTGGAGAAAAGCAGAAAATAGAATCCAGATGCCTACGAGAAGCAAAAAATAACCAAGCCCCAAAGTGGCACGAACACCGAACGGCCCGCGAGTCTCCACAGCTGCAACGCCCGTTAAAAAAGAAAAAACAGAGGAACAGCCACAACCAAAACCATGAGGGTTTAGGCTGTTTGAATCCATATCGTGTCACAGGAACAAAATCATTGGGGAGTTCAAATGCACTGACCCTAAGCCCCGACGCCACCGTGCCACCCATGCGCACCACTAAGCCCCACCAACATCGCTGGCTGGCCGGGACGCAGGAGGAGAGCAGGCCCGCCTTCCCCCAAAACGGAGCTCAATTCAAGCTGGGGGGGTCAACCTGCCGCAGAGCACAGAAGAAGCAGCGGCACAGTACATTCCAGCCGTAGGGCGCGCGAGGGAACCTGCTGAAGCACCTACGGCTTCCCTCCTAAAAA
>NW_009259116.1:65837-68321 GCF_000687185.1 Egretta garzetta | reverse complement strand
GCCGTGGGGCGCGCGAGGGAACCTGCTGAAGCCCCTACGGCTTCCATCGTAACATGGGGATGCCAGTGGGAGACGGCCCCGGGGGGTCTCAACCCAATCCACCTTGCCCCATGCAACGACCCCACCAACGGGGTACTTGTTTGAGAGGCCCCTCCACCGCTGGCACACGGGGGCCAGGGAGGATCTTGGTGTCTTCTCGAAGGAAGCGCTCGCTCATCCCAGGTTTGCCCGGATCAGCTGCATCGCTACAGCTCTAGTAACGGCACGAAGAGATGAAGTTTCTTCTCCTCGCAGCCTACGACACAAACATCCATCAGGTAGGTCCAGGTCAGTGTTAGGCAGCTCCACAGAGAAGCTGCAGAGCTCACATGAAGCTTGGAGGCAGCTCCAAGCCCCGGGACCCAGGCTGGCCCCAGTCTGAGCACCTGAAGAAGTGAGGAGAGCTGGTTTTGCCGGACGCTGAAGTTCTCAAGAACCTGAGCTCTGGTTGCCGAGTGGGACACGGAGAGCGCCCGACCAGGCAAAAGCCGGCCAAAGTTTCTTTGCTAGTAGGGAAACTCCAGTAAACGCCATCAGCACGTACTCAAGTCGCCTGTAGTCCAGCTCCCCAACTCAGTATCCCCCCTCCTACAGCCACAGCGGGGGGCTCCATCGCAGCAACAAGGATGCCCCAGTGTTGGAAGTGTTCAAGGTCAGGCTGGACAGGGCTTTGAGCAACCTCATCTACTGGAAGATGGCAGCAGGGAAGGCCCAGGTGAGCTTTGAAGGTCCCTTCCGACCCAAACTGTTCTCTGAAAAATAAGGCTGAGCCTGCCGATTTACCGGGCTCCGACCAACGCTCTCCAAGCCCCCACGTCTCGCAGCAGCACAACTCCAACACTACCAGCTACAAAATCAACTCCTCCAAAAAACCAAACCGATTCATCGCACCCTCCGGCGGGTTCGGGACCGGGAGGAGCCATCATCTCCGGCAGCAGCAAACATCCCACAGCCATCACAGTTTGGTTTTAATTGCGCTCTCCCCCGCGGCGGCCGACCGCGCTTTGGAAATACCCAATCGGTTCCCGGGACGCCCCGTACGGCGCGCTTCTAATACCACAGCATTCGAGGGCGGGGAAGGAGACGATGAAACCTCGAGGTACCCCCGCCTCCGAAGAAAACCATCGCTGAGCTACTGCAAATAATCCCTTTCCCCAGCTAAAAGCAGGCACGCTGGGAAGAGCACGTCCTAAATGAGACGCGCCATTAACGAAGCAGCGAACGCGACTCCCGGGCTTCGAGGCAGGCACGGGGAAACAAAGCTCCCAAAAACATCCAAACGCCTCCTGACGGCTTTCAGGGTCCGCACGCCCCAAGAAAACCCCAAAGTCAGAGCAATAAATCAGTATTTCTTTTTAAAAAGTCGTCCGAGAAACTGCCCAGGCTTCTTTCAAGAGCCCCGGGTTGCGACACCCGAGATTGTTTTAGACAACAAGCGGCAGCGGGACATAACCTGTACGCTTTTAACCGCCAAGCTGAGCGGGACGCTTGGTTTAAAACGCCACGCACCACCCCAGCCCGCTGGGGCAGGATCCCTCGCGCCCTAAACTAAAAAGATGAAATACCTAAAACAGGCTAAAACTTTTGGGAGGGACAGGAGAGTCGTTTGAACCCGGAGGGGTCACTCGGGACAGGACCGTCGCTCCCCGCCGGGGTTAAGCTCACGGAAAATCAGGCGCAGGGGCTGGCTCCGGGCTCTCCCGTCCCGAAAGAAAGGCAGGAGGCACGTCGAGCAAAACACAACCCGGATTCAAAATTAAATCCTCCGTCTCCCACTAATTTTAGAAGGCTCGGCCGCAGGCATCGTTTCAGCTGAAACAGATCCTCAGCTGCTCCAGGTGGGCCCAGACAGAACTCGCAGCATTCGCTCAAAAAGGTTTGCTCTGTCGTCCTTGCTCAAAACGCGCCATTTTTAGCTGTGCCTCCGATCCAGCCATCGCACAGAGGTGTGCTACATGCCAGGTGTCTGCCTCCTTCCACCCCAGCGCCGGCCGCGCGTCGGGGATGCCGCACGCGCAAAGTTTACGAAGCACCCGAATCCTTCGCGAAGGAAGTCTAAAAAACGTAAAAACAGCGTTCAGAACCAACAAGAAAGGTTGGGGAAGGGGGGGGGGGGGAAGGAAGAAACCCCACGGCTACCAGCAGGAACTGAATGGCTTGCTCAGAAGAAGCGATAAAGCCGGCGGCCCTGGCGTGATGGGGGCGGGGGGGGTGTTAGTGAAAATCCCCAGCGGAGAGGAGAGCCAGAGTTCACCAGCCATTAGGCTGCTCTCCCCGGGTTCTGCCTGGCTCCTTCCTCCTGTCAGAAAATGGGGTCAGGGCAGGGGCCGAGCCGGGGCTGCGGGAGGGAGGATTCATAGGGCAAAATAAAGACGGGACTCGGTAACTCCTCAGCACACCGGGAAGAGAAAAAAAAAAAAAAAGGAATAAAAATAATAATAATAA
>NW_009259116.1:62087-64927 GCF_000687185.1 Egretta garzetta | reverse complement strand
CCCGGGATCACCCCCGGGATCACCCCCGGGATCACCGGGGCCGCGCCAGACACCGGGGCCACAGCGGGATCGCACCGGAATTGGCCAGGGGATCACCAGGATCTCCCCAGGATCACTGGGACCATGTCGGGATTGGCTGGGGGATCACTGGGATCTCCCCAGGATCACTGGGACCATGTCGGGATTGGCTGGGGGATCACTGGGATCTCCCCAGGATCACTGGGACCATGTCGGGATTGGCTGGGGGATCACTGGGATCTCCCCAGGATCACTGGGACCATGTCGGGATTGGCTGGGGGATCACTGGGATCTCCCCAGGATCACTGGGACCATGTCGGGATTGGCTGGGGGATCACTGGGATCTCCCCAGGATCACTGGGACCATGTCGGGATTGGCTGGGGGATCACTGGGATCTCCCCAGGATCACTGGGACCATGTCGGGATTGGCTGGGGGATCACTGGGATCTCCCCAGGATCACTGGGACCATGTCGGGATTGGCTGGGGGATCACTGGGATCTCCCCACGATCACTGGGACCACACTGAGGTCAACCAGGGGATCACCAGGATCTCCCCGGGATCACTGGGACCACACCAGGATCTCCCCAGGATTACTGGGGCCATGCCAGGATAAGCTGGGGGATCACTGGGGTCTCCTGGGATCACTGGGATCATGCTGGGATGGGCTGGGGGATCAGTGGGATCCCCCCAGGATAACTGGAACCACACCAGACACCAGGGCCACAGCGGGACCACACTGGGATCAGCTGGGGGATCAAGCGAGATCTCCCCAGGATCACTGGGACCATGCTGGGATTGGCCAGGGGATCACCAGGATCTCCCTGGGATCACTGGGACCACACTGGGATCTCCCCAGGATCACTGGGACCATGCTGGGATCAGCTGGGGGATCACTGGGATCTCCCGGGATCACTGGGACCATGCCGGGATTGGCCAGGGGATCATTGGGATCTTCTTGGGATCACTGGGACCACACCAGGATCACCAGGATCACCAGCACCCTGGATCACCCACAGCATACTAGGATGACCCCCAGGATACCAGGACCCCAGGGAACTGGGATCACCAGCACCCCCAGGTTCTCCCGTACCCTGGGGCACCAGCACCCCAGGATCACCCACAGCCCAGGACATCAGCACACCCGGGATCACTGGCACTCCCAGATCACCCCCAGGATCACCAACACCCCCAGGATCTCCCCTGGGATCACCAGCGCTCCAGGATCACCCCCGGGATCGCCCCAACTCACAGACACTGGCACCATGACACCAACACCCCCAGGATCACCAGCACCTCGGGATTGCTCCCAGGACACTGGCACCCCGGGACAGCCCCGGGATCTCCCCCAGGATCACACCCGGGACAGTCCTGGGATCACGGCCCGGACACTGGCACCCGCTGGGCTCCCGCCAGCGCCCAGGCCGCGTTTCGGAGACAAACGCCACAAGATGACTAAAACCCGGCCTTGGCCTTTCAGAGGTTGTTTTATTTCCCCACAGGCAGAGCTCCTCCCGTGAGGCCCTGCCAGAGCACCCCGGCATTCCCGCCTGCTTCTGGGCTGCGGTACGGACCTTCCTGCTCACGCGGGAGCCTCAAAACGGCATTGGCAGCATCCAAAATGGAATTCTTGCCTTTTTTTTTTTTTTCCAGATTTGGGACCACGGCGTGGGCAGCAGCAGCAGAGGGACCTGCGGGGACGGGGTGGGGGACACTGAGCAGTACCCATGCGGAAGCACGAGGGGGGAGCAAAGACGGGCAGGTGGGGGAGAAAGTCGGAGGAAGGTTTAGCTCAGCTCACGTGGAAGCGTTTTCTTGGGAAATTCAGCCTGGAAATCGATAATTACAAAGCAAAGGTGATTTCTGGGCTGTTACCCACAGCGCTTCTGGGGAGCAGGTGCCGTTACCGTAACAGGAGTGAGCTGCAACAAATTAAACCAAACCGAACAGCTTGGCCTAATTAATTTTCCCAGTGTTTCATGTAAACGAGGGTGGCCTGTGGAAAACCTCCGACCCGGGATGCTTGGATTCAGGGATGCTCCCGCCGTGGCTGGGGCCAGTTTTGGCAAGAGGGGCTGTTCGTCCCCCATCCCGTCGCTCGGCGGGGCCCAGCCGGAGTTTTCCAGTAACCCCAGTGATGTGCCAGAGGGTTTTCCAGTAGCCCCAGTGATTCACCAGGCTTTGGCCAGGGTGTTCCCGATGGCCCTGGAGCACGGGTGCCGCATTTTGGGCCTTTCAGCATTATTTTTCCTGCTCTTCAAATAATTTCAAAGCTCTCGGGGCTCCGTAACCTCCCGGAGGGATAAAGAAGCGACTCCTGCCCGCAGCGGTGCCGTTGGTGGTTCCAGCAGCTCTGAACGCAGACCGGACCCCGCGTGGTGACAGAGGGAAAACACCAAGGGCCACCTGAGATGCGTAGTAGACCCCAAAATCATGGCCAACACTTTTATTCCTTGCAGAGAGAAGAAGCAGAACCTCAAGGAGGAACCAGACCCCAAGAGCTCCTTTAAGCCAAGCTCGCAGTGTGACCAGCACGTATATACAAACCTATATAGGGACCCACGTCCATACATGGCTCCTCAGAGCCACAGCTGTCGTACAGGCGGAGAGGAGCAACAGGGGAGCCAACATGGAGGGCTTGAGGCCACCAGAGCTGCCCAAGAGGCCGCGTGCTGCGGTCGTTGCCCAGGCAGGTATTAAATTAATATTTCACAGAATCCCAGACTGGCCGGGGCTGGCAGGGCCCTCCAGAGCTCACCCAGTGCCACCCCCCTGCCCAAGCAGGCTCACCCAGAGCAGGGGGCACAGGACAGCGTCCAGGC
>NW_009259116.1:58814-61734 GCF_000687185.1 Egretta garzetta | reverse complement strand
ACCCTGCTGGCTCATGGTCAGCTTGTCGTCCCCCAGGACTCCCAGGTCCCTCTGGGCAGAGCTGCTTCCCAGCAGGTCAGCCCCAGCCTGTAGTGGTGCCTGGGGTCCAACCTGCCCAGGTGCAGCACCCGACACTTGCCCTTGTTGAACTTCATCAGGCTCCTCTCCGCCCAACTCTCCAGCCCTCTTCCAGCAGGCCTTCAGCACATTCTGCTTGGCGGGCGAAGGTAACGACAGCCTGGCAAAGCAGCACGGTGTCCTCTGGAGCTTTCCAGTTGCTGGGCACCATGATCTCCCCCCAGATCTCAGTTGCCTTCCCGGAAAGCAGTGGGCAAACACTGCCCCATTCCTGCAGCACTGGGGTGGGGTGGCTGCCATAAATCAACGGTGCCGAGTCTAACGCCAGGCAGTGGATGGAAACGCTGTTGTGCTGCGTGTGCCTTCTCCAGCCCCTTCCTCTCTCCAGGAGAGCAAACGCCCCGGGATTGCTTCGATCCAAGGGAGGACTTGCTCAGGACTCGCTCTCATCCAGACTTGGCTCCTTAGGATCCACCCATCAAATTTGCAAAGACGGGACTTGACGCTCCATCGAGAATGTGCCCAGGAGACCCCTGGGGAGGAGGAGGAGGAGGGAGGCAGGAGCAGCCCAGGTTGCCCACAACACCCCTCTCTGTCGTGACACCGCGTTTTCCAGAGGCGCTCAGAAAAACAAGCGTTGCTGTTTGAACTCCCTGGCTTCCTTCCTGTCCAAACAGCGGCTTTGATTACCAATAACCGCCAGGCTAGCTGCACAAAAGTTGGGGTTTTTTTTTCCCTACTGTTTATTTTTGATAAATCTATCATGGACACGAACGCGAGGCACTTTCGGAGGTGGCGTTGCTTAGTGAATGCCAGGTTCCAGGCTGAACCCGAATCTGCTACCCCACGTGCCTTTGGGGGTTTATTCTTCCTGGCAGCTGTGATGAGCCCGGGTTTCTTGCGCATTTGCTCGAGGGACGACATGGCTCTGGTGTACGTGTGCTGGCGAGAGGAAACAAAAAAGGATCATTAACGTGAGCTCGGTTTTCAGAGCAGAATTTTCACCTGTAAAAGCTTTTTTCCTGGGAAAAAAAAAAACCAAAACCAGCACCTTCTCAACCTTCTCAAGTGGTGCTGGAAAAAGCTGCCCCAATAAACCCCACCGCACCAGCATGGCTCTACCGGTGGCCGATCCCAGCAGGCTCAAAGGAGGGCACAAGAAGCCCTGGGAAATTCTCCCCCCAAGCACTGAAGAGCTGGTTTTGAGATGTTTTCCTTAAAAATGCTTACTGAGAGAGCTGTGCAGCCCTGTTACTCTCATAAACCCTCGATCTTTTTGGAGTCCTGCTAAGCTCGGGGCCTCGGTGGTATCTTACGGTGAGCCCTCGCCAGGAAGGAACTACAAGCGAGAAGTGCCGAGATTGGTTTTTAGCAGGAGAGCAGCACAGGAGGGGGCCTTTACATCAGCCAGAGACCAAGAACATTGCAAAGAGCTTAGCTGTGCTACAGAACTAAACCAGCATCTTTCGAAAGACTACAGCCCAAAGAGTATCCATTCCAGAAGAGTCCTGCACCCCTCCTGGCAGCGAGGCGCAGAATCCCAGGGGCGCGTGGGACTGGGCCCAGTTGAGGTTACCTTTTGATCGCTCTTCATTTTCGCCTTGTAGAACGAAGCTGAAGCGGGGCTGGCTGGCAGCGTTGTCTCCTGCATCCGCTCAAACCTCTCCTGCTCGTCTTCCTCCTGCCGGCAGAAAGACAGACCCCGCTCCACATGAAAAACACACGTCTGGAGGCACAGAGGTCAACCGATCCCGTTCACCGCATCAAACCCTGATTCAACAAATCCCTCCGAAGCCTCCCAAGTGAGAGGTCACCCCTTCCCACGCCTTAGGTGAGCAGATTTGGGTAGAACTTTGGGCAAAATCCATCTGGAAGTGTAAAGCCCCAAAGGGAGTTCCCTCAGCTGTCTTCTCAGGGCCATGCTCTGCCCATAACTACGCACAGGACAGTCTCCCTTCCACTGCAAGATAACGTCACGGCTTGAGGGAGGTCTGAGCTTCAGCGCGGTCCCCCCCCGAGCCCAGCTGGCTGGTGTCCATGCCCACGCTTCTCCAGGGAACCGTCTGGAAGGCGTGAGCACACCGAAGAGGAACACGGGTTGAACAGAAGTACGATTTTCTTAACATACCAGCTTGTGTATCACATTTTCATGCCAGATTTGAGGATAGCTCTAGTAGATTCTTAGGTCACCTTCTGTGGTGGTTCACGAGGAGCCTGGAGAAGGTGCCAGTGAAATTCTGGTGTGATAAAAGGCAGGTGGCCAAACGGAATCAAGCCAAGAATAAAAGATGGAGAAATGGGATAGAACAGTAAATGAAGAGCCAGTCTGGAAAAGGGAGAATGGTTCTAAGTAGGAAACAAACCTCCAGAGAAAAACGAGGTGGTTCCCTCCCAGACCCAGCATGGGCCTCAGCACAGCCGGTGACACTGACTGGGAAGTCACCCACCCAGGGAAAGGAACCAGCACCCGGCAACATTACCAGGGATGCTGTTTATCTTCCACCTGAAGATTTCTGCCTATAACATCAACAACTGACACAGCTGTGAGGCACTGCTCAAAGCTGTGCTTCGTTCATCTTTGGGGCTGTAATTGGTGTGATGACAAGAAATCCAGGGCTGGGCTGACCTGCTGGGAAGCAGCTCTGCCCAGAGGGACCTGGGGGTCCCGGGGGACGACAAGCTGACCATGAGCCAGCAGGGTGCCCCTGTTGCCAAGAAAGCCAATGGCATCCTGGGGCACATCAAGAGGAGTGTGGCCAGCAGGGCGAGGGAGGTTCTCCTCCCCCTCTACTCTGCCCTGGGGAGACTCCACCTGGAGCACTGGGTCCAGTTCTGGGCTCCC
>NW_009259116.1:54303-58427 GCF_000687185.1 Egretta garzetta | reverse complement strand
AAGAGGTTCCAGTTGAACGTCAGGAAGAACTTGTTGACTGTGAGGGTGCCCGAGCCCTGGCCCAGGCTGCCCAGGGGGGCTGTGGAGTCTCCTTCTCTGGAGATCTTCAACCCCCGCCTGGACGCTGTCCTGTGCCCCCTGCTCTGGGTGAGCCTGCTTGGACAGGGGGGTGGCACTGGGTGAGCTCTGGAGGGCCCTTCCAACCCCTGCCAGTCTGGGATTCTGTGAAACCATGAAGGGAGTTTCTATGCCTACATTGAGTAACTCGGCTTAGTAAAAGCCACCAGCGATGGATGGATTTCCTCTTTTCCCCAAAAAGTGACATCCTGGACCCACGCAGCCAGTCAGGGTTTTCCTGTGGATCTCCTTAGGTGCATCGCGTTATCCAAAGGGGTTTGGGTTGGGGTTTTTTTGCTCTTTCCCACACAGGTCTGTATCTGTATCTGAAATCTTCCACACTCTGGTAGATCCCAACACTCTGTTTAAAAATAAACTCACTACATTATTATTATTTTTTTTTCCTCACATCATGTTTGTTATTCATACCCTCAAGGGAACTAATTCAGTAGGATGGGAAGAACCTGTCTGATCAGCTTTAAAACCCTTCACATGCCTTTCCAGAAGGGAGTAAAGAAAATGCTTCGCTGAGATTTACAGTCAAAATAATCAGACACCTGGAGACAAAAGAGTTCCTTTCCTGTTTTCCTTCTAAAGAGCTAAAGCCATCCTGTCCCCCGCTACACGTGTGCTAGGAACGGGGCTGTGCATTTAGGAAAGGGCTCACACAGCTCACACCCTGCTCATTCCCTTTCACAAACCCCCGCGGGTGCCCCCTGCTCCTGGTAGGGACAGGCTCCCGGGAGAGATGGACTTCGGACCTGTCCCCACGAGCTGTTCTCTGCGATGTGCAGAGGTTAAGCAGCGATAATGGAGATGTGTTACACCTACAAAGGGCTGGTTCCCCCTTGCAGCCAGGGCAGGATCTCCCTCTTTGCCACGCACGGCTTCGTCGCGTCGGACAGAGTGGAAGCGCTGCTGCCACGTTCCTGTCGAGCAGCACGAAGCTTTTGAGTCTGACGCTTAACAATGAAGGGTAAAACCTAGAATGACTTTGGAGGAGAATAACGCAAAGAAGCAGCCTTGGTAAATGAGAAGCTTCAGAGAAATGTGCTTTGTCAGGAATGACAGAAGACCCCAGCTACCCCAAAGTGGTGGTTTCTAAAGAGGGCTGGCTGAGTACCAGTTGCCACAACAGGAGACATAATAGTTCAGCTGTAAACATGACAGATCAGACGGACTGGATAGAAGCCTCCCAACCACCCCTGGCACCTCTGGGCAGTTTGCCCGATTACTGATAGTCAGCAGATGACCGGGTACTTCAATCACTCTGTCCTATTTTAGCCTCTTAACAGTAAAGCTACTGTGAAAGTAAGATGTAGCTCCAGATAGTTGCTCTCTGCATCATAGCAGATAGCATTTCAGTGCCAGCCACTCTGCTTAGAGAAAGGGGCAGAGTTGCCGTGCCCTCCTCCTCCCACGGGCTTAGTTGTGCCCTCATTACCGTGCCACGTGTGGCTACCAAGGAGAATAAGCAGAGCTGCCAGGACAACTCACCAGGCACATGACTCTGTTTATGGGAATCATTCCAGGTCTGATGTTGCCACCAGGCTTCAGAGCTTCCTGCACATCCTTGGGGATAAGGAAGGACTCGCTGTACCAGATCTCAAACTCTGCAAAGCAAAGCAGGGGGCAATAAATTCACAGGGCTGTAATGATGGAAGAGACAAGGGGGGGTTGGTTCTGGCTCCCCGCCCATGGATCAGCCGGGACCTCAAGTGCTCTTAGATTCTCAGGCAGGACCTCAGAACTCCAAGCTCTTGAGTTTCAAACTATTAGAAAAGTCAGTTAAAAGGGACATGGCACCATTGGCTGCGCTGAGGCCTGCGAGGTGGCTGGTGGCTGGCCCTGGGGACAGTCCCCTGGGCTCGTGCAGGCCGAGAGGTGACTGGCCACGAGATGGCACTGCTCCTGCGCTGGAGCTAGCCATGTGGAGTGGGCAGCACATTTGAGGGTCAGATTCCAATTCCAAATGCTAAAGAAACACAGCCGTTTTCCGTCCATGAGAACGCACAGCAGGTGCCGCGGTGCGGCAGGAATCCCGTCCTTATCAACAGTGGGCACGTCCCAGATGCGTGCTGCAAAGGGGCTGAGCTCTGCTCCATCCCTCTGGCACACTTCCCCATGGAAGGGGAGAGCCCACAGCCCCTGAAAAAGGCTGCGCTGCCCAGGAGGGACCCAAGGAACGGAGTCACTTTCTGTCGCGGGAGTTATGAAGGATAAATGAGGTTAAACGCCGAGCCCTGCTCTCGCTAGGCACTGTGCACATGGTGCACCACCACTGATTTTTTAGCCTGCTTTTAGCTCAGAGATGACCTCTTCACTCTGGGATGACACAGATATTGAGTCCATGCCTCTACGTGTAGACAAACAACGAACATGTGGAGCACCCAAAAAATGCCAAACCCGGATCCAACGGAAACCAGTGGCAAAGTTTCTGCATAATTACAATTTGGCCTTGTGTATCTCCTGGAACGAGCCATGCATTTCTTTCAGCGTGGGATGCGCTGAGGGATACAAATCGTGCTCTGGCAAGTTTGTAGAAAATAAAGTGTTGCCATGTGCGCAGCATCCAAATGTTTGGGACTCTGGCATTCGTACACTTACTGTCTTCCGTCATATGGGACAAATTCGGGGATACAGCAGGACTGCACTCCTGTTAGCAGGGACCCAAACTGAGCGGCTTGCAGTGGAGCACACCACGAATTTGCACGGCTCACCCTGAGCAGAGGTGTGACTCACCACCACGAGGGTGGTGCTCGTGAAAAACACGCTAAAATGGCTAAGCTCTGCTTCCTGCCAAGGCGCCCGTGCTGCAACACCGGAACCTGGATCTCACCAGGGTACAGAGGAGACATCTGTAGCCCAGAGCCAAAGCCCTGGCCCAGGAAAGTTCCTTAGCCACCATTTCTAGTAAACAAAATCAAGGGTGAGAACCAGGGCCATCAGTGGGAGTGTTATTGTCGGCTTCGTTGCGAAAGGCTTTTACCCACAGCGTTGCATCTTAGTGGCGCGGCCGAGGAGCAGTATGTCATTACCTGTGAGAGAGAATCTGTAGCAATTCAGTGTCCTGTTGCAAAAAAAAAAAAAACAACAACCCACCCAATCATCAATAAAAAACAAGTCTGGAAGCTGACAAGAAAAATGACAACAGAGGATGATGGACTTGGCTTATATGCAACGTGTCTGTGAAATGTGTCAGTACTGAGCTGCTACCAAGCATCCCAGCTGAACTGGAGGCTGTTCAGAAACCGCCCCGGCGAGCCAGTACCTGAGATGAGTTTATTCCGGCACTGGTCCACCAGATGCTGGCAGTACTGGATTTCTGCCTTCAGGTCCTGCAGTTCAGCGTAGCCAGACCTGTACTCTTCCTTCAGGTCTTTCAGCTTCATGATGAGTAAAAACTCCTCCTCGTCAATTATGATCTGTCCTTTCTCATCAACATACTCTCCTGGAGGGTAAGAAAAGGAAACGAAGGTTTCTCATGAGAGTGGAGAGGGACGAAGAACAGTCATTATACTTTGAACCACACGGTAGTTACCCAGTTATACTGAGGTTAACCACACAATTGACATTTCCTTAGACATGCTTTCTACAAACACAGAGTTGGATGGTGTGGGGCAGAAATCACTGCTGAACTCCTGAACCCGCTCAGGCATCAGTCCTCCCCGAGCTGGGACATGTGCGGATGAAGAGGAGGGACCAGGCTGCACAGAAAGACACCCACGTTGCAGATACAGGAGGGTATCACTTCGGGCTTTCATGGCTCCTACTGAAAAACTCCCTGGGCCGCCACGATAAGGGGTTTTTGAGACAAAGAGCTGGTCAGCCCTTTGGGGACAGTTGAGCCAGTGCTACTTCCCTACGGTAAACATCTCTCGTTCTTGGTTTCCCTCAAATTAGTTTAATCATAGAATCCCAGAATGGTTTGGGTGGGCAAAGCCCTTTAAGCTCCCCCAGCCCAACCGCCCCCCTACCCCTGCCATCCCACCCCCAAACCCTGGCCC
>NW_009259116.1:50543-54219 GCF_000687185.1 Egretta garzetta | reverse complement strand
GCCTCCTCTGCTCCAGGCTGAACCCCCCCAGCTCCCCCAGCCGCTCCCCAGCAGCCTGGGGCTCCAGACCCCTCCCCAGCTCTGCTGCCCTTCTCTGGACACGCTCCAGCCCCCCCAGGTCCTTCAGGGAGGGAGGGACCCAAACCTGTGGTTTCCAGCATCCACAATAAACCACCAGTTGGTAGATGTCATCAGACAGAGCAAAGGCCAAAAGAAGCAATGAGGCTGTGAAAAGACAGACCCTTGCTTTGATATGGATTCAAGCTGATCTGCTCATCCTTTAGCCAAGAGCTTTGCATCTTGCAGGATCAGACCCTATGGGAAAAGGCCCCTTGCAAAGCGTGGTCATAAAAGCCTCTCTGTAGGAAGAGAACTGGAAGGCAGTAGTGCAGCATTGACTCTGGGTCTGACTCCCTGGCCCTCATTCACTGCGCAGGGCCTGCTTGCTGCTGACCATTCTCTTTCTCTCTCCTTCCCTCATTCCCCACTAATTGCCTGGCAATAGTTAAGGTTGTAGTTTCACAGAACTGAGTTGTTTTGCTGTCCTTCCTCCACGCAAGGAACACTGCTGCTACTTCCTCGTGGTCACACACAGAGCACTCGAGACCAGCCTGCTATTAAAGCCATTTGTTTCGGATTTCTCTCCTCGCCCAGAGGCGTTTCTTCTCCACTCCTCTGCAGAACGCAACAGCACCAACTCTCGGGAGCCCCGCTGCAGGGAGCACAAAACCTGACACGCTAATCTCACCCAGGCATATTCCACCTGACAAACATCTTGCTGCAGCAAAGGAGGAAGGCACTTATCCCATTTTTTTCCTCCAGTATCCTGCAGTTCGAGATTTTGACTTTCATAAACCAGACTCTAGATGAAATCAGGGTGTAGGGGATGCAGCACATCTCCACCACAGTAAGGGCCAGCCTGCTACCCATGATTTCTGCACTGTACTGACCTGCATTTGTCAGCAGTACGCTGCCTAATCCACCAAAGCATGGGGTGAGGAATCAACCTGACTGCAGCTCACCTCACTTAGGTAAAGCCCGAGTAGCACGACTCAACGAGGCTGAAGTGTGGAGGACTCCAGTGACCTCCCCTGGAGCCCTGCGTCCAGCTCGGGAGCCCTCAGCACCAGGAGGACATGGACCTGTTGGAGCGGGGCCAGGGGAGGGCTACTAAAATGCTCCGAGGGGCTACTAAAATGCTCCGAGGGCTGGAGCCCCTCTGCTGTGAGGCCAGGCTGGGAGAGTTGGGGGTGTTCAGCCTGGAGAAGAGAAGGCTGCGGGCAGAGCTGAGTGCGGCCGGTCAGGGCTTCAAGGGGGCCCAGAGGAAAGGGGGGGACAAGCTTTTTAGTAGGGCCAGCTGGGACAGGACAAGGGGGGATGGCTTTAAACTGAAGCAGGGGAGGTTTAGACTGGATCTAAGGAAGAAATTCTTTCCAGTGAGGGTGGTGAAACCCTGGCAGGGGTTGCCCAGAGAGGGGGTGGAGGCCCCATCCCTGGGAACATTCCAGGCCAGGTTGGACGGGGCTGTGAGCAACCTGATGTGGTTCAACCTGGCAGGGGATGCCCAGAGAGGGGGTGGAGGCCCCATCCCTGGGACCATTCCAGGCCAGGTTGGCCGGGGCTGTGAGCAACCTGATGTGGTTCAAGGTGTCCCTGCTCCTGCAGGGGGGCTGGGCTGGGTGACCTCTGGGGGTCCCTTCCAACCCAAACCATTCTGTGATTCTAAGATTCGGGTGGCAAACCAGGCCAGCTGCAGAGCTAGGGCATAAAGCCCAGCCTGCCCCGCTGCCCAGGCAAGCTCCAGCGGTGGTCTAGTGGTCTCACCACCAGAAGGGCTTTGAAAGCAGCAGCTCCCCTCTTCTGTCAGATTCTCACTGGCCAGTCTCTGCACAGCGACTCACCCTGCTGCCACCGCTCCTGCTTCTGAGCCTCCAGAGCCTTTTTGATGCCCTCCATCTCGTGCTTGATGAAGTTGATCCTCTGCGCTACTGTACTGCTTTTCTTCTTCCTGGCAAGGAGGATGCTTTTGTTCTCTTTAAAGATCCGGCTGATCTCACTTCCGCACTCCTCCTTAAACTGCTCAAACGCCGCTGGCTTGGATGGAGGGGAGCTGCAACAGAATTCAAAGAAAACACACACACACAGACATGGGGGGGCCGTTTGCTCGGCCCTGCAGTGGGACACAGTTCATGGGAGCGGCCAGAGCTGAGGTTTGTGGATGGTATTTCAAGGGGCTCTTTGAGGACCTCGCTCTGCTAGCTGCACGCTGGTACTGTCTGTGCCAGCCTTCATATCCCCTTTCCCCGTACTACTCCCAAAAGAAAGAGTTATTTACTTAGAAACCACAATCCTCGGGAGATGCCGCAGAATTGAGTCTTGCCCTGGAAAGTGGACCTTTAATGGTCTGAATTTTCAGAAAAATAATGAATACTCTTCCTCCCTATTGTTAAACAGAAATGCCTTCGCTATTTCCTCGCTGGATTCCCAGCACAGACCAGTCACCTCCACTGACCAAACTCCACAGCTGCATGCATTGGCTGGCTCTACAACGCAGCCGCCCGTGGCTTTGAAGTCTTGCCTACTTAGAAAGACTAAATTCAAAGTGGCGTGTGCCAATCCTGGCTTCTCTATGACACGGCTTTGATGCAAACGTGCCCCCATGAACAGCAGCTCTTACTTCACCACAAACCACACTGGGCAAAAGGAGAGTCCCTCGGGAGAACGTCACGCGCCCACCGACGCTGCTCTGCGCTGCGTAAGGGTGTTCTTGGTGAGCAGGCTGGGTCTGGCAGGAGAAAGTCGCTAGAAGTCTCCACATTCCTGGTCAAAGTAAGACTCTGCCTACTGCCTTCCCCTGACTGACCGCTTAAGGGCATTTTTCAAACTCCTCCAAGGCTGCGTGAGACTCCTTTCCGTGCCAAACTGTTGGCAAAGTGCTGTAACGACGGCCCCTGGGCAGACTGCCCCAGCCACGCGACTTCTAGAAGAATAAAATGCCTGGAGAGGGCATGGAGGAACACAAGAACATGTTAAGGTGCTTCAGGAGTAAATTATCCTGGAACAGCTTCACCGGGATGCTCTCCCCGGGAGGCAGGAACAAGCAAGGACCGGGTTCATCTACGAGACAGGCAATGGAGGTGCTCGCAATACTCCAGAGCTGCGCTGCTTGTGGCTTGAGAGCTCTCAGCAAGAAAAGGTGGCTGGTGATGGGAGAAGTGGTGTCCAGGCCGGTTTGTGGGGGGTCCTGGCTGAGCTCCTGTGAGCTGAGCAGCTTCATACTGTTAAGCGCATCCTCCTAGAAAGAGTCCTTGGTCTTGGTAGCCTTAGCATTTTTTTACCCCATCAACTCCACCCAAAATGAAAGGCAATTCAGTGCCGCCCTCCCATGTTAAATTCTTCTCATGATACTAGCAGGTGACTGGCACATTGCTGCAGTTTTGAACATTCTCCACTCTTCTGTCTTGATATGGCACCTCCTGCCATGATCTTGTGCAGCTACTGACACATTTTCACGAGCGCGGGGGGTTTTAGAATCATAGAATCGAATCATAGAATCGTTCAGGTTGGAAAAGCCCTTTAAGCTCCCCCAGCACAACCGCCCCCCTACCCCTGCCATCCCACCCCCAAACCCTGGCCCTCAGCACCGCCTCTGCCCGGCTGTTAAATCCCCCCAGGG
>NW_009259116.1:43005-49492 GCF_000687185.1 Egretta garzetta | reverse complement strand
CGGAGGTTTGTGGATGGTATTTCAAGGGGCTCTTTGAGGACCTCGCTCTGCTAGCTGCACGCTGGTACTGTCTGTGCCAGCCTTCATATCCCCTTTCCCCGTACTACTCCCAAAAGAAAGAGTTATTTACTTAGAAACCACAATCCTCGGGAGATGCCGCAGAATTGAGTCTTGCCCTGGAAAGTGGACCTTTAATGGTCTGAATTTTCAGAAAAATAATGAATACTCTTCCTCCCTATTGTTAAACAGAAATGCCTTCGCTATTTCCTCGCTGGATTCCCAGCACAGACCAGTCACCTCCACTGACCAAACTCCACAGCTGCATGCATTGGCTGGCTCTACAACGCAGCCGCCCGTGGCTTTGAAGTCTTGCCTACTTAGAAAGACTAAATTCAAAGTGGCGTGTGCCAATCCTGGCTTCTCTATGACACGGCTTTGATGCAAACGTGCCCCCATGAACAGCAGCTCTTACTTCACCACAAACCACACTGGGCAAAAGGAGAGTCCCTCGGGAGAACATCACGCGCCCACCGACGCTGCTCTGCGCTGCGTAAGGGTGTTCTTGGTGAGCAGGCTGGGTCTGGCAGGAGAAAGTCGCTAGAAGTCTCCACATTCCTGGTCAAAGTAAGACTCTGCCTACTGCCTTCCCCTGACTGACCGCTTAAGGGCATTTTTCAAACTCCTCCAAGGCTGCGTGAGACTCCTTTCCATGCCAAACTGTTGGCAAAGTGCTGTAACGACGGCCCCTGGGCAGACTGCCACAGCTACAGCTTTGACAGCCAGCTACCGAGCCACGAAGCGCTCTGGGTTGTGCCTCATGCAGCTGCAGCAGCCACCTTCCCTGCCAGCCACGCGACTTCTAGAAGAATAAAATGCCTGGAGAGGGCATGGAGGAACACAAGAACATGTTAAGGTGCTTCAGGAGTAAATTATCCTGGAACAGCTTCACCGGGATGCTCTCCCCGGGAGGCAGGAACAAGCAAGGACCGGGTTCATCTACGAGACAGGCAATGGAGGTGCTCGCAATACTCCAGAGCTGCGCTGCTTGTGGCTTGAGAGCTCTCAGCAAGAAAAGGTGGCTGGTGATGGGAGAAGTGGTGTCCAGGCCGGTTTGTGGGGGGTCCTGGCTGAGCTCCTGTGAGCTGAGCAGCTTCATACTGTTAAGCGCATCCTCCTAGAAAGAGTCCTTGGTCTTGGTAGCCTTAGCATTTTTTTACCCCATCAACTCCACCCAAAATGAAAGGCAATTCAGTGCCGCCCTCCCATGTTAAATTCTTCTCATGATACTAGCAGGTGACTGGCACATTGCTGCAGTTTTGAACATTCTCCACTCTTCTGTCTTGATATGGCACCTCCTGCCATGATCTTGTGCAGCTACTGACACATTTTCACGAGCGCGGGGGGTTTTAGAATCATAGAATCGAATCATAGAATCGTTCAGGTTGGAAAAGCCCTTTCAGCTCCCCCAGCCCAACCATTCCCCTACCCCTGCCATCCTACCACTAAACTCTCCCCTCGTCCCATCGCCCCTTCCCTGGGAGCAGAGCCCGACCCCCCCGGCTCCCCCCTCCTCTCAGGCAGTTGTAGGCAGCGATGAGGGCTCCCCTCAGCCTCCTCTGCTCCAGGCTGAACCCCCCCAGCTCCCCCAGCCGCTCCCCAGCAGCCTGGGGCTCCAGACCCCTCCCCAGCTCCGCTGCCCTTCTCTGGACACGCTCCAGCCCCCCCAGGTCCTTCGGGGAGGGAGGGGCCCAACCCTGACCCCAGCAGTTGAGGGGCGGCCTCCCCAGTGCCATTTGTGGCTGGACATGAGGTCTCTCTGGGCTTTTACTACTAACCAAAGGGTGAAGAGCACTGCGATTTTCAGAGACTTCACACTTAACAGAGCAACCGATCAGGACAGAGCTCAAAGCAGATGGAGGAGATGACCACCACCAACACACTTTGGTACGTAGGGTGTCCACACAAGCCCTGCTGTCCTACAATGCATTTCTGCATCCAAGCAATGAAGATTGCTGAATCTCTCCTCTTCACCTTGAAGCAGGTAGTTGGACTGGAGGAACACGACGCAGTCACCTGGGTGTAAACCACCCTCTGGCAAAGTGGACAGACTCCCTTACAGGGAAAGCTTACCTGGGCCGCTGGGAATCCTCCACAGGAGCTGGCTTTGAGAGCTCTGCATCAATATTTGCCGTATCCTGGTTCCTTGCTCCCTCTTTCACATCCAGATCCTTGGTGGAAGTTATTATCTGAGTTTTTGATGGTAAAAAACCACCCAGATCTCTCCCAGAAAAAGAGCTCCGCATTCCTTCCTTCCTGACAGGGGGAAAAAGAGGAACCAGAGTAATTTCTTCATAATAGGAAACTGGAACCAAAACGTGCTGCAGGTGCTAGCTTCGCTGATTCAAAAACTAGCAGTGTGATGCTGCCGTGAAATATCTACTGACAAGGGATAAGATCAGCCTTGTTCTCACAAATCCTGACTTCCTAGAGTAGAGGGACTGCCTTGTGTAGCAACTACTATAGGACGTAGCCCAGGCTGGATCATCTCTCTTGAGAAGGATCACAAGGACAAGAGTCCTGTCTGGGTTGAGGCATACCTGCAGACAGGATAACCCTCTTTACCTTCAGAGGAACCTACAAACTCAATCCCCTAGGATTCGATTTAACCCCACGTCTAAATCAAGCCCAGCTCTCTGTTCTTCTCCCTCAGCTCACCTCCACAAACACCAGCAGTCTTGTCTGCAGGGGACAGCGTGACTTGAAAGAGATATACAAAAGTGCTTGCCAAATCTCCTTCCATCTCCCTAAAAAATGAACTCCATGGAGGAATCCCCCGTGTCATGTGGATACCAAAGCCTTGGTGGTTCCTCTCTAATGCAAGGACCAAGCAGATGCTCTCAGCCACAGCAGGAGTCATAGAACCTGCCTATGCAGCAACCTCACTTCTGTAAATTGAAGGATCTTTCTCTGCTCAGTACTGACTGCTGATTCCCCCTTCCCTCTCAAAATCTCTTCTCCTGATCTGCTCCTCCACCCACTGTCCCTCCCTCCCTTTCCACTTAGCAGATCTCCTTCTACCTAACACTTTAAAGAAAAACTGCAGGTTTAACATGTCTTCTGATGCCATCACAGGACTGTTCCCCTGCCTGCATGTTCAACTCCCCAGCTCCCATCACTGGGTAACCCTCTCTGCACTGGCTGGAAGCTCTTCAACCCCAAGCCTGTCCACCCTCTGTGTCACACAATCACAGAATCCCAGACTGGCAGGGGCTGGCAGGGCCCTCCAGAGATCATCCAGCCCAACCGCCCTGCTCAAGCAGGCTCACCCAGAGCAGGGGGCACAGGACATCGTCCAGGTGGGGTTTGAATATCTCCAGAGAAGGAGATTCCACAACCCCTCTGTGTCCACAGTTCACACCCCGCAGAGCGCTCCGTAGTCTTGGTGCATCCGTAACAGACACACGGATGAACCATTTGCAGTAAATCTTCCCCATAATAGGGGTCTGCCCTACCTGAGGCTGTGCCTGCCGGCCACACGCATTCCCCCCACATCCTCCTGATGGTGTGGCTGGGGGGCGGCCTCTTACAGCACTATCCTGGAATGTCATCCTTGAGGAAACCCAAAACTTCCAAACACCGGTTAAGCCAGTTTCATCTCTGCCTTCCTCCGTGGGCTGCCCATCACGCCTTGACCAGATCCAGCCACTGCAATGACACATGATCAGAGAAAAGGGAAAGCTGCCTGGCTACTGAACTCACTTGGGCTGCTCATTGCTTTTCCTGGATTTCTTCTTCCTACCACGTCTGGATGAAAAAGGAGCAGTTCTAGTCCCCACATCCCGTCCATCCTCTTCCTGCCCCAAATGGCCATCCGCATCAACCACACTTGCCTGGAAACAGGAAGAAATAAAACATGGACCATTAGATCTGTAGCTGTCTAGACCACAAAAGCTATACAGCCCTCGCCCAGCAGCTGTTCCATCCTGTTGTACAATCTAATCCAGAAACCTGTATCCACTACCAAGCATTTCAGAGAAACACATCTATAAGAATGAAGTGTAAACCAAAAGAGGGCCAAAATTATCCTCCAATTCATATGCCAAATGTTTCAGCCACGTAGGGGGAGAATTACAGGTTTAGTATCACAGAAATAAAAGCGCCCTCAGAAGTCTTCGTTTCGTGAAGATACCTACGAGAATTATGTTTCTTACATCATCCCTCACATTGCTATAAAACAGAGGGGCCATTAAGCACTAAAATCTACCTATATCAGGTTTCAGTTTTTCTTTTCCACTTCTTTAAATAAAGACTTGAATAGGCCCGTTAGAGACCCTGTGCTTCTGTGAGTCACACCAATAATTTGCATTTTCCCTTGTGCCTGTCTTCCAAAAAATTCAAAGCATCTTCAGTTAAGCCACAGGATGAGTATATGACTCTGCCTAACAGATAATGATTATTTTATCTGCTGGGTAAAACCAAGGTGAGGAAATAACCACTTCAGAGAGAAAAAATTTCACAGAGGGAAATAAGTACTGAAAAATAGATTATAAACTCTTAAGTTAGAGTCCACATCTGAATTTATGGCTTGCAAATGATACATTTATTTTGCTCCAGAAATTATAAGGATTAAAAGGGGGACCTCAGCAGAGGCAGGTGATCGGATCCTGCCTTCTACAACTGACTGATGGGGAGGTCACCTCCTAGTTAATATATTTTTCATTCACATTTACTAAATGATTCTGTTCAGATAACGGGCCTAATCCTCTGCTGATACAAACGTTAACTGGTGCAGCTCTGCTCCGTGCAAGTTTTTTGACCCGCCCAACATTTGCAAGCTTGGGATGTCAATGGGGAAAAGTTGAGAACGTGAGGCAATTCAAGATTTGGCAGGAAAGGAGCCAATTCCAGGATGGGCTCTGGGCAGGGCTCAAGCCACAGGCGTTACCTTCTGAACAGCAGCAACAGCAGCAAAGTCATTTTTGTCTACCAGAGCGTATCTCCGTCGTAATCTGGCCTCCACTTCACGCTCCTGTTGACTAGGGGAGAGAACAGCCCCTTACCGTTGGGCTCAAGGAAGGACCATTCCGTATGCCAAAACCTGTAATGTCTGCCAATATCAGGTTTCCAAAGAAAGCCATCTTTTCCCTGTGACCTCACTCCCAAACACCCCACCTTGCTCCTTCCATTCCTCCCCATAACGGTTGTAACCTTTTTCCATTCTCCCTTTCTTTTTCCACAATGTCCCTTTAAGCCTCTTAGATACGGAAGCTTTTTAATGGCTATTTTAACGCTTAGCATAACCTTTTAATGGTTCAGCTCAAGTAATATTACCCCTGTTCAGTTCCATCGCCTTACTTTAACCGAGCGACTTTCAAACTGAGTGATTTTTCACTGACAAGGAACAAGTAAAGCCTTCTCAGTAGGCTTACATATACTAAACAAGACTGAAAATCGTTAAGAGAATCTGGAAGTTAAAAAGCACTAAAGCCCACTGTTGCAGAACAATAAAAGGAGTCCCAAGTCGGAAAAAAAAAATAATAATCAGGCCAGATTTTACTGCGAAACCCATTCTGGTCTCGGGTCCAAGCAAAGCCTGACTGCCCGGTCTGATGATGTACACAGACACTCGTGTCCACACAAGTTTCTCGAGGGCAGGCAGATTTTCTACAGCAATATCCCAATGTCTCTCTTGCAAGCAGCAACCTCTACTGCCTAGCCAGACCATTGCTGGACAGGTTGGTGGGGCAGGCCATGGGTGGGTTGCCCTGACACCCTTATTCTTCCTTGTTCTCTTCTATTTCATGTCACAGAAGCTGCTTGTCCTCGGTTTTAGTTGGGTTTTTTTTTTCCAGCCTGTCCTTCACCTTCCCTCCTTCAGCCCAAAACCCAACTTTCACCATCTTCTGGTGACATTTTCAAATAGCCACTTCCACACTTTCTCCCACATCACGCATCAGAGAGCACCTCCCGGGAAAGAGCCACAAAGCCACCTCACAATGCTCCTCCAAACTGCTTTACGACCTTCCTTTGCCATGACCTCTAAAGAAAAGGTAAATCTGATGACTTTCAGATGCTGGCATGGTGAGACCACTTCATATCGTCTCATCCTACAGAGTTAGATTTGTCTTTTGATCCGTTTGCAGGCTGCCTTGCACTACGGAGATATGCTCCATGCCTAGGGATCCTGCACAGTTTATGCTCACTGATGGTACATTTGCCAAGCGGACTTTTTAAGCAGTGAAGTTTGCCATCAAGAGCCCTTGCACGTGACTTACGAATGCTTGAGCGTTAGAGGCAATAGTCTTCTGTGCAAAGGCCACCAGAATTTGTCCAGAATTGTTTTCAGTTACAAGTTATTCCCTTTATCATAGACCTTTAAGCTCCCCCAGCCCAACCACTCCCCTACCCCTGCCATCCCACCCCCAAACCCTGGCCCTCAGCACCGCCTCTGCCCGGCTGTTAAATCCCCCCCGGGCTGGGGACTCGA
>NW_009259116.1:39124-42664 GCF_000687185.1 Egretta garzetta | reverse complement strand
CCCTGCTGGCTCCTATCCAGCCCCCTCTCCACCAACCCCCCCAGCTCCTTTTCCCCCGGGCAGCTTTCCAGCCCCTCTGCCCCACGCCTGGGCAGGACCCGGCCCTTGGCCTTGTTGAACCTCATACAGTTGGCCTCGGCCCATCAATCCAACGTGGCCAGGTCCCTCTGTACTTCATAATGATTCTTCACCAATGTCATGGCAATATCACTGATAAAAGCTCGGTGGAATTTCTAAATCTTACTGTGAGATGTATCGACCTTGTGTATCTTACCTTACAATCAGTTTGAATTGCTTAAACACCTCCTGGACTTGCCTGATGTTCACTATCTGAGGAAGAGATGTTTACAGTGAAGATACAGGTAAGCATTTCTGTGCTACGATCAGCTGTACTGGTTCAAATATTTCAGATTGTGAGGGCTGCTTTTCGCTTGCTGGGCATCCACGCTCAAGGAGAGTTGCCATTATCCTGCACTCCAGAGTAGGGCTGAAGGTGGATACCCTGCTCATTCCGAGGAGATTTTTACAGAGGGAGGAATCTGATAGACTGTGGTAAATTCCACAGAGCGCACAGCTATCAAAGTAATGAAATATTTACAAGAATTTTACAAATGCTGTAGATGGCATCTATTGACCTCGTGGATTATGATGCTACTTGACTTTTCACTGCCATCCAAGACTGCCTGAGTACTTGGAACTGCCAGAGCACTATCTTTAGCCCTCTAACCCACAATAACAAATCGGTATGGTCAAGCCACGCTGTTATCTCTGTTTTGGAGATGATGAGCAGAGGCATGGGCAGATAAATAAGGGGCAGTCTGTAGCTGAGCAGGAATCGGCACTCAGCTCTCCCAAGGTCCGAGAGCCTGGACCAAGCTATGAAATGCACGATCTCTGTCCTCGACCCCCTCTCTAAAAGATTATCATGGAATCATAGAATTGTTTGGGTTGGAGAAGACCTTTAAGATCACCAAGCCCAGCCGTTCTCCTAATCCTGCCATCCCACCACTAAACCCTGGCCCTTAAGCACCTCGTCTGCCCAGCTGTTAAATCCCCCCAGGAGTGGGGACTCGACCCCTTCCCTGGGCAGCCCCTTCCAGTGCCTGACAGCCCCAAGGGGAAGGAATTGATCTAATGTCTATCCTCCCCTGTGTGAAACTCCTTAGTCCTTCTCTACCTTCCCTGCTCCACACCCACCCACATCACGTTTTGCAGGCCAGGTAAAAGACACCTTCACGTCTTCCTGTTCTGCTCCACTCCTGCCTGCTGACGGGAGAAAACAGGGACTTTGAGAGACGATAACAGTTACATGAAACGAGAGGGAGCATCTCAAGTGCTGCGTTTAAACCGATGGGCTATCTAACTGTTTGAAAAACACTCTTCCAGCAACTCCTGCACTGTTGTCACAGTGGCTTCTGTTCACAGCCAAACAAAACCTCACGGTAACTCTGTGCATTTATGACTTTCATTTTCTTACATTTTGTTTGTTTTCCTGTTTGCCCCCACAGGACTATTTGTGTACACAGGACTTTTGCTGTTTCTTATCGCAATCATTTTGCAGTCAATGGGTAGTTTCAAATTGAGAAACCCTGCCCTAATGAACGTGTCTCTGAGACTGGACGTATTTTGGCAACACACCTTGCAAAGATTTAGTTTGACACCGGCAGGGCAAAATTTTGACACTAATTCTTAAAGACGTTCTAAATAAACCAATTCGAAGGAGTTTAGGACTGAGCAAAAGTCTCCTCAGGCTTCCAAAAAAGCAAAAATGGTATGAAAACAAGGAGACAGTCCTTAATGTGTAAAAATAAAATTAAATTACAATTTTGGCATTAAAGACAGCCTCTTCAGAACTGGGGGGGTTCAGCCTGGAGCAGAGGAGGCTGAGGGGAGCCCTCATCGCTGCCTACAACTGCCTGAGAGGAGGGGGGAGCCGGGGGGGTCGGGCTCTGCTCCCAGGGAAGGGGCGATGGGACGAGGGGCACCGGCCTCAAGTTGTGCCAGGGCAGGGTGAGGTTGGCCATGGGGAACAATTCCTTCCCCTTGGGGCTGTCAGGCACTGGAAGGGGCTGCCCAGGGAAGGGGTCGAGTCCCCAGCCCTGGGGGGATTTAACAGCCGGGCAGAGGCGGTGCTGAGGGCCGGGGTTTGGGGGTGGGATGGCAGGGGTAGGGGAACGGTTGGGCTTGATGATCCTAAAGATCTTTTCCAACCTAAACGATTCCATGATTCTGTGATTCAGGAGAGATTTTCATTGCTTCTACCCTGGAGTAAAATGGGATGGAAACAGTATATAAGTCCTGCTCCACTAGAAAGCTACTTACATCAATTTCATTGATGGCTCCCTTTAGGTATTTACAGACTTGAGACTTAATCTCTGCTATCTGGATGTCAGTCAGAGGGTCATAAGTCACCCAAGAACGATTTACCTAAGAAAAAAAGGTGAACAAATGAGTATCAGTGAATTACAAAAAGTGAAGCAAGTACTGGTCTGGCGAGTGCCTGACATCGCTCTACTGTGCCCAAGGAAGCTTGATGTTTAATTTCTGATTGCGGCTTCTCATCATCTGAGTTGACAGGACATGGGACTTGGGAGCACGCTGAAATCCATGCATTCCCCTTCACATTGTAATCAAATAAGAGAAGGGCTTCAAGAGTCTGAAATCAACACCCACAGCGGATGGGGACTGAAGCTACAACACAATCTCACTGCGCAGGATCTTCAGAGCTTTGCCTAAATCCAGAAAGACAGTGCTGGAAGCAGAAGGAAGAATACAGTCACACCAGACACTGAGTTAACTGATCCTGCTGCAAAACAAGGATCACGACAAAGCCTTAACTACATCCCGCCTAAGATGGTGCAGCCTATTTCTTACCAAGCTGTCATGCATGGCCAGTTCCTGCTTCAGAAGAATAATCTCCTTCTCCAAAGCCTTCACTGTCCCCTAACAGGAAAACAAAAGGGTGAGCAAGCGATCAAATGCTATTGGGAGAAAAAAACCTGCTAAAAAAGCAGCATTAAACTGGCTGCTAGAGAACATCGCAGCTGTGCACCAGCTCCCCCGGGGTTTGCTGTCAGGTTTGCATCAGTGAAGTAGCGAGTCTGGAAATCACTTTGCCTTTGATTAGCTTCCAACAGGACAGCTTCTGCTGGGTGCGGGGTGCGCTGCCTGCAGAGTCAGCCCAGGCCAGCAGAAGAAGGGCCACCTGTTTTTTAATTTGATGCTTTCCTGATCTGGTACGATAGGTGCCATCAAGTTCTGGACTGGGAGATATTATCCTGAAAGCAAAGCAGCACGCAGGTTTCCACTCTGACCCTCGCTCAACTCAGTTCTGACATTACCTTTACTAGAGGAGGGAGCCTCCTGGGGTGTATTTGATTGAATTTATCTGTAATGTGGAAGATCTTCCAGATATTCCAGTGTCCAGAGAAGGGCAGCGGAGCTGAGGAGGGGTCTGGAGCCCCAGGCTGCTGGGGAGCGGCTGGGGGAGCTGGGGGGGTTCAGCCTGGAGCAGAGGAGGCTGAGGGGAGCCCTCATCGC
>NW_009259116.1:27656-39099 GCF_000687185.1 Egretta garzetta | reverse complement strand
GATTTAACAGCGGGGCAGCCGAGGTGCTGAGGGCCAGGGTTTGGGGGTGGGATGGCAGGGGTAGGGGAGCGGTTGGGCTGGGGGAGCTTAAAGGGCTTTCCCAACCAAATGTTTCTATGATTCTATTCTATGATCTTCAAGCATTCACTATTGAGAATGTGTTTCCAGAAAAGTGTGGGTGCACCAATCTCCTCGGGATTCAGTAAGAATTGGACAGCGAGCTGCTTTTTAAGTGACCTGTTGAGCATCAAAGCACTCCACCTGCCTTAAACACTGGTTTTGCTCCTCTTTTCCACTCCACACATCTCAACAAAAATGAAAGGACCTGAAGAGGAAAAGCTGGTTTGTTGCACAACTTCTTCTGGAAGCCGTTGGAGGAAACTCCCGAGCTGTTTCTCTGCTTGTCAGTGAGCTCAGACCACGAAATACAGGAGGGTTCTCACACACTACACATGCTGCAGATCAGCTAATTCAAAACTCGTTCTTTGGGCCATCAGTAATTCATAGAGCATTTACTGCCGCCAGCTCTGTTTCAGCTGTGAAAGTGTGCTCAGGACACTGAAATACTCTGGTCATTTGTATTCAATTATTTCCTTGTTTAAACAAATCTTGTAATTGTAGAAAAACTGTTACGTTACCAGCAGCAACGGGGATAATGCTGTGTAAAGCTGCAGGTAGGACTGATTTCCCCACATACCAGGGGAGTAGCCCACAACATAATCTCTCTGTTAAGAGGTGAATCTTATCAGAAAAATTAAGGATGAAAGAATTACCATGGGTGAGGGAAGATGTGACCACTTGCATGACTGTACCCTGTGGCATATTCAAGGTAACTGTAAATACCAACAAAAAAAAGTTTAATACTGATACGTTTTATCATGTACCTAAAATTCAGCATGTGTCAGCTTGGCTGAGGAGTGGTAACTCATTAAACTGATGGATTTCCCTCTAGTTTTTAAGGTCATTATCCTAAATATTAATGAACCTGAGGAAATATGCCTTCTCCCCATCCCCTTCTCTCCATACCTCTCGGTCATATGTCTCATTGACGACTGGCTCTGTTGTGATCCATTTCATTCTGGTAGCAAAACGAAGAGAAGACAACTGAAAAACATGGGGTTGAAGTGACTGCAAGAGATATTGGCAAGGATATAATTTTCATAATCTGCTACTACTTAATCATATCAGATCCCAGACCGCAGAAATACAAAAGCTATTGAACTGCAGGGAGCAGTATAGGATTTCTCATTCCAGGAGCGTATCTTCTAGTGCTCACTTGGCTTCTGTGGGATTAGCCGGCTTCAGATGATGCCTTTGGCTTTTCTGTTCTGCACGTGGACAGAGTGGTACCAGAGCTGTGATCACAAAAATACTCACTCCCATTTCTGATCAAAGGAACACTTAACACCCTAAAAACTCCAAATAGCACACCAATGGCCTTCAAGCTTAATTCCCACAATCGTGGTATCTCGAGAGTAAGCCCCTGCAGCCTGCAAATCCTCCTCTTGATGCCAGGTACGGCAGCTATTCCCCCAGTAATATTACGTGTTTCTAGATGCTATCGGAACACAAGGAGAAGATGATAAAAACCACACTCTGCCTTGAAGACAACTGCATGACAGGCATCTGCATTTACAATTTTTTTTGCTATGTAAACGTCTCTTGGCAAAGAGCAAGGTGACTCCCTTCTCTGTGTTACAGACGTGGTTAACCCGATCCAGTTCGGACCATGAGACTGTCACCCATTTCATTACTTCATGGGTTAAAAAACCTTACGGTTAGGAGGTTACTCCTGATTCCTTAGCCAGCAGAAAGCCAGCTCAGCCCTGATGTGAACTGGTGCAATTCCATTGACCTCATTACGGGATGTAATTTAACAGCCAGGCAGACGAGGTGCTGAGGGCCAGGGTTTGGGGGTGGGATGGCAGGGGTAGGGGAATGGTTGGGCTGGGGGAGCTTAAAGGGCTTTGCCAACCTAAACAATTCTGTGATTCTATGCTTCTATGATGTACCACTCAAACACAGCCATAGAGTCAAACCAACAAGAATAATTAACACAATCCAGTGTGCTTACATTTTAGCCACTTGTGCCTGCTCTGTTTCAAGCTCTCCTTCCCCCCCACCCCAGGGCCAGTTACCACTTGCCTGTTTGCATCACCAAGCAGATTGGTGAAAGCAATCTGTTTTCAGAGCCTTTGAGATAAGATGAGCTATCCCATGTTTGTGATGAATTAGGCAGGATGTTTCTCTGGGACTCCTGCCATAGCCCTCCAGGGATTATTCTTTAAACCAAGCTATGGCCAGTTGCAACAGTAATGGGACCAAGACTTTTTAATTCTTGCAGAAATCAGTTCAACTTACAGTCTCTTCCACATGCACCGCTTCCCCACAGATATTTGCCACTAGGACAGTATTGCAGTTTCCCCCTGGGGAAAAAAAAATTAGAAAAAACCAAAACAAAACCAAGTAATATAATTTGGGTGGGTATTGCACTATGTCCTGACTAAAACAGAGAAAAAGAAGCAACAAAGAGCACAGCCAGTTTTTAACCGTCCCTCTAAAGTTCCCATGGGTACAGAAACATGGTGGCACAGAATGACTTAAGAATAAAGGTGAAATGTGTTTCTCATGTGGTGATGATGCAGTAAGAAGGTGGGAATACAAACTGAGAAAGCCTGAAATCAGGGAAAACCAGAGCAGAGGAATTTAAAAGCCCTTGGCCTACATCCTATAGCGGGGAACCTGGCAGGACGCAGTCACTGCCTTTCCTAAAAGCAACGCAAGCCTTGTGCTGGGAACGCCTCCAACGTCACTCTCA
The DNA here is from genome assembly GCF_000687185.1 of Egretta garzetta. Taxonomy (NCBI): domain Eukaryota; kingdom Metazoa; phylum Chordata; class Aves; order Pelecaniformes; family Ardeidae; genus Egretta; species Egretta garzetta. Next base: position 36,281 of record NW_009259116.1, on the reverse strand, counting down.
TTTCTGACGACTTCGGTTACTCCACACAAATGCCCACATCCCGGTTTCAGCTGCTTTCTCCTCCCACATCTCCCGCCTGCATTCCAAGAGCATAAATATTTCCTGTGGGTTCGCGATGCACCACAGCTTTGGGTTTTATCATCTGCAGCCTGATGCTAAAGCAGGAGCATCCGACAAGGCTTGTATCATGCTGAGGGGGGCTGTCTGGTGGGAGGTTTCTAAAGTATTCTAAGGTTTAGTGAGTTTCTACGGGCTTGATCAGTGTGGGCTTTGCACTGTCTCCTGCGCCTGCTGTTTTATTTGATGAGGAAAACCAGATATCCTTTGAATAACAAATTCCTTCCATGTGTTTATACGTGACGGCCTTAGGACTCGGCATGCTCGTTGAACCCCCAGTTTTCTAAGAACTGTTTGGGGCTGTTGTAATCCACAGCTCTTACCTAGAGAGTCCTTGAGAACGTGAGTGAGCTTGCTCTGCCGGAAGGGGATGTGGTCCCTCTTAGGATCAGCCAGGGCAATGACGATTTGCTCAAGGAACGACAGAGACTTGTTGATGTAGGTGGCTTCTTTCAGCACCTGTCCTTCAGACTGTAACAAAGATCATGACTCGAGCGCTTCCCTGGGCAGCCCCTTCCAGTGCTTGACCACCTTTTTGGTAAAAAAATTCTTCCTGATGTCCAACCTAAACCTCCCCGGCACACCTTGAGGCTGTTTTCTCAAAAAGATCAAAAGGCCAAGCTTCCACAACACGTGTTCCTGGCCAAACCGCAGAAAAGAGAATATTCCTTCCTGAGGGTACAACTCTGCTTGACCACAAGGGTAAGGATCTAATTCAGACCCAATAAATTCCAATAATTTAGGGCCACCAAGGTGATCCAAGGGCTGGAAAGCCTCTCTCAGCCCTAGGAGGACAGGCTGAGAAAAGGAGGCTCCGAGGGGATCTCATCACCATCCACCAGTATTTAAAGGGTGGCTACAAAGAGGATGGAGACTTCCTTTTCACAAGGAGTCCCATGGAGAGGACAAGGGGGAACGGGCACAAGTTGCTCTTGGGGAGATTCCAATTGGACACGAGAGGGAAATTTTTCCCCATGAGAACAGTCACCCATTGGGATAATCTCCCCAGGGGAGGGGTTGACTCTGCCACATTGGACACTTTCAAGCCTCAGCTGGACAGGGTGCTGGGCCATCTTGTCTGGACTGGGCTCTTGCCTAGCAAGGTTGGGCCAGATGATCCTGGAGGTCCCTTCCAACCTGGGATTCTGTGATTCTCTGATTCTATGAAATTCATGATCTAGAGCTTTCTTCAGTTTGAAAACAAGTTTTCAGAGACCTCAGTTTTTCCTTACAAGGCTTCATTATAAGGTTTCATTACAAATTTTCATTACAAGTTTTCACTACAGGCACATTTACGTGACATTTCACGATCAGGACCGCTGCCTTTCCTTCCCAAAGGATAAACTGGGTATTTGTCACCAGGCTGATGGGATTTCTGTTCTGATCAATACAGAATGTCACATGAGACCTAGGGAGCTTTCAGTCGTTGAGCCCCAACGCTCTAAGGAAGTTTCATCAGTTTGCCTGCTGTGCCCAGAAGTGGGGGATTTGCACTGCCACTCATGCATGAAGAGGAAAATCAGGGGGGTTTTGTCTTAACAGCTGATGGCTCTGGCCCTTTGTTTTGGGGAGAAATGATGGAATTGGATAAACTGAATTTGGGTCAGGCTGGAAGGCACCCGCAGGATGGGAGTCACATATACGTGGACTTCGAAATGATAGGCAGCAGCTGCAAACTGCCCCCTCTGATGTGCTAATGTGACTTTCAGTTTGTCACAGTCTCTCCTATTTATCACAGGCTGAAGTCTGTTGGGGGAAAACCCCAGAATTTCACCTCTACCCTGTTGATTACTGGACTCTTCACCACGGACTGAAATATTTCCTCCACTACTTACTCCAGTCTTGCTCAGTCTCTCTGAGCCTGCCAGATCTATTAAGTTGATTTTAGAGTTAACGCATTTGACATCTGAGAAAGCTCTGAAACGAGACTGAGTGGGAAAAGAATATAAGCTGTACAGTAGACAAAATTGAAATACAGAACAAAACCCAGATGTGTAAAGATCCTCAGCCATGTGAGACCCTAGAAAAACTGCTGGAGCTCTTACCTCAATATAAATAGTAAAGATGCAATGGGATCTGGATGAATTTTTATTCAGTGTGTGCTCTGCTATCACTCTGTTGGTCTCACCCTGCGAACAAAGTCAAAAAAATGAAGTTTTTAAGCTTCTGCAGGGGTAGAATAAAGGAAAATGAGAAATATGCACAGCTAAATAAACAGTGGTTCAATCCTTGCTCTGCAGAGCTTGTCACACTGATCAGTTGGATAGAGCAGTCAGGGCAGGAGCTCACCGTAATTTGCCTCGTTTTCTTACTCAAAGGCTTCTCAAAGCTTTTCACGGCGCGGTTGGTAAAGGTTGCTGTTTACTGTAATAATGCCTTTTACTGGAGACCACAATATCTGCATTTCCACTTTCGAGGCTCAGCTCACAGATCTGTGGCTTTTTGAGGACCAGTCAGGCAAGCCTTGTTCCGAGGCAATACCTCCCTGGCTGTTTCAGTTTCTTGATGACTAGAAAAGCCAAAAAGCTGCCCCACTCCAGGCTTTAAATGTCATAGAAAACTCACACACAGGTGACAGCCACGAATTTGTAATGCCTACTTAAAGAAAAAGCTGACCAAGCTGACCATGAGCCAGCAGGGTGCCCTTGGTGCCAAGAAGGCCAATGGCCCCCTGGGGTGCATCAAGAGGAGCGTGGCCGCTGAGGGAGCTGGGCTTGTTCAGCCTGGAGAAGAGAAGGCCGAGAGGGGATCTCATCAACACCTACAAATATCTCAAGGGTGGGGGTCACGAGGATGCAGCCAGACTCTTCTCAGTGGTGCCCAGTGCCAGGACAAGGGGCCATGGACACAAACTGAAGCACAAGAGGTTTCAGTTGAACGGGAGGAAGAACTTGTTGACTGTGAGGGTGCCCGAGCCCTGGCCCAGGCTGCCCAGGGGGGCTGTGGAGTCTCCTTCTCTGGAGATCTTCAACCCCCGCCTGGCCGCTGTCCTGTGCCCCCTGCTCTGGGTGAGCCTGCTTGGGCAGGGGGGTGGCACTGGGTGAGCTCCCGAGGGCCCTGCCAGCCCTGGCCAGTCTGGGATTCTGTGAAAAGACAGCAACATTGAAAATGCTGCTGCAACTGCTTGTTAGGAGTGCCAGGCTATCACAGAGCTGCACTGGTGAGGCAGAAAAGGAAACAGAAGGCTCTACGGCATAGAAATGCACTTGTCAACGGGGTTCACCGCTGATGGGCCTGCCTGGGTCTCCATGGACAGCGACCTGTGACTGGCCCCACAGTAGGGAGTGTAAATCCAAGAGCAAAGAAGGAAGGTGAAGATCTCTAAGTAAAGACCATCATCAACCTCACTCCAGAGATGAAGAAACAAGAGTCGCAGTATAGTGGGCGGCCTCCTCAAAGCCCAGAGCTTTCGCTGTGAATCTAGAACCACAGGTAGAACTCATCTAGGGACCTGAGTGGATTCCTCAGGCATCACTTGTGCTTCTTGTGTCCACAGATCTCAAGTTAAGCTGTGTTCTCATCATCCTTCTGCTCTTTAAAAAGAAAATGGGAGCTCCTACGAATCACAGGGGCTGGCGTGGGATGCCACAGTCCCATTATTAAAAAGGCAAGCAAGAGATTTTCAGGACACCAGACAGCTCCTGGTAAGAATACACTTCCTGCGTATAAATCCAATTATTTATTCATCTTTTCCATGATGCTATTTCCATGATACTTTCCACAAGTAAAAGAAACATGCAGACATAAGTAAGCAAACTCCTTTCACAAAGCTAACCCACTGTGTGAACATCCCTGCAGTAAAATCTAAGGGTACCTGTGCCATGACCATCCCAAACTAGCTGCCAAAGATGGCACTAGTAAGAGTCTTTTCTCGGAGCATTGACAGGCAGGTGTGTTTTTCAGGAAGAAATTGCTGTGTAGGTCAGCTGGTGGATCTATAAAGGATCCCAAATATCGTACGCTTTGTAGTAAGTCACTCACTGACACCCTTATGTGATAGCCAGGGCAATGAAAAGAAGGGGGTTTTGGCTGTCTGGGATCTCAGTCTGCTGAAGGAGCTGGTGAGATCAGACTTTTGAAATGAAGGCAGATTCCGTGGCTGCCTTCACTGTCTTGGTGCTGCCTGGAACCTCCAAAGCTACTGCGTTCTGCAATCTCACCTCAAAATATTTCCTCCATCACTTGACTTGCTCTGGTGTACACTAAAACCAGGGTTTCTCCACAGAGATCTTCCAGAATCTCTGTGCCAGGGACATTTTCCTTGCAAGAATGTGAGCTACAAGGAGCTACCAATTCTTCTACCCACATTAAAGAAAACAAAGAGGGTTGAACCTCCCTCCAGGTGTCCTGGCCACCCAATTCCTGCTTTATTGCCTCTTCCCTCAGCTAAACCAATAAATATAATGTTCAGGTGAAATGTCATATTTCATACAACACAATCGTGCAAGATCTCAAGTTGGAAGGGACCCATAAGGATCTTCGAATCCAACTCCCTGCTCCTCTCAGGGCTACCTAAAACTAAATCATACGACTAGAGTGTTCTCCAGATGCTCCTTGAACTTTAAGTTCATAAGTTATATGTATGTGAATATAATAAATATATATATTATGCAATTCTTATATTTGTAGCCTGAAACCCCACAAAACACTAAAGGAAAAATTCTGGAGATAGCAGATTCCAGATTAGGTTTTCCTAGCTAATGATCTTTCTTCAGGATGGAAGGGAGTTCATGTATCTTCACTATTAAAAATCTAGAAAACTGAACACGGAACTTTTCACCTCAGGAAACAAGCTCATCCGGTTCCCTTCAGGTTTTATTTAAAGTTTGGAAAGAAATTTCTGCAGGCCTAAGCTTTTTGATCCTAAAAGCCGACAGCTTTCACATGGATGGATGGGTATTCTCTCCTAGTTAACGCTGCAACTGGAGTGCACAAACACTCTCTTGTCCAAAACTCCAGCTCCTTGAATTCACCACAGCATCGGTCTGACCTTCATAAAGCCCATTTGCGTAAGTCCAGTACATAAATACTAACCCAGAGTACACTGAAATGTGAAAAATGGGGTTTTCCTGTCTACACCACCTTCCTAAACCAGCCCTACATTCCTATCGCTCACGGATTCATCTTCCCTTCCTCCTCATCCCCTGTTCCTGCTGCTCACAATGATCAGTAAATCCAGGAGTGTCTGGCAATCTGCCTGGGAACTGGAACATGACTGCAGTGTTACGCGTGTACGCTGAGAAAAAGCAATGATTTCTGTGCAGGGTTGCACCGAATCATACAATACCTCAAGTTGGAAGATTTGGGGGGCTTGGGGGGGGCTGTATGTGGATTTTTCTTGCCTCAAAAAGGAGATTTAGAGCATCTTCCTCGTGGGTAACTGAATGTATAGATAAGCCCTTCACATAAACACCCTGTGGGCAATCCACTACAGCCATCTGCATGTCGCCGGTCCCAGTGCTTGTCGTGGTGGACAGAAGGTCAAACAAGGTCTCATTGTAGATTTCCAGGTAGGATATTCGGACAGTGATGCATGGATCAACGGAGCGCGCAGTTGCTTTGAAGACCTATGCAAAGACAAAGAGTTGGTCAGTGGTGGTGCTAGGTCACGAAGAGGATAATTAGCTATTTATGGTTTTCCAGAGAAGCTATTTATAACTTTCCAAGCAGCTATAAGTGCGTCTGCGTTTGCATGCGCGTAGTTAATTCCGCGCTGTGGTTGCCTGAGGGCTGACAGGGCTAAGTCAACAGTTTTAACACGATTTCTCAGAACGATAGTTTTGACACCACCACATTGGAGGGCCTGCTTACATTTGGGAAGTAGCGAGTACTTTACGTGAGCTGGTAGAATTAAACAGGAACAACCTCCAGAAATGACAACAAAGCGTAACCACAGAATTCCTCCCCTCTTTGTTTCAGGTTGTATGCATTACGTCAGCCCCACACCCTGCGTGTCAGTTGTCTTTGTGGGAGTGGAGAGCGTTCTGCAGTGTCACCGCCTAAAGATAAGCAGACCTCCCCCCTCAGAGCAGCGTTCCTGGACAGGGCCGTGTCAACGGGACCAACAAATCAGCCAACACCATCCCAATGCTCTGAAACCTCACTGTTATCAGTGCACAAGGTCACGGTGTAGTAAAACAAAGGTACTATGTTTTACAGGCTCCTTTATTTGTTTAATGATCATCATCTAGATGAAGTGTGTGTGTGGGGAAGGACTGGTGGAGATAAAACCATAAAACATATTCACCACGTTAAAACAGTTTCACGAGTATCAGCAATAGCTGATACCAGAGACACCTTTGTTATTTCTTCCAACCTCTTTCCCGTTCCGATCCAGTACCTGCTGTAGAGCTCGGGGGATGATTCCTCGATGCTTGTACTCAGCAGTTGCTCCCGTCATTGTGTAGGTTTTACCAGCCCCTGTTTGCCCATAGCACATTATCGTGCCTAGAAAAGATGCAAAAGCAGAAGAATCAATGCAGGAGGGCACCTCTGCGTTTCTCAAACGGGACATCAAAAGGATCTCGCCCTCAGATCAAATCTCCACTTATTGTCAAAATAATAAAAATAGCAATACATTACCATTATAGCCAATTAAAGCTTCGGACACCAATTTCTTAGCCACTGTCTCATAAGCCAGGTCCTGGGAGGTGTTGTGAAGGACGCCATCCAGCCTAAAGGACCAGTCAGTCTGCCTGTTATTCACAACTCCTTTCTTGGCATCTTTTTTGACGTATATATCTATGCTCTGAAACCCAAAAAAAGAGAATAAGAGAACTTCAATAGCCACAAAGAGTTTCAGCAGTTCTTGTCTGAAAAAACCTCATGCGCTGAAGACCTGAAAGTAAGCAGAAAAAGGAGCACAAGTAATGGTGTCGTTTTACTGACCCCGATGGTATTTTTTGGTAATAGATAGTCTAAAAAAAAAAAAAAAGAAATGTGGCAAAGCTCATCTGTTTACCTTTTGGTGATGCATCTGATTGTGCGTCCCAGGGAAATTACTAAGTCAGCAAGAGAAGGCAAAGGGAGGAACTCACAGAAGGGAGGACAGAAACAAGACTGAACCACAGGGAGACCTCTGAGGTGGGAATTGTGGTTACCACTGGGAATTCCTTGAGGATCAGCCAGAGTCCCAGCCCTCGAAAGGATTTTCTCTAGTGAGCGTATCACAAGGCGTATGCTTTCCATAGTCACGCCGGCTGACACAAAACCACGAGCCACGCTCGGCGCAGAGAACAGCACACAGGAACACATGAATCAACATGTACCACATGCGTGGCCTTAAGGAAGAGAAGAATTCTGCATTTCTGTGGGCAAACCTGAAATCAAATTCCAAACCTTTCACGCTGGCAATCTCTTTTTCTCTACCTTGTTGTCTGGCCCAAACTTGATCATATCTTGAGCAAAATCAGCTGTTGGCTTGACTCGGACAAATGTACGGACTCTCTTTTCTACTGCTTCCATTCTAACTAGAGAGGGAAAAAACAGAAAAGTCAGCAACGTTGCATCCTCTACAACGAAATGTCATGTTATTTGTCATGAAAATGCAACCTACAGAGCAGTCAAGTTTAAAAATAAAGCGTTGACAATTGTTCAGCTGCAGTTTCTATTTATTAAAAGCAACTGCGAGCAAACGCTGAAAGTTCTTTCCAGCATTGTTCTGCTCAGAAAACTGAACAAGTAAAAAGAGAAGGGTCTTACTGATCATGATTTCCTCTTGTGCATCAGGCATGTTAGCGTTTGACTACACAAGCTTTTCTTCCTCTTAGCCTTGCAAAACAAAGTAATTGCAGGAATGGGAGAGAGATTTTCTTTTGTCTAATGTTTTCTGTGCATGGAGGCAGGCACAGCCCCCTGTTTTGTACCATCAGTTCATCCAGAACTGTGTTTCCAGCTTCTGAGGCTTTAAGTAGGAGTGTGATAGGTGAAAACAAGCCTAAAGGAGCTCAGCAGCACTGCAAAGGGGCGTGCAGTCAGCTGGTATCCCAACATTTCCAATGCCCTTAGCAGCAATTACCTTATTCATAGTCTGTATTGAATATGCATTTCTCATCTCTTTGTAACTCCTTCTTCATACCGAGACAGAAATATTTTTAAGTTCCTAATGAAGACCTGATATTAAAGTTTCCATAAGAAAAAAAAAAAAAAGTCATGTGCCTGACAACTGCTGGCAAAATTCTTGTGTTGTTCTTCTGGACAACACCAATTCAGGAATTCACAGAATCATAGAATGGTTTGGGTGGGAAGGGACCCCCAGAGGTCACCCAGCCCAATTCCCCTGCAGGAGCAGGGACACCTTGAACCACATCAGGTTGCTCACAGCCCCGGCCAACCTGGCCTGGAATGGTCCCAGGGATGGGGCCTCCACCCCCTCTCTGGGCAACCCCTGCCAGGGTTTCACCACCCTCACTGGAAAGAATTTCTTCCTTAGATCCAGTCTAAACCTCCCCTGCTTCAGTTTAAAGCCATCCCCCCTTGTCCTGTCCCAGCTGGCCCTACTAAAAAGCT
>NW_009259116.1:24784-27544 GCF_000687185.1 Egretta garzetta | reverse complement strand
GCTTCTCCTGATGCAGCCCAGGGTAGGGTTGGCTTCTGGGCTGCCAGCGCCCATGGCCAGCTCATGGCCAGCTTTTCATCTGTCAGTGCCCCCAGGTCCCTCTGGGCAGGGCTGCTCTCCATCCTTTCATCCCTCAGCCTGTATGGATACCAGGGGTTGCCTCCTACCCAGGTGCAGGACCCTGCACTTGGCCTTGTTGAAGCTCACGAGGTTCACAAAGGCCCACCTCTCCAGCTTGTCCATTGGAGGATGGACAACTGAGGATCTGCTGACTAAAACCCACCGGAGGAGGGCTGCAGGGATACATCCAGCTCCTAAAGCCCCACCTGACAAACATGCATGGAGTATTTTTAAATCCCTGGAACATGCAGATCCTACGTTTTATCTTGGCTGTTTCCTACAGGCAGCCTGTGCTCTATAGCTGTGAAATATCTAGCAGCAACTTCCAGTTTCAGCCAAAATCTTTTGTGCTTCTTGTACGTTAAGTACTTTTATTTGTGATCTCTCCATCACCTTATCTGCTGTGACTGCTCTAAAAAGAAACGTAGAGACGTGAGCTGAACCACGGCTTCTCTTTATGTAAAATAGAGGTGAGCATTTGAATGACTACCTGGTAAAGCTACCGTGGGCGCCTTCTGCTTTTCCTAGACTACCGCAGCGATGCCAACACAATGCCCGCTGTAGAATCCAAAACGGTGCTAGGCTACCATGACCATAATCTCTTTGGTATCGGAGATGGTCTTCAAATAAACGACCTGTGAAAAAGCACGGCGCTAAAGAAGCGCACATAAGGGTCGCCACTAAGCGACACGCACAGAAAGCTGCCAAAATATTTGCCTGCGCTGTGTAAGTAAAGGCAGGAGCAGCACAGGTACAAGCAAAATGGCAACAGATCATGGAGTTTTAACGTTGGTAACCAGTGTGGAAATGCTACTTGCCTGGTTATCGGGATTGTCAGAGATCACAAAACACAGAAGACGCGGTGCTTAGGGACAAGGTTTAGTGGTGGGATGGCAGGGTTAGGGGATTGGTTGGGCTTGCTGAGCTTAAAGGGCTTTCCAACCTAAATGATTCTATGATTCTATGAAAAAGGAGCAAGGGAAAATTTTAGGCAAAACCTCTTAATACAAATCAGAGAGACACAGAACAAAATTCAGGATGAGTGGAATTTTCCTCACTGCAACAACGCCGATTGTTCGGTGTTAGGACCAAAGCAATTCCTCCTGGGAGTATTTACTGACATGAGAAGGTGGGAAGGAAAGAGGGAAACACCTCTCTGGCAGACTCCTAACTGACAGCATCGAGATCAAAAGTTCTCCAGCTCATTAGCAGCACCCCAAGCATCCAACCAATCTGATTATTCATAGATTTGCTGTCTGCAGTGGAATTTTTATTGACATAGTACAAAGAAAACTCCAAAATATTTCTGGCTGTTTCACCATGAAATCATCCTCCCCCAGTTCAAACAGTAAATGTCAAAAGGAGGGGAGCGAGACTCACCGTTACCTTTGCTCATCATTCAGCACCTGCACAGTAAATCAAGCAAAGCAATCACCAGCCACAACTCAGGCCGCTGGTTTTGAAGCTCTCTGTGACAAGGTGCCAAACCCAAGCTCCTTGGTCCCTCCTTATACAGCAGCTGAAGCCAGCAGGACTGCCCCATTAGTTAGTCTCAAGATTAATGAACTATTTATGCTTGGAATTAATGGAAACATAGTTATCTCTGCAATGGAGGCAGAGGCCAACGTGCCCACACAAAGATTAGTGCCAAAGGGAAATTGTAGATGGGGATTTGCGGGCTGATTGGTACAGAAACGTGGACCCAGAGCAGTGAAGTGTGGTTGGTTTCAATTCTGCATGAGAGACCTGAGCTTATCCACCATGGACAGGTGAAAACTTGGGCCAAATCACAGAATAGAATCGCAGAAAGGTTTGGGGTGGGGTGGGAAGGGACCTTTTAAGGTCACCCAGTCCAACCCCCTGCCATGAGCAGGGACATCTGCAACCAGATCCAGTTGCTCCCAGCCCCGTCCAACCTGACCTGGGATATTTCCAGGGATGGGGCATCCACCACTGCTCTGGGCAGCCTGGGCCAGTGCCTCACCACCCTCAGAGTAACAAATTTCTTCCTTAGATCTCATCTGAATCTCCCCTCTTTTAGTTTAAAACCATTCCCCCTTGTGCTAAACACGAGAGGCAAAGCGAGGAGGCAAAGCTGCTTTGGGGATGTGACTGTGAGGCAGCCCCTAAAATTCAAACTCCAGTGATGTTTTGAGAGTTGAATCCACCCAGTTGGACACCAAAAATTCTATCCCCAGCACCCCAGGGTGCAATCGTCAGCTGGGCCACCTCCGCCCCACGGAGAACAGGGGAGACAAGAGCCCCAAATTACCTGCTGCCTTCCCAGCTGAGTGCAAAGCAACCAGAGAGTGCAGGATGCGAGGCAGCTGGTGACACGGCTGCACTGGTAATGGGGGCCTAGGAGAGATGATGGAAGAGGTGGGATGAAGGCAGGAGGATGGTTGGGATAACAGGGAACACAGGGAGAGCTGTGGACAGCCATGCCCAAAGGCCCACGTGCTGGGGACATGGGCAAAGGAGGGTGATCTGAGAGGGGGCTGGGGTGGAGGGGGGCTGCGGGAACAGGGAAAGGGTCATCTGTGTTTTAGCAGACCTCGGTGGGGCAGATGGTGGGGAGACAAGGACTGAGGAGGGAAAGAACGTCCTGAGGAGGTGAGGGTGGTGGGGTGGCGAGGGGGA
>NW_009259116.1:21526-23845 GCF_000687185.1 Egretta garzetta | reverse complement strand
GGGGGGGGGCGGGCCCCCCCCCAGCCCCTTTGGAGGGGGGCAGGAGGGGGAGCTGAGAGTCGTCGTCGTCCCCCCCCTCCTTCCTATGGCTTTAGGCAGAGAAGAAGGGCGGTGCTGAGCCCCTTTGGTGGGCTATCAGGGGGTGCTGGGCATCCCCAGCCCGGGGAGGGGGGGCTCTGTGAGGGCCCCTTGGGGGTGAGGGGGTGCTGAGCACCTCCAGCCCAGGCTGAGTGCTGGGACGTGCTGGTGATGCCCCATCCCCGACGCTGCCCCTCACCCCGGGCACGGGGTGGGAGATAGAACCAGCATCTCCCATGGAGCTGTCGTGGGTTTTCCAGCAGCCAGGCAGAGTGATTCAATAAAATATCTTGGTTTGGGGAGGAAAAGGGGCACCCCAGACCCCCCCAGCCACGTTTTGGTGGGGGTCCCAGCACTGAGGAGCAGGCTGGGAGGTCACACTGTAGATGGGGTTGGTGCGAGTTTATGGACCAGCTTCTGCTCCAACCCGTGGGAGAAGAGTCCTTCTCCCTAGGAAACCTTTCTTTTTTAAGAACGTCGCTTGCTTACATCAAAGAAATGATCTGTAACCTTGGTAAATCCTCAGGATCATGGTCCTGGCTCTGCAGGGGTGGGCTGTAAGGGCTGTGAGAGCGGCCCGTGGCCAGAGATGCCGGAGTCCTTCAGCCCAGGAGCTCACAGGCAGAGGAGTTTGTCGTGGGGGTGGGTGTGACATGCAACTCCTCGGATTGGTTGAGTCATTCCAGAATTAACTCTCGAGTTTAATTAAATGTGAAGGTGTTTCCCGGCCTACTCATGCTGAAACTTTTCACCTACCTCCTGCTGCTGAAGAAGGAGCCAGCGAGGGTTGTGCCAGTCGGGGAGACTGCAGGACGAGCGGTTGGGGGGCTGCCTCCTCCCTGTAGATCGGCTATAGCCTCCTGCGAAGAGGGACTACTGCGCAGGCTGAAATGCTTGTTGTGAAGTGTGCAGACGCGTGCTGATCCTCCTCGGAAGAGGTTGTCCCTTCTAAGATGTGGTATTTGCGGCCATCTGTGCCGTAACCTGGAGGAATTTGGTGACCAAACACGTTCGTGATGAAGAGCGCCATTTTATTAGAATTAAACCGTGTGTTATTGAGGTGGCTTCGTGTTGCAGAAGAATATTCTCAGATCCTGCAAGTCCCACGTCTCTGGAATCACGGCAGTGAGCCAGCTGTGGGTGCTCTCGCTGGGGTCTGGGCCGGAGGGAGACCAGAGTGATGAGGTATATGACCCCAGCCTTATCTCAGATAAATACCCCACCATTGCTTCTGCAAAACTCTTCTGAATAAGTTTTCCTATGGATTTACCATAGCAAAGTGCTTTTTTTATTTTTTATTTTTTTAATTTAATCTTGCTACTCATCCTTTTTATATCTTTGGTGGCAGAGTGGGAACGCTTTTCATAGAATTATAGAATCATTTAGTTTGGAAAAGATCTCTAAGACCATCAAGCCCAACTGTTCCCCTACCCCAAACCCTGGCCCTCAGCACCGCCTCTGCCCGGCTGTTAAATCCCCCCAGGGCTGGGGACTCGACCCCTTCCCTGGGCAGCCCCTTCCAGCCCCTGACAGCCCCAAGGGGAAGGAATTGTTCCCCATGGCCAACCTCACCCTGCCCTGGCACAACTTGAGGCCGTTTCCTCTCATCCTAAACTCTTGAGGGCTGAAGGGGCTTTCCAGTCCAGCCATCAGAATGAGTGCCCTGACGGTGCAGGGCAGCTTTACGGATGAGGGTACCATGTTGGTCCCACTTTCTTTTTTTCCTTTTATTATATTTTGTTCCAGGGACTGTTCCTACCTGGGGCGAGTGCAGAGCCTTTCATTCCTACAAAGGTGTAAAATTTATTAAGAAAAATGTCTCTGGCCTTCCTCAAATGAGTCTTCACTTTCTCCGCCACCTGGCTAATTCTTTTATTATACTGAAGAGAGATCCCAGCAACGACTGATAGGTTTGGCAGGGGGCTGACAGGGTGTTTCCGTGTTGGGTCAAGCAAACAGCCCAGCTTTCCCTCGTACACCTCCTTCGTTCATTTGATTCTTCTTGTTGTAGCAGTTTGTCGCGGCAGAATATCCCCCCTCTGTTGCTTCTGCCTCTTGACAGCAGGTTTCTCAGCGCCTGCCTGTCCCGTGGCGATTGAATTAATGCTGCCTGCTGAATCTGAGCCAAGCCTTTCCTCCCCGTCATTCGGTACGGGGTGTCTTCTCTAGCTGCTGAACGCTTAAGAAGTCATTTTTCTTAGCTCGCCATTGGAGGTGGCTTTGAATCAGTTGGCCACCTTG
>NW_009259116.1:16081-21501 GCF_000687185.1 Egretta garzetta | reverse complement strand
TCCCTGACCTTACTCGGGAACGCTTTCCGCCTGCGTTGGCAAAGCTGTAAATCCGGTGCGATGCAGGAGGAGCCTGCCAAGTGAGCTGTCTAGCGGGGACGGTGTTTGAATACATTTTGCCCCAAATGAAGGTAGGAGAAGCGCTGAGAAACATTTAAAATCAATACCTGAAGGAGACCATAGTGGGTCCTGACGCTTGTCGCCCCACCGGAGCGAGTTTGTTGCTGGTTTTTTCACACCTACTGCTGTTAGGCTCTCGCCTCTATCAAGAAAAAAAGCTGCCAAACACCTCTTTGGGCCCAAAATTGGATTCCTCCTGATGTGACCAGCGTTCAGGCTTGTGGCTGAAACGGGAGCAAGCAGCATCGTTGCAGCACAGTTCAGGTTTTTAGCAGCCTCTTTACTGGCATCAGCGTTGGGGTCAACAGCTGGGAATGATTCTCCCAGTCCTCAGAAACGTTTGCTGTACAAACTGGCCTAAAATCATTAGAAAGCATTGGTACTCATTTGTTTGTTTGAATTATTCCCCTCGTAAAGCCAGGCGAGCGTTCGTTCAGTAACTCGGTGGGGCAGAATTTGTGCTCCTTTCTCAGAAACCACCTTGCTGCAGCTCGCGCCGCTCTGCGGGAGACACTGCTGCCTCAGCAGCCTACGGCAGCCGGGTTTAGATGCGATTTAAAAGCAAGAAGTGCTGATCTGCCCCGGCTCCCTTGGAGCTCCAATTATTCCAACTCAGCTTAGGGAAATCTGTCGCTCCTTCTCACGATTGCCCATGTGAAAACAAAGCTTCACGGGGCAGTGAGCGAGCTGCGTGTCTTTTCAGTGGCTTAGGATGTGTTCATGGAGAGCCAAAGCTCCTTTCCTGCATGGATTGGGTCGAGGCTATGGATTTGAAAAGTCCTTTTCTATTCCTGGCTCTTAAATAGCCGCAGGTCAGAGGCCCCTCTTGAAGACGTTCCACCGCAGGCATCTGTCCTTTTTGTCTCCCTTTGGCGTCTCTCTGAGGTGTTTACTTAAAGAATAATTTTAGGATGGTTTGGTAGAAACGCATGTGAATAAATGGGAGGGAGGAGGGAAGTGAGAAGGCACACCTTATCCTGTGGTTAGTTCATGTTCCTTGGGTGAAAGTAGGATTTTTTTGCTTACTAAAGCTACATTTCTGCTACTGCTTTCTTCTCGCAGGATCGTTAGATTGTCTCTCAGCGCCGCCTTGTCTGGTTAAAATAAAAACGCCACCTATTTGCCAGATTAACCTAACCAGAGTAATATTACAGAAAAATCTTCCAGATTTGCGCTTCTCTCCGAATCCAGTGTTGGTGTTGGCAGAGCTGTCGGTGGTTGCGTCTGCGGCAGGGAAACACCAAGCCAGGAGCAATCGTCAAGCGTGTAGAAAGGAAGCTTCTTTACTTGGGTATTTTTTTTTGAGTTTGGTGGGGTTTGTAGCTTTTAGCTACAAACATGGACGTGTCAAGAGATTTGAAGACCAGTCAGCTTGTTTCAGATTGAGTTTTCGGTTTTGCAGGGTACGCTTTGAGGTGCAATAGTAGACTCTGAAATCAGGGCATCCAGCAAAACCAGCAGAGAAGCAGCCGCCCTCCACGCGCCTCTCCTCACCCCGCATCTGGGCCCAAACTGGGGTTTCCAGCAATGGACCAAAGTTTGCCTTGTCCCGATTTCTTGGGCTTGAAACGGGCTGCGAGTGGCAAAGTCCAGAGATGATAGGTCCAGACTTAATGTGCTTGGCGTCTCTGGCCGTGGAGCAAAACAGGCTGCAGCAAGATTCCCCCCTGGGTGCCACCTCCTATGGGTCAGGTGTTATCGCTGGCAGGTTTTTTTGGCTGAAATCAGTGAGGTTTGATTCCTGTGTCTGCCTGGTTTTCCCTAGAAGCTGGATGTACAGCGTTTTCTTTCAGGTTGTCTTCGTATTGGGAGACTTTTGGGTGGTTTTCTGCTGTCGTGCTCCTGTCTGGGCACTACTCCACTTCTCCCCCAGAGCTCTTTCTTCCCCAAAGCTTTTCCCCCATAGCATCACCTTCTCTCTAAACACAAGCTAGGAGTCTTCAGTTACTTCTACAGTCAGCACAGCCGTTGATTTTTACCTTATTGGTAGAAATCACTTAGCTTTGTGCTAAGCTCACTGGATAAAAACTGCATTAAAGATTTGGGCCCTCCTTGCTTTGGTTTCCTGCACACATAGCATGGCAGAACCTTTCCCACTTATCTTAGTGTGGATTTGTAGGGGTTTTTTTCTACATGTGTTGCGTGTGTGTTCTCAAAGCCTAAAATGCTTTGACTCAAAATACTCTTAAGTAGCTCACAAATAAGTGCCGCAAAAGTGCGAAGAATCTCAGTTCCCTGACAAATGCAGGTATTTGGGGGCATTAGTCCCTGATCTGGAGATCCTGGCCTGCTTTTTAATTGCAGAAAAGAAGCTACTTGGTATTTGTGTTCTTCCTGAACATTGTTTTTTGTTTTGTTTTTTGAAGACGAACATCCTCTCGAGATGAAAGCTGCTCGGGCAGCTTTGCTTTCTGGAGCTTGCGTCGCTGCTTTAAGCCAAGGTACAAGTGCTCTCGGGGGACACAGCAGCAGCTTGCTGGAAGCCGGTGGGCTGCACCACTCCATAAAACAGGGAAGCAATACTCGTCTTATTTCTTCATTGATAAATTCGGGGGGGGAACAATTCTCTTTATAGCTCCTGCACGGTGCGGTCAGAGCCAGAGAACTGAGAGCCAGGCTGG
The DNA here is from genome assembly GCF_000687185.1 of Egretta garzetta. Taxonomy (NCBI): domain Eukaryota; kingdom Metazoa; phylum Chordata; class Aves; order Pelecaniformes; family Ardeidae; genus Egretta; species Egretta garzetta. Next base: position 18,760 of record NW_009259116.1, on the reverse strand, counting down.
CACCTCCAGCGGTCTGGGATGAATCTCTGTCAAAAGAGATGAGGTTTGTGCCTTTCTGAATCGCGAGCTCCTCTTATTGTAGCTGCTGTTCGTTTGGTTTCGAATCGCTTGAATGCCATATTTCCATGAGTGACTCCAAGCCTAATTAAGAAAAGTCTCTTAAAAAACATTGCAAGCCTGGCAAGTTAAAATACTTCCAAGCCGTGGAGAGGTTTCATGTACAATCTGAATTGGACCGGTAGGTGATAGTCCTCTTGGCTTTTCTCCCCTTCTCATCACAGTTTTTCCAAAGCAGATGCTTAACTCGAAACCCTCTAAACTCCAGCAGATGCACCCGAGAGAGCTGCTGCTGCCAAGCAGACGCAGAGGTGGAGGAGCCTCCCTTTGTCCCGACGTGGCAGAAAAGTGGAATTCCAGACAGCTCAGGCTGCGTGCGTAATTTCAGCAGGGTCCTTGAAAACCCTGTGCCTGGCTGCTCTGCAGATGTTTGAGCATGTTTGCGAGATCCTTAAGGAAAATGGGCTTGGTAGGAGAGAGGATATCTTTTTATTTGAGGAGGATGTAATAGATTTTAAAAAAAATAAAAACCAAACCAAACAAACAAAAAACCCCCCAGATAATCTGTTATGCACATGAGACCTTTAGGTTAAGGATCTTATTTAAATCTTGTTGTACAGCGGTAACGAGCTACTTTGGATTACAGTCCGGCTGGTTTTTTCACCCGAGGTCTCAGCTAGCGTAAATGCTGTTCCCCTTATATAACAGACAAGTATTTTTAGGCCTTTAAGAAGACATTAAAGCGTTAGCAGAAACCACATGTTTCTGCACTAAGCTTTTTACTCTGCTCCTCTGAGCGTAGCAAAAAGGCTTGCTCTCTGCCTTCCAAACCCATTTGCACCGGTTTTTATTTCCTTCCCTTACAGCAAAACTTGTCCTACGGTTTCAGGTGGGCTTTGGTGACCTGGCTACTTAACCCAGAGTCTGGCAGGGACGTCCTGCCTGTTGAGAAGCAGGATGCCGTGGGATAAGTTAAGAGCAGAGGCTGGGCGTTCTCTGCGTTGCCATAGGGGTTGGCAGAGTACAGGAGAGTTTTGGGGTTATTTTTGTGAAGAGATTGGGGGAATGTGGCAGGGAAGTGGGGTGCCTGTGGCTGGCGGGTCCAGGAGGGTCCCTCGGCTGTTGAGTTAACCCCAACTTTGGTTTTGCTGATCCTTCCGGAGCGTGAAGAGACCGAGGTCCAGCAAAAGCAGTTCGGCTCCTCTGAATTGGAAGTGAATTATCTGGGAATGCGTGTTCGTGCTGTACATGCAAAAGGCATGTCTGTTCTGGTTCCAGGACTCTAATTAGACCAGAAGGACGTACGACTTAGCAGGATCAATCACTGAGTTTTGCACATGCCAGGTTTGATCAAAACTCTTTCACGTCTCGTTCAGCTGCTGTTTGGGTGGGGAAGTGTAGACAGGGAGGAAGGGAATCTATCAGAATGTCTGAATTATTATGCAAGATCTCTTAAACTTTACTGTTCCATTATCTTCTGCCTAGCAAAATGTTGCTACGATGGCTTGGACACCAGTTTCATTTCTACTATGGCTCTCTGTGACTTGAAAGTCAAGAAGGATAGGGTGGGTTTTTTTTCTTTTTGAGAAGATATTTGCAGCAGAGAACATGAGAGGCTTCTCAGCTCTGCGGCGTAAGGACAGCGTGAAAACAATAGATGCTTTTATTACACCTACACCATTTTTCTGTGGAGAAAGCTTCATTGTAGCCTGGAACTTGTTAACATTTTGCGGACGTGGGAGCGTGAGGGAGAGCATGCCTTTTATTACTTGGCTAGAGAAGACGTTGGAAGGGAATTCTGTGATATTTGTGGTCGGGAAGGATGCTTTGCGAGAGATGGTTCTGCTCTTGTTGCTGGGAAAGAGTTTTTTGCCTGAAAAGAAAAGCACCTAAGATTATGTGTTGTAAACTAGCAGATCCTTGCATAAAGGTGGAAATTTTCTGAAAGGTAAGCTGTTTTGCTTGGACCGTGAAAGGGACAGCAGTCCTGCCCAAAGGATTTATCCTTAAGCCTCTTCCCCAGTGAGCTGCTGATACCGAGCTCCTGGGATGTTTCTTCTTTCTGGTGTTTGTATAAACAGCTAATTCGGGCTCAGTGATGTGGGTACAATTAAGTTAGTGGCAATTTCATTTCTGCCTGGAGACGGTCCTCAACTCCAGGCTCAAAAAGCAAAAGATAAATGCACTGATTTGTGTTTAACCCAAGAGGATCCCCATCCTAATTTGGGATCAGGACCTGCCAGCATGGGTTCATGAAGGGCGGGTCCTGCCTGACCAACCTGATCTCCTATGACCAGGTGACCCACATGGTGGATGAGGGACAGGCCGTGGATGGTGTCTACCTGGACTCCAGCAAAGCCTTTGACACCATCTCCCACAGCACCTCCTGGAGAAGCTGGCGGCTCATGGCTTGGACAGGCGTACTCTTTGCTGGGTAAAAAACTGACTGGATGGTCGAGCCCAGAGAGTTGTGGTCAACAGAGTTAAATCCAGTTGGTGGCTGGTCACAAGCAGTGTCCCCCAGGGCTTGGTTCTGGGGCCAGTTCTGTTCAGTATCTTTATCAATGACCTGGACGAGGGATCGAGGGCACCCTCAGTCAGTTTGCAGATGACACCAAACTG
>NW_009259116.1:11899-15863 GCF_000687185.1 Egretta garzetta | reverse complement strand
TGGGATGGCAGGGGTAGGGGAGCGGTTGGGCTGGGGGAGCTTAAGGGGCTTTTCAACCCAAACCATTCTGTGAGTCTATGATTTCTCTAACATCGCAGGCATTGCCATGAAACAGTCTGTTCTTGCCAACAGGAGCTTCCACCTTCAGCTGAAAGCTGAAGTCCCCAGCCCAGCCTCTGGTTTAGACGCCCGTCATGTGGTGACACAGAGTGAGGGAAGCCAAATGCTGAGTGCCATCCCGGCTTACCGAGGTTTCTCTGCAGTTTGCCCCGTGACGCTCGGTAGGCAATAAAATCCCGCTGCCAGGAGGGAGCTGCTCCTGTCGGAGACCCAGCTCTCTGAGTTGGCAGTATCCTGCCCTGCGATTACCTTGGTCCTGAGCCGTATGCAGCAGTAGATAAATCTAAAACAAAAAGGAAAAATCATTCGTTTGCAACAACTCTCGAATACGGATGAAAAGGGCAGCCAGTTCCAAAGGCTGTGTGGCCAAGTTCGAGCTACTCTGTAAAATCAAAACAGGAACCGAGCCGACTGTCCCCACCAGCCGCACTTAGTGAGGACAAAAACGGGGTTTTCCTCAACCAGACAAAACTTTTTCTATATTTTTTATGTTCTGCTGGTACTTCTGGAATTAGAGGGCAGGGCTGTGATGGATTTTGAGCAAGGGGAAACCTGTCAATGGGAGGGCGGAATGATATCGAGAAGAGCATGAACTCTTTTTCGCTTTCATGTTAGACTTCAGGTGGCTGTAGTGGGACTCCGTCGGGCATAGGGCAGCGTATTGATTTAGTCAGAAGAAAGGGAGATCATTTGGTTCTGGAGACGGGGAGCGCTTTTTGAATCGGAAGGCGCACGGATGAGTGGATGGGATGTGCACTGTGTGCTCATCCTCGGAAGTATTTTTTATCTTCCACGGGAAAAACAGGTATTGTCATTTACCTGCAGCAGTAAGTCTAGTTGTTCCTTCAGGCCTTGCCATTAAGTGCTGATGGTATGAAGATAATGATAGCCTCTAGACCAAAAATCCCAATTTATAAATCTCCTGGAGGGCCCACCTGTAATGATACAGGAGCAAGTTGTGTTGTTTTGGGGTTTTTTTTTTAAAAATTTAAAAAAAAAATTCAGTTTTTTCTTATCCAGTACCAGGAAATCGTTTTCGTTCAGCTAGTGGTGATCGCAGCGTGGATCCACTCTTTGCTGATGCAGCTCCATGGATCTCGCTGCTGACAGGGGCCAGTCCCCATCGTCCCCCTTCCCCTGCTACGACAGCAGAAAATTATTCCCCTTTTTTTTTTTTTTTTTTGTACAGCTTATTTCCGTTTTATTTCCCTGCACGGCGAGGTCAGGCGAGTGCAATCACCAGTGCAAGGGAAGAAGTGAACTACGTGGCGTTGGCTGCACCCCGTGCCCAGATGGGGTCGAGCCCTGCGTGAGGAGCTGAGGTTTATTATTATTTACCTGCAGGTAACCAAAAGGAGCTCTGCTTAGTTCAAACCCTGCCCTGCCTGTGCAGGGTCGGCCCCAGTGCAGTTAATCTGTTAAATGGGGCATTCCCCAAGATGAAATCCTTCCCTTAACGAAGGGCGAGTACCCCACTGGGGGAACAATCCTGCCCCTTGGAGCTGCCGAGTGGCTTGGAGCTGGAAGGGTGGTGCTGCCCAGACGCAAGGTATTTCATCCCTGTGATGATACAGCTCTCGTTAACCCCCCAGGAATCTGGCTGAATGACTGTAAATGATTGCTTTTGCAATAACCAGGCGTATGATTTGTAAGAAGCTTGGCTGGTGGCAGCCCGTCGTGGGGTGAGATCACGGCGATGCGTCCCTGAAACCGGAGCGGGGTGGAAAGCTTCAGCTCTGCGTGGACGCTTGGGCAGTGCTAAAATCTGTTGTGTTTGGGCTTCGAGCGGAAAGCATCGCTTGTGTTTTCATCCCTTTCTGCCTTCCCTCGGGAGAAATGCAGGCAGTGGAGGTGCAGTTTAATATATGCATCCGTCAGAGAGGCAAGGTAAAAAAAAAAAAATAGGCTTACGCTGCAAGCAGGAGGCAGAGGTGTGGAGCTGCGACGCTGAAGTCCTCGGAGGAAAAAGGGCAGGCGGTCGCCGATGGCGTTTGGTTCAGCGGGGACGTTACCGGTGGCTCTCTGCGTGCCACGGTCCTTCACCCCGGCCCAGAGGGGCGGTGGCACGATGGCACGTGGAGAAACGCAGCGCCGGCAAAGGACGCGGGAAGCGCTGATCGACGTCGTGCTTGGCGGAGAGGGAAGCACGAGCTGCTGGAGGGTTGGGAGAATCCCGGGGCACAGCCAACTGGATAAATCCCAACGACTGAAATGGGTGAATTTAACCATGGCTTAGCGGCTAGCCGACGTGCAGATCCGCTTTAAAACTAAACCTATTTTAAAAATAAACGTCAAGCTGGTGTTGCTTTTGTACTTTAGAGCTATTTTCCGAAACAGAGGGCTTTTTCTCACAGTTGGGTAATGCTGTAGGCTGGCTGGTTTGGAGTAAATACAACCTTGCTGTTAGACCTGGTATTTGCTTTAGTTCTAAGGTTGACTTTGGTTCTAAGTAGAGGATCGCTGTATGCGTGTGAAGCCCGTGAATCATTTTAATAGGTCCCTGTTCAATTTTAATACTACTTTTTTTTTTTATTTTTTAAAAAGGCAAAATGGCATTCGAATAGCTGTGACTTTTGGCAAATTGTGTTCGGGTGGAAACGAAATTCAACTCAGATGTTTTTCTTGCACGTTCAACCACGATCTGCGCTGCCTGGAAGGGAACACTCATCCGAACTCCTCTTGTAGTTAAGAGATATATTAAACCAATGCGGCTGGACTGACTTTCTTGCAGGCACCACAACGCCTTTTCAGAATTTGAGCGATACGAGGCCTTGTTCTTTCACCTTGTTTCAAGCCAGAGAAATATTGAAAGCAAAAATGGAGCCTTCCTCTGTTTTGGGATGTTTGAGACACCTGGGAAGGGGTTTCCCTGCAGAAGCCGGGTGCTCCAGGCCAGCTCCTGGTCGGTGACTCCCAGCGCTGCTGGTCCTCTGCCCTTTAGTTGAAAACATTTTCAGCCAAAAAAAAAAAAATTTTAAAGAAGAAATGCATCTCGCACTTTAGTTGAAAACATTTTCAGCCAAAAAAAAAATATTTTAAAGAAGAAATGCATCTCGCGCGAAAGAAAATAGCCTGGAATTTTGGAGTTTTTAATCAGCCCTTTGCCCTTGACCAAGGGACAAACCTCTCTTGTGCCGCAGGCTTCGGCTGCGGGCATGTATCTGTTGCTTTAGCAGTGGTGTCCATCCCCCAGCTCCGAAATGGCATTGGTAACGCTTCGACCTTACTCAGCGCGTGACGGTGAGGAGCTGGGGAAGTGACAAGGCCAGGCCGTGTCCTGCCACCAAGCTACCAGCATCCTCCCGCAGCTTCTGCCAGGTCTGTGCGAGACGTCCTGGGCTGGCAGGCGTGTGTGCAACGCACGAGAGGCAGAGCGTTACGGTACATAAATAATGAGACCCGTTTCGTTAGCGTCGCCGGTGTTAATTCCTCACCGGGCTGGGCCAGGAGTGGCTGCTGCAGGCACAGCTGGCGGAGTGGCTTCATCCACTGGGTAGGAATGGGCCGGGAAGTGCCGGAGCCATGTGGAGCTTGCCAAGCAGGTCTGGTGTTTCTGAGGCTTGGGGCTGGAACGTGGACAGGCTGAGCAGCCAGTTAGTCATCGAGGTCAATCAGGTTACAGCTGGTCATACGTAAACCTTTTCCTAACGAGAGAAATCCCAAACAAAGAGCTTCAGCACCCAAGTCTCCTCCTTTACCTGTGCCCTCAGCACCAGGAGGACATGGACCTGTTGGAGCGGGGCCAGAGGAGGGCTACTAAAATTATCCGAGGGGCTACTAAAATGCTCCGAGGGCTGGAGCCCCTCTGCTCTGAGGCCAGGACGGGGGAGGTGGGGGGGTTCAG
>NW_009259116.1:9555-11831 GCF_000687185.1 Egretta garzetta | reverse complement strand
AAGGGGGGGACAAGCTTTTTAGTAGGGCCAGCTGGGACAGGACAAGGGGGGATGGCTTTAAACTGAAGCAGGGGAGGTTTAGGCTGGATGTAAGGAAGAAATTCTTTCCAGTGAAGGTGGTGAAACCCTGGCAGGGGTTGCCCAGAGAGAGGGTGGAGGCCCCATCCCTGGGACCATTCCAGGCCAGGTTGGAGGGGGCTGTGAGCAACCTGATGTGGTTCAAGGTGTCCCTGCTCCTGCAGGGGGGTTGGGCTGGGTGACCTCTGGGGTCCCTTCCAACCCAAACCATTCTGTGATTCTGTGATTAATCCTGTACCTCCTGTGCTTCTCTCGCAAGCAGCACCTTGGTCACTCGATTACACGGAGAGACGAACGGAAGCAAAGCTGTTGGTGCGCACGTGTGCTCGACTTGGCAGTGAGCCACGTGGAGTAAGGAAATGAAAACCCCACGGCCGCGGAGAGGTTTTTGTCAGCTTTCAGGGATGCGCAGGTTCTTGAATCGCTTCCTTCCTCTTACGGGCTTTTCTCATGAAGCTCAGGTGTTATAAGTATTTTTAAACCTCATGTGTTAGAGAGGCCAGGCCAGAGTTTGTGTTTGCTTACGGGAGGCTCTGTAAAGCCAGGGTGGGGAGCCCTGCGCTGCAAACGCTTGTTGCTCAGACAGGGCTGGGGCTTGTGGCCTCGAGCTCAGTCCCCTCTTTCACCGTGGGCTCCTTTGCGAGTCCTCGCAGTCTCGGCTCCTTTTGCCAGAGATTCCCCATCCCGCTGTGTGGACACAAGGAAGCTGATGATGATTTTGCACGTTGAGGGAGCACAGGCTCTGCCCGTACCATGGTCCAGCACTTGCTGCTGTAGGAGTAGTAGAGCTGTTGTCTTAACTTCCATGCTTGTCCTTACCAGCTCGCTGCTATGAAATACCCATCTCTTGCTTTCGTTACATTATTCTGTTCTGCTTCTTTCCTCTCTCTCCTGGAACATCATCTTAGCCCTTGTCTGCCAAGCAACCCCTTATTCCTGCCTCTTTCTCCACCATGGTCTGGCTCCTGCTCGCCTGTCTCTGGAGCTTCGTCTCCTTCTGCTCGATGCTGGCACGGGAGGGCAGGAGGTGGAGGTAAAGCACGAGGTAAATCAGTGACTGAGTTAGCAGAGAAGGGAATGGAGCAGCAGAGGATTTGCTGGGGTTTGGAGCAGGGCTTGGAGCCTTTGAGATGTTTTAAGTGTGGGTTTGGGTTAGTAGAAGAGTTCGATGTCAGGCTTTACCCACCTTGAGCTAACCAGTCACCGTACAAGTATATATGTGAGGGGTATTTTTTCCCATGAGCTGTAAGGCTCCATACCATTTCACTTGCTGCTTCTGCTCTGGGCATTGGGAACTCTGCAAAATCCAGGCCAGTGGGGTTTGTGCAGGGCAATCCAGGTAACCCCAGCACGGGTTCAGGCGCACCTGAGCTGACCGGGACAGAGGCAAGTCTGGAAGCAAGTCTTGGAAGCAGTTTGAGTGGATGTTTGCAGCACTCTGTTAAATCAGACTTGCCCCTGCACCTGAGGCGTGCCGTGCTGTGAGCTGACCACACGCTGGATGCCTGCGAGTCCTGGGCGTCGTGCAGGCAGGCGCAGCGAGCAGCTGGGTGGTCACACTGGTGTTAAAAAAATCTCGTAACACCATTTGTGGCAGCTGAGTGTGCTTTTGCTTAAAAAGGGAAAAAGAAAAATATTCCACCTCTGGCTTACGCATCTTGTGTAGTGCCCAATTCCTCTTTTTTTTTTTTTTTTTTTTTTTTCTTAATGTGTTGGGATTTTTGCTTTCTCAGTTCCCAGCAAGTCATGTTTACTGGGTGTGAGAGCTCTGGGCCTAGAGGGAGAGGCAAGGCACTGTTGGGAACCATGAAAACCCTGAATGCAAACAACATTTTTGTTAATAAACTGCCTAGACATGAAAGGGTGATGAAGCTTTTTGTAGAGAAGTGCAGAGGAGAAGAGAAGGGATTCTTCTTGTAGAGAACCTGCTGTGCCAGCTTGTTTGGCCCAGCAAAACAAAGCTCAAAAGGGAAAATATTGCTGAATTGAGGGAAAAGGGCAGTTCTGCACAAGCTCAGATGGGCATAGGCTGGTACAAGTCAGGTTAGCCTGGAAATTAGGAAAAAAAATCTCTGACCGAACAGAGAAATAATGAGAGCAAAGTCCTGTTTAGTCCCGAAGAGGATAAAATATTGTATAGCACCTGCAGGAGTGAGAAGTGGGATCAGAGATGCTCTGTATGGCTTGGGAACGCTCTT
>NW_009259116.1:8873-9525 GCF_000687185.1 Egretta garzetta | reverse complement strand
GCAGGTGAAAGTGAACCTGCAGAGATTTAGAGAAGCCTCTGGGTCATGGTGAAGGTGACTGGCTCTGAGCATAAGCTGAAGGTACGTGGTGGCTGGCCGGGAAGAAAAGCGCATGGGATTTAACCTGTAAGCCGGTCGTCGGTTCAGAGGAAGAGCTAAGGACAAGAAAACAGGCAGCCGTGTCGCCCAGCTTTTAGTTCTGCGGAATAATTGCAGTCTGGGACTTGGGTTGAGCCTTCGCGGCTGTGCTCAGGTGTCCCGGGATCAGACGGGTGATGTGGGATCGGTGATCGCCAGCTCTTCAGGGCAGCGTGTGATCTGAAGCAGGCCCATGGGGAAGCGTTTTCTGCCCCGGGCAGCTGGGGGAAGCAGATTTGGGTTTGAAACCTGTGGATACAGAGTCGATTTGTGTAAACACGTAGTTCATAGAATGATAGAATCCCAGGTTGGAAGGGACCTCCAGGATCATCTGGTTCAACCTTGCTAGGCAAGAGCCCAGTCCAGGCAAGATGGCCCAGCACCCTGCCCAGCTGAGTCCTGAAAGTGTCCAACGTGGCAGAGTCAACCCCTCCCCTGGGGAGATTATCCCAATGGGTGACTGTTCTCATGGGGAAAAATTTCCCTCTCATGTCCAGTCAGAATCTCCCCAAGA
>NW_009259116.1:6081-8826 GCF_000687185.1 Egretta garzetta | reverse complement strand
GGCCCTGCTCTGGATCCCCTCCAGCCTGCCCACAGCTTTTTTGTACAGCGGGGACCAGAACTGGGCACAGGATTCCAGGTGTGGCCTGGCCAGCACTGAGCAGCGTGGGATGATGACTCCTTTACCTCTGCTGGTGATGCTCGCCTGCACCCTGTTGGCCTTCTTGGCCTCAGCAGTGCACTGGTCGCTCCTATGGAGCTTGTTGGCCACCAGGACCCCCATGTCCCTTCTCACAGAGCTGCTCTCCAGCTGGGTGGATCCCAGTCTGTGCTGCACTCCTGGATTTCTGTGGAACTTCTGGAGTTCTGTGGACCTAGCCATTCTCTGTTAGCCATCTGGAGACAACCCGCTCTTGGGCTGTAACGCTGTTTTAGCTTTGCCTGGTTGATCACTCCTGGCAGCTTATGAGGCTGGAAAACTGGATTCAAAAGTTTGAATTTAAGAGGCAGGCTACTGTCCTGTTTACAAATGGAAATTGTCCAACTCTCAGCCCTTGGTGACTGCTGGGCTGGCAGAGCTGTGCTCCAGTGAATCCTCTGGACGGTGCTGATCTTCCCTCCTTTCCCTTTTCTCTCTTTTTAGGTCGGGGACCATAAATTCAGCGCTCACCGGATTGTGTTGGCAGCTTCTATCCCGTACTTCCACGCCATGTTCACCAACGACATGATGGAGTGCAAGCAGGATGAGATTGTCATGCAGGGGATGGATCCCAGGTAACATCCCAAGGCGCACGAGTGAGGATATCCAAAGGGGACCGCGGGCGCTCTGCGGGCCTCGGCGTTGTGCGTGCAAGGCTTGAAAGCCTACCCTCTGCGTGAATGGCGCTAGAAAATATTTGTCAGTAGGGTCCCACGCTAGCTCAAATTCAGTGGATTTTCTGCCCTTTCTCCCCCTTTTTTTAGCGCACTTGAGGCTCTGATCAACTTTGCCTACAATGGTCACCTGGCAATAGATCAGCAGAACGTCCAGTCTCTGCTGATGGGGGCAAGTTTCCTTCAGCTGCAGAACATCAAAGACGCTTGCTGCACTTTCCTCAGAGAGAGGTAAGGGCTCGGCTTTCGGCTGTGCTCACTGCTCCCCAACAGCAGCGAGGTTTTAGTCATCTGTTTCGGGCTTGGGAGGGAGTGGGATGTCTCCTGAGACTTGCCATTGCCTATAAAATAATTTGTCTGGCTTATGAGACGCTGCAGCTGCGGCACAATAAGGTGGTGGCCAGCCATGGGAATGAATACCTAGAGCAAAACTCAGTGAACATTTACCTTTTTTAAGAGTTAGCTAGCCGGTTCCCTGTCACAGCGGTGCGTGACTGCCTGTACTGCTAACGACCCCATCCTCGCAGTAATTACCTGTTGCGTGTGTAAGAGGGGAGGGACAAAGGGACGCTGCCAAGGAGCAGGACAGGAAGCTGGGGCAGAACCTTAAATTGGTCCCAGGTTTTTCAATTCCCTCGCTGGTGTTTGGCTGCAAGACTGTTCCAGCAGCGCAATCTGGAAACAGAAAAGCTGGGCTGTTCTTTGGAAACGTACCGCACGCATTTTCGGGTCGTGCCAGGGAGTCTTACGTGTTTAATTCCCCCTCCCTTCCCCAGCTTGATTTCTCTGCAGCTGTGCAGTGTGTTCCGTGGCATGATATTAAACATACACAGGACATCTCAGCCAGTTATTTTTCTTTACTTCTAAATAGCGGTATCCTAAAACCATGGGTTGAGGAGAAAAAACCTCCTCTGTCTTTAAGGCATCTCAATTCTCAGTCCCGTATGCCTCCTGACTTTCTGCCGTTTGTTTAAAATTATGTTACGTGAGATTACAGAGTATTCGTTTTTCTTGAAAAAGCATTTGGGGCACTGGATATGATGCCAAGCTAGAAAGAGATGGGTGACATTGATTTTTGAGTCCCTGCTAGCTTTAGGTGGCTGTACCTATATCCAGACTAAGCGAGGTGGTTTGGTTTCTGAGATTTAGCTGCTACAGTCCTCCCAAATCTACCAGGAGCAACTGGGTGTCCTAAATTAAGTCCTGTCACTTTAGATTAATAACAAGAAAATCAGTGGACTGTGACCATCCTGAAGAGCTGGAGCATGCACACTGAGCTCTCATTCTTAAATGGAATTAAGATTTGGGATATTTTTAGGCACCTGTGCACAGACAGGTCTGTAGTGCTGTAACCAAACCCTGTGTGAGCCCTGCGAGCCGTCCTCGTGTGAAATTCTGTCCCCCATCAGGGCTCTGTATTTGATCTTAGCACAGGGCAGGGCAGTAACTGGGGCTGCTGTCCCCAAAATGGCCACAAGCAATGTCACATCCTCACATGCACCTGGACACCGTGGGGTTTTGCAGAATGTTAGACGCTGAAACCGTCAGAGCTCGAGGTATTTCCATCATTTCATTGATGATTTTCCTCATCAATGATCTGGATGAGGGGATCGAGGGCACCCCCAGTCAGTTTGCAGAGGATACAGAGTTGGATGGGAGTGTGGATCTGCTGGGGGGGGAGGAGGGCTCTGCAGAGGGACCTGGCCAGGCTGGATCCATGGGCCCAGCCCAATTGGGTGAGGGTCAACAAGGCCAAGGGCCGGGTCCTGCCCTGGGGTCACCACAACCCCACGCAGCGCTCCAGGCGTGGGGCAGAGGGGCTGGAAAGCTGCCCGGGGGAAAAGGCCCTGGGGGGGTTGGTCGAGAGGGGGCTGGATAGGAGCCAGCAGGGTGCCCAGGTGGCCAAGAGGGCCCGTGGCCACCCGGCTTGTGT
>NW_009259116.1:3520-5806 GCF_000687185.1 Egretta garzetta | reverse complement strand
GGCAGAGGCGGTGCTGAGGGCCAGGGTTTGGGGGTGGGATGGCAGGGGTAGGGGAAGGGTTGGGCTGGGGGAGCTTAAGGGGCTTTGCCAACCCAAACCATTCTGGGATTCTATGACTTTCTCCATACAGGCAGTATTTAGTATCTCACAGCACCACAAAACAACACGACTATCGGCTCTTGTTGAACGGCGAGATGCCTGCGCTGGGCAGGGCTCCTTGTTTGGACAGGAGTGTCCAGGACACAGACCTGTTTCTGCAGAGCACGTGACTGTAATGAAGATTATCTCCAGCTTCTTTGTGCCACCCAGAAGCTTTATGCGGTGGCTGTTTGGCTGCGCTGGAGAGCAGCTCGGACCTGCAGTCTAACCTCCAATTGCAAAAGCATCTTTGGTGATAAAGCCTCCTTAATCATCTCAGGAAGTGGCTTTATGAAGCTCTAACAGATGCTGTTCAGTAGTGCTTAGAGAAGGTGTAAGATGAAAAACTTGAGACTGATGGTTGGTATTTTCCCAACATGCTTGAATCCAGCTTTTTCCAACACAAAGTTAAAAAAAGAAATCAAAAAAAGAATAAAAGAGAAATCACGAGATGCACAGTCCAGGTACCCCAAGATGTGGGAGGGAGAGTTTGCTGTGCAGAGCCTCATGCTTCCCCTCTACTGACCTGCAGCCTTCACACAGAGCCAGCCAAGTCTCTCCAGCGGCTCCTCAGCAGGACGTGGGAGAGATTTATTTTAAGTTGTGGTTTCCATCCTCTGGCTCTGCTGTGGATTCACCTTCCAATCTCTGCGTAGATAAGTTCATCAGTGAGCTGGAACCTGCTGCTGGTGAAGAGGACACAGCTGTGGCTTCCGCTGTGCCGCCTCTGAGGCTCACGTTGCCTCACTGAACCTGTTTGTAATTCTTTCTGTCCTGTTAAACTGACATTACTTTTGCTCTTCTCTTCCCCCCTTTCCCAGGCTTCACCCCAAGAACTGTCTGGGAGTGCGGCAGTTTGCAGAGACGATGATGTGTGCGGTGCTCTACGACGCTGCCAACAGCTTCATTCATCAGCACTTTGTGGAGGTATCCATGTCTGAAGAGTTCCTGGCGCTGCCATTCGAAGACGTCCTGGAGCTCGTTTCTAGGGATGAGCTCAATGTGAAGTCTGAAGAGCAGGTGTGTGCCTGGTGTAGCCCTTTGGAGGGTTTTTCGTTGCTTGGGTTGGGCGTGGAATGGGGTATAACCCTATTCCTGGTCTGAATGAAGCCAAGATGTCCTGGCAGAGCAAGGACACTGAGAGGTTCTAGGCCTAAGACAACTCCCTAAGCCCCACTTCTTGTCTGTGCTGCCAATGTCACCTTGCTTTGAGAAATGCTTGGTAGGGTTTCTCAGGCCGCAAATTTTGCAATGCATGGTTTTGAGGTGTTTCGATTTATCAGTGGAAGCTAATGGGTGCTGAGGAACTTCAGCCATGCCCCTTGCTGGAGATAAGTTGCTGGTCCTGGTGAAGAGAGGTTGAGGGTGTGGGCAGAAGCAGGGAGGGGAGCCCCTGCTCACACACCTCGTGTTCAAGTCCAGAAGAGTGCTTTTGAGGTGTAAAGAATTTCACTGCGAGTGCTGCAGCATTTTATAACGAAAGTTACGCTGAATTTTCTGTCAAAAGGCTCCTCTAGGCTGTCTTGTTCCTAGAAAATAAACAGAAAGCGGGGCTGGGCAACCTTAGGACATTTCAACAGCCTTGAGAATCTCTTGGTGCTGGGCTGACAGTCTGCAGGAGAAACAGAACCTGTCCTCGAGCCAGGAAATCTGTCCTGCTCTTTCCGAGGAGGTTACGAAGGAGGTGACAAACGAAAAGCAGGCCTACAGCTATCTCCATGTAGGGTAAGAGAGCGCTTCGTTAATCAGGCTGTCTGAAACGCCCCTGAAAGGGGAAGGGAGGGAAACCCACTTCACATTCCAGCCACGTTGCTATAGCATACCACAAATTTGTCTCTTGCTGGTTTGGTTTTTTTCCAAGTGGATCCTTTGTGGTGCAGGTAGGAGTCCAAAGAGTCTGTCACGGGCAATGTTTCCTCATGTCCTGATAGCTGCCAGCCCTCTCTTCAGAAATGGCAGTTTTTTTAGTGCAGTGCAGCCTATCTGCTGCTCATAAAGCACCTGGTAGAGTGGAAGGAAGTTTGAGTTTGGGTTTTGTTTGGGGTTTTTTTTTTTTAAGCTCACCATGGTGCTGTTGAAGAAGTACTTTCGCACTGAAAGCCTCAGGAGGGGCAATGTGAGAGACTCTGGATCTCCACCATAAAAGAA
>NW_009259116.1:0-3474 GCF_000687185.1 Egretta garzetta | reverse complement strand
TGTCCTGCAAGGTGGTGGCCATGACCACAGTGACCAGTTCTCCTTGCAGCTTCTGGGAGACTGCTGTGGGTTTGTGATCTCCCTGAGCTGAACCTTTGAATGGAGATGAGGCTGCGGTGTTGGCCTTGGGGTGTGACCCCTGGTCAATGCAACTGCTGGGGACGCTGCGCTCAGTGGGAGCTCTGCCTTGGGTGACAGTGATGGGACTTGAATGTGGTCAATCATAGAATCGTAGAATCCTAGAATCCCAGGTTGGAAGGGCCCTCAAGGATCATCTGGTCCAACCTTGCTAGGCAAGAGCACAGCTTAGACAAGATGGCCCAGCACCCTGTCCAGCTGAGGCTTGAAAGTGTCCAATGTGGCGGAGTCAACTCCTTCCCTGGGGAGATTATTCCAGTGGTTGACTGTTATCATGGGGAAAAATTTCCCTCTCATGTTCAATCAGAATCTTCTCAGGATTAACTTGTACCCCTTCCCCCTCATCCTTTCCATGTGACTCCTTGTGAAAAGGGAGTCTCTTATGTTCCTTGTAGCCACCTCTTAGGTACTGGTATGTGGTGATGAGGTCCCCTCTGAGCCTCATTTTTTCAAGGCTGAACAAACCCAGCTGTCAGCCCATCCTCACATGGATAATCATCTGGATGTAAGTGCAAGAGTGTAGGAGAGCCCAGCTCAGGCTGTAACTGTGAGAGTCCTGTGAACCAAGGAGTACTCATCTCATTAACCTGGTCACCAGGCTCCTTCTCTAATCTGGAGTCATCCAAAGCGGGGCAGGTGAACTGTGCTTTGCAGAGGTCATCCCCTCCAGCATCTGCGAAGGGAGCCTAGAGGGACCAGCTCGGCTCCAAACGTCTGTTGTCTCGTTATCCAAAGTTAACGGATGGATCCCTTTCACCAAAAGCATCTTCTGGTTTTCACAGAGCAGCACTGTTCCCTTTTCCGCTTCCCCTGTTTGCTAATTTTTGACACCACATAAACAAGGCTTTGCATTCTCTCCCACCTCCTCTAGCCAAATCCTCTTCCCAGCTCCCTCATCTCCCCACAAACATTCATACTAAAATACCATCCTACAGGACGATAGATTGGTATTCTCGCAGCCTAAGTCGGAGGCAGAGAAAGCAGTGCCGAGGCAAAGCCTCCTGAGCATCGCACCACAGGAGAGCTCTCCAGTGCTATGGAGAACGTCGCCGTTCTGCCCTGAAACAGTCTCATCTGAGATCAGGGGAAGACCGTTGTCAATACATGGTTTCTTTTCCATCAGACACCTGGCAGCGTTAGGAATTAGCCAAAAAAAACCCAAACCCAAAACTCCAACTTCCCATTCCTCTCTTCCCTAGGTGTTTGAAGCTGCGTTAGCTTGGATACGGTATGACCGAGACCAGAGGGAGTTGTTCCTACCCGAGCTCCTGTCCAAAATCCGCCTGCCCCTTTGTCGACCTCAGTTTCTCACTGACCGCGTGCAACAAGATGACCTGGTCCGCTGCTGCCACAAATGCAGGTGAGGCTTGGACGTGGGGTTAGGAAACCACCTGGGGGATGGTGGCTTTCAGTGGGATGGAGATGGCGGCAGAGCGGTTTAGCAGTCTCGGAGGCTGAAATTCTCTTTCCGTGGACAAGCACCTTGCATAACAAAAGACCGAAGCACCCTCCCCAGTTTTAACCTGACAGCAGGGCCACGTTGCCTTCTAGAAGTATTGGCCACACAGGGGGAAAGTGAGTTGCCTAAATCTTCCTCTGACTTCAGCCAGTCAGGTTTCATCCTATCGACCGAGCTCTTTAACTGTTTGGCTTTGATTTTTTTTTTTTTTTTTTTTTTCCCCCCAGGGATCTCGTTGATGAGGCAAAAGATTATCACCTCATGCCGGAGCGCCGGCCGCACCTCCCAGCATTCAAGACCCGTCCTCGGTGCTGCACATCGATTGCAGGATTGATTTATGCTGTTGGAGGACTTAACTCAGCAGGTACCTTGCATATCCGCTCCCCGCAGTGGAGAGGGCAGCATGGTTTGCTGGGTAGGACGATGGGATCGTGAACTTCCCTCACGTGAAGCCTTGAGCAGTTTTTCCTCCTCCGTGCAGCACCTCGACCCTTCCACCGAAACGCTCGAGGTGACCATGCCCATAGTTTAACATCTTCCATCTAGAAACCCTGTCTAGGCCAGGTTTATTTAGGACAGCTATTCTTGCGTCTCTTAAAGGATCAGCGTTTTGAGGATGGTGTCCTCGCCTGTAGCAACAGGCAGAACTCGGAGGTATCGAGGTGATGTCGGTGGGGTTGTGGGATTGCAGACACAACGCTCTTGCATGAGCCTACCCGTAGCATAAAAAGGGGACAGAAAGCGCTCATGAAACTCTCTGCTGGAGCCACAAACAACCTGGTTAAGGTGGGACATAAGGTCTGAGCAGCAGGTTTGTGCCAGGCACCACCTCCTGGGATTCACGCCCCAGTCACACCGCAACAGGGCTGGTCTGTCCTATAGAGAAGCTGCGTTCCCAGGAAGCAGCGACACCAATAGATGTGGCATCGCAGGTCTCTGCTGCCCCTTTGAGGTTGCAAGAGGCCCCGTTTCCACAGCCTAGGACTTGTCAAGTCTTATGGTATGGAGCATGGGCAAGCTTTGAAACAAGCTACAATCTTTTTGCGTTGCGGAGTGCAGTTTATGTGAATTTTTCGGAGCGGGCTGTCTTTGCAGGTGAGTAGACATCTGGCTGGGAAATGCCTTTGACTTGCCTTTGATGGGGAAGCAGGGAGGCTGGAACAGGCCATGTGAGAGCTCAGAATAGGTCAGGCCTGTGAGATCCTGGCCTTTTTCCCAGAGAAGAGCAGGCAAAGCCCCTGTGTCAGCCCCAGCTTTGGGGTCAGAGCGGCGGCTACTTACCCCTCGCGTGCCTTTGCTTCGGGCAAGCTCGCTAGAACAGTGTTTTATCAGGTCTTCCTCTTTTAATTTGAGTAGCAAATTTTTATGCAGGTGACTCACTGAATGTGGTGGAAGTCTTTGATCCCATTGCCAACCGCTGGGAGAAGTGCCAGCCGATGACGACGGCCCGGAGCCGAGTCGGGGTAGCGGTGGTGAATGGACTGCTCTATGCCATCGGCGGCTACGACGGTCAGCTAAGGCTGAGCACTGTGGAAGTTTACAACCCGGAGATGGATTCCTGGTCCAAAGTGGAAAGTATGAACAGCAAGCGAAGGTACATGTGGCTCACTCAGTGGGAAAGGGGACCTTTGGAGCAGGAGTGGGGGGAGAAAAACTAAAAAAATTAGGTTGTAGGAAGGCTGGAGGTGTTAGGTGGTGGTGGATGCTGAGTGAGAATTTCACGTGTGGGGAAGGAGCAAAAGAAAACAGGGGAGTGGAGCAGTGTGGAAGCAAGGTGGGATTCGCCTGGCTGCATTTGGGGCAGGCAAGTCATGCTGAATCATAAATCATAGAATTGTTTAAGTTGGAAAAGATCATCAAGCCCAACTGTTCCCCTA
>NW_009259115.1:1759955-1770152 GCF_000687185.1 Egretta garzetta | reverse complement strand
TATTCCAGAACAGGTCAAACTGTTGATAAATTGTTCAGCTTTTTGTTCTTATTCTTTAACTTCCTGTAATGTCTTTTAAACTGCTAGGCAAAATGCAAAGCATCCAAACAGACTGAAAATACTGAGGTTTTGTGCTGAGACTTTACAGACTCTTGGGGAAGAGTGGCTGGAGAGCTGCCTGGCAGAAAAGGACCTGGGGGTGCTGGTTAACAGCTGGCTGAATATGAGCCAGCAGTGTGCCCAGGTGGCCGCCAACAGCATCCTGGCTTTTATCAGGAATAGTGTGGCCATCAGGAGCAGGGAAGTGATTGTGCCCTTGTACTCCACACTGGTAAGGCTGCACCTCAAACACTGTTCGGTTTTGGGCCCCCCATTACTAGTAGGACATTGAGGTGCTGGAGCATGTCCAGAGAAGGGCAATGAAGCTGGTGAAGGGTCTGGAGCACAAGTCTGATGAGGAGCGGCTGAGGGAACTGGGGTTGTTTAGCCTGGAGAAGAGGAGGCTGAGGGGAGGCCTTGTTGCCCTCTACAACTCCCTGAAAGGAAGGTGTAGGGAGGTGGGTGTTGGTCTCTTCTCCCAGGTAATGGGCAATAGGACAAGGGGAAATGGCCTCAAATTGTACCAGGGGAGGTTTAGATTAGACATGAGGAAAAAATTCTTCACTGAAAGGGTTATTAGGCACTGGAATGGGTGACCCAGGGCAGTTGTCCCCATCCCTGGAGGTATTTAAAAGATGGGTGGATGAGGTGTTTAGGGACATCGCTTAGTGGTGGACAGGTACAGTTGGACTTGATCTTAAACGTCTTTTCCAACCATATGATTCTATGAAAGTCAGATCCTGAAAGTGACCTTGGAGAGAAGCTTTAACAGGTATTTGATCTTCATCTTTCATGAAGTGTTACACTAAGTGTTCTTTGGCTGCTGTTTCAGGGAGCTGGTACAAGCAAAGTGGTAAGTAGCTCACTTTCATAGAGCTGGACTCATTAGCATTCCAGATGCTGAAAATGTGCATGGCTGGATCACTGCCAAAGAGCAGGCTTCCTCATCTGTGGCTCTCTCCTGGCCTAAAAATAAAGTTCAAACTGACTTTAAAAAAAAAAAAAATTCTCTCTAGGTATACCTATATAAACATATATATTTACACATATGTAAACACACATTATGGCCAAGCTGATGTTTGCCCATTGCCTGCTGAAAGGAAGAAGTCCTACTCTGTCCTTTGCTGGTGGACAGTGTCTGATTGCAAGAACTATGTTCACATCTAGGTCTTGAGGTGACAAGTTAGGTTTGTCTCACAGCACAGTGGTGAGATGCTCTGCTAGTTCCTGAGCTTGAAGAGAGGGACTGTCAGTTTAGAGTACCATATTGCCTTGGTTAATATGGCTCTATCCCCTCTGTGATCAGGCTGGCATTTCATCACACAATTGCAAATCTAACTTATAGTGAGTGGGAATGTTTTGATAGCCACCTTCTTCAGTAAAAGATGTAATGGGTGATTGTATGGAAATAGCAACTCAACTGGGGTAACAAAAAGATTGAATGATGATAAGAACTACCAGGACAGGAAAAAGAAAAAACCAAACTTGTGGCAATGTATAGATCCTCAGCACATCCTTCCCTTAAGAACTGCATGGGGTATTTGATACTTAGAAGAATAAAGTATACAGGGAAGGACAAAAATAGATGAAGGGTGTGGAATGGCTTATGTACAAGATGTGACTTAGTGTTATTTCCTTTAGTGTGGAAGAGATGAACAAGAAAACTGTCTTTAACTTCATGACCTGCAGGGTGAAAGTCAGTGGGGAAGGCTTAGTCACTCATGGATTAAAAATCAGAGGCATCAAATTAAATTTAGCTTGTTTCTTGAAAATGAATGAGAAGAGGTACTTTATCATGCAACATATGAATCGGGTGTGGAAGTCATTGCCAAAATGTGCCAAGGAACTACTGAAATCCAAAAAAAAAGTTTAGAGAGGTTACTGGAAAGAAGATTTCTTGGGGATTATTAAACACAAAGTTGGTCTAAGCACACAGACTCTGGCTCAAGAAGCAGCTTCACCAAAAACCAGGAGAATAATGGGAGGTGTTGCTGAATGCCTGTCCTTGTATGTGTCCTCATGTAGCTGGCTGCAGCAGTTGGAGGGAGGTTATTCATCTTGGATGGTCCTGTAGTCTAATCCATGGTATGCAAGTCCTCAAAGACAGGTAAAAAATTCCTGATTCAATAAGCTGAAACTTGAAAGGCTGGCTGAAGTATTGCAGAACTAACGTAGGAGACATTATATCCCTTGAGCCACTATTTGGATTTCTGTCCTCTTTCCTTTGAGGAGCTAGTATTCTGGGCTTGACTCTTTTTTTTTTTTTTTTTTTTTTTTTCTCCTTCCCAAAAGGCAATGAGGACTAGATCTTTAAAGATGCTTGGCCATTTTTACTCCTGTGTATTTTAAGGAGAAATCTGTATCTTTCCAAAAAAGGTCAACTATATTTAAATAAACTTGTATGCTTAGTTCTTTTATGCTGTTTTATCAGCAGAAAGGAGTAGCTTTCTTTAGCTATTTGCAATGGTAAAGGCCCCTTTCTTCACCATGCTTTGCCCATTCCTGGATTTGTAGACATGTGAGTTTCTACTCGGGAACTTAAAAATGGCTGGTCCATCCATCCAAGCAAGACATTCAGTGACACAAAGCAAATGAGGGATGAAGGGGACAAGCTTCATAAATCATAAATGTGGACAGGATTGATTTTAGGGGAAAAGGAAGAATGAGAAAAAGCTTAGCAAACTTAATGCAGACTGTGGGGCAATAGTGTCAACGAGTATCACTCTAGGAAGAGGAGTGATGGCTGCAAAAGGTCAGCAATGTGCTATCAAATCACAGCTATGCTGAAAGATGAATTAGACACCCTTCTGAATGGTGACAGTTTATGGTAGTGTACCACACCATTGCAGACCTTTCAAGGGTGCCCGAGATGGGGAAATATGTCTACCATTTGTTTACCTATACATGGCAGCTCAGTGAGTGTTTCCAAATGACCCTAGTTCCCAATAAGATGATGTTGTTGGATATAACCACTGTTTTCCCATCATAGTCTGGTTCAAAGTTGGCCTTGTGGGTTTATGGCTGCCTAGTTCTGGTACATGGCTCATTTTTAATTAAACACCCATCATTTAAGGAACTAAAAACAGTCCAAAAAAGTTTTGTTGACCAAAGTCTGAAAATATGAAATGTTCTTTGGGGGGTTTTGGGTGTGGATCGTGAGGCTCACTTTCGTAATATTTAGTATGTCATCTTCAAGCAATGTTTTTAAACCTCAAAACTCCAGGGAAGTTCTGTAGGCTTTAGCAAACAGATGTTAGCAGTCAGGAAAGAATATGATTCCTGCGCAAAAATATTCCCTTCTGCCTATCAAGATATCCTGACATGCAACACTTTAAAGACATGTCTCTTACAGAAGTGGGGTCATGCTGTTTCTGCAGGTCTGTGAATCAATAGATTAAAAAGAAATCTTGAGTCCCTCTTAATCATCAAGGCAATATATCATTTGGGATGTCCTGATTAACAGAGCATGGGTGCATTACTGCACACTCTGTCCCTATCTAGTTGCTACCTAAAGATGTTTGATTCAGCTGCTGCTTGTGAGTTAACAGTGTTTTAACTTAAATATCCTGAGCTCTATAATCTGCTTCAGGGATCAATGGAAATTATTAACTCTGAATCCAGATACTTGCTGTTATGAAAACTGGGGAAGGGTTGGCCCCAGAGGTCTTGATTAGGGGAAAATGACAATATCTCTTTGATGGGAAAGGTTTAACTTCACCTCCATGGAACTGCATGAACTCTCTGGTATTTTATATTTAAATCTTAATTCTAAAGATATGCAGAGGTTCCCAAGACACAGCATGAAACTATGGCTCACTGATCCAAAGTGACTGGGAGCTTCTGCTGTTTTACAGATCATTTGACAGTATCTTTGTGAAACTTCCAAGAGAAATAGGGATAGCTGGGTAAACGCTTGAGAATGAGCTGACATTGGTTTCCCAATGTACATCAGCACAAAGGACTGTCTCTACATTCCTATTGCAGAGGCACAACACATAACACAACTTCATTATCTTTGGGCTGATGCAACTCCATGATGAGCCCTTCCCATGGGAGAGCATAAAGGATATGATCCATCCATTATTCAGAGCTCTCACTCTTTAAGATTGAATGGAGGCATTCATCTTGCTTCAGCTTTGCTCATTGTAGCAGCCCTCAGAGTGCCGAATACAGAAACCTGTAGACAACTTGCCTATACAGCAAACTGAGTCTGTGGCCTCTTTGTTACCTGTTGCCCTCTAGGTTCATGACCCTATTCCCATCAAAAGCTGAACAGGACCTACGCTTCAGCATAGTAGAAGAGCTATGTTTTTGAATCTGGAGGTGGCTGCACTTAATCCCTGCAGAGGGCTTCCCAGTTCTGCTTTTTTCACCCTTTGCTGGGCTGTAACGAAAGGAGAAAGGAGGGATGATGGCTCTATTCTTCTG
This sequence comes from Egretta garzetta, assembly GCF_000687185.1. NCBI lineage: Eukaryota > Metazoa > Chordata > Aves > Pelecaniformes > Ardeidae > Egretta > Egretta garzetta. The sequence continues at coordinate 1,765,625 of NW_009259115.1, read as the reverse complement.
CTAGGTTACACTTGCATGATTACAGTTTAAATGAAGGTGAGAGTCCCAATTTCAGTATTTTGGGAGTTTTGATTTTTAAACTTGGGGTGGCATTTTTTAATGATAACTTCAGATACAGAAAAATCACTCTTTGAAATAGCTCTGCTTAATGTAAATACTAAACTCAGGATCATATTCTACCAATATTTACCTTAATAGACATGCCCACTCTTCCCATGAAGCTTACCAGGCTTTGATATTACTGTAAGGTGAAATTGGCTGCCTGTGAAAAGTAAATGTGTCTCTCATTAATACACACTAATTTTATCTTTGCTGTGTATGTATGACCCTTCCATTCACCTTCAAAAAAAGCTTCCAGTGTCTGTAGTATATTGTCTCATTTTACAAAGAGATTCATCTCTTGTGGTTGTGGGTAAAGGACATACAGGATTCCCCAAGAAAATGTTGCATTAGCCATAACTTCAGTTTATTCTTGCCTAATTGAAATAGATAATACTGTGTGTGGATCAGCTCTTTGGAGACCAGCCCAAACTCACTTAGGTGCTTGAAATGAAGTTCCCCTTAATTTGGGATCTGTGGTGGAACTGTTGCTTTGAGAGGTGCTAATTAAACTTTAGATGATTATGATGTCTTAATTATGTTCATGTAATTGCCTCTAGTTTAGAAGGAAGCTATCAGGAAGGCAGTGATGAAGCTCAACCAGAGAACTGTAGATGGCATAGGCCGAATAACTGTTTCTCTGTGATTGATGTGAAGGAAAAGAGATGTTCCAAGCGCAACGTTAATGGTAGTATTTTTTGCCTAACTCAAAATCCATGAAGTCTTTGGAAAAGCTCCTTCTTATACTTTGCTAGGCTTAGGACAAGCTCACAGGCCCCAAGAAAATACATGACATAGACATGGTTCTTTGACTGAATGTGAACCCAGACATGTGGTGACAGATTTTCTGACTTAAGGTGAAATCCCTTGCAAATGGGTCAGTCAGCCTAATAAAAAATCAGAAATGTAGTCTCTCAGTTTAGGAAAGTACAGAATAATTGTGATTATAGCCTTCTGTTGTCTGAGCCACTTAAAAATGAATGACATGCTGAAGAAAGGTAGAATTTGCAGATTTATTTATTTATTGCCTTCAATTCTTTAATGCCTGGATGTAAAGATACATCATATGATTGCAAGCCCAAGAAAGGCACTCCCTGGAATGTTTTTGAAAGCTTCCAGAAATAGAGTGAAAATCTAATGAGCTTGGATTGAAAAGTGCAAAATTCCAAGCACAGAAGCTCACAAGTTTTGTTAGAGGCAAAGAAAGCTTATGGTTATAGCTGTTTCAGGCCTGATCCAACTCTTGCTGATGTCAATGGAAAGCCCTTTGCTTGAGTTCTTCATCAGCAAGGTTCTGAGCCCTGAGAAAAACAAGATTTATGGAGACAGCTGTAAATGGGCAGTTTACACCTTTCACCCTGTTTAGCAGAAGGAGCTGCAGAAGATTAATCTGCAGCAGTTTCACTGCTGAAGACATTTGAACCACGAGAAGATGCAACAGTGCTAGTAATGAGCACTCAGATGCTGTCATTTGCATTTCCAGGATTTTGAAAGGGTAAGCAGTGACTGCTCAAGTGGTGGGCTTAAAAATACAGTGTCTAGCTTAGTATGTTAGGAAAAGCTTTTTTTTTTTTTTTGAGGAGACAGGGTAAAGTATGACAGCACCACCACTGGGGTACTGGAGACAGGCCAGATATACATATTTGGTTAGAGAAGAAAAACAACCATCTGTCTAGAAAAGGATGTAAACATTAAGCTTTAACTTTCTGTCTTAGCCTCTTTTGGGACAGAAAGGAAGCTTTGTATGTTGAGCTATTCTGCTGCTCTGTTAAGCTACTGTAATTCAGACTGTTGAAAAGGAGCAAATTAGGAATAGATTTTTTTCTTTTACTGTGTTTTTTTTCCAAAAGATGACTTTTTTCACCTTCTGACTCAAGAAGGGAGAAATCATTTGGAAGGGAATAAATCTCTACTGATGGCTACTCTGAGAAAAGCAGCCAATGAGCACGGGTGATCTAATATTAATAAATGCCATGGATGATGCACTGAATAATCTCTCAGCTGTTTTAGTTACGCTATTAAGAAGTTTTACTTTAGGCTTCCAAGAACCACAGGCACACTTCTTTGGAGTGTGTGCACTGCAGTGAAACTTTGACTGAAGTATCAGTACAAGGAGTGAAGCATACCCCAGTATGATTATGGCAGGATCAGTCTGTAACACGTGGACTATAAGGCTGGAAACCTACTGAATGCAAAAGGAGCCTTGCACCCCTTCAGCAGTGCAGGATTCAGCTTCAGAGTGGCTGCTGGCCAGGGGTCTGCTGGCACTGTAAACCAGGATAACTCCTGCCCGAAGAATGACTGAACTGTTGTCTGGAGTAACTAACAGAAAATGGACCTGGAAAAAATACAGGAGAGGTTTGACTTCTGATCACTAAACCAAAATCTGAGGAGATGGCAGAGGAAGATTTGGGGAAGGTTGTCCCAGGCTGCTTATGCAGTGCCGGGATATTGGTAGGGAACAGAAGTGTGTGCTGGGAATATAAACATACCCAGGTCCAGATCCAAGGCCACTAAAGGCAATGCCCAGGGCTCCCACTGACTCTGTCTGTGTCTTCATGTTGGACCAGACTGTTTCCTCCACCCTCTGTGCGGAGCCTGGGGCTGGAGTGCATTTTTGCAGTTGAGTCATCCAGCCTCTCAGAATAGGAGCCTAATGTTAACGCATCTGGAACAGCAAGAGCCTGGCCAAGTGCCTATTCTGATTTGGTGAAATATTCTTGGCAACTACCAAGCATTTTTAAACCAGTCCTTCATTAAATACTGTTTTATATGCCAAAGTGCCAGTTTCACTTTATATGCAAACTATTTTAAGGAGACTTATGTTCAGACTTATATTCATGATAATTGCAGGAGCTGTACTGCCAGTCAGGCGAGGTTAGTGGTCCCCAGGGGATGCGAACTGGTATTTGCTGTGTCAAGCAACGTAAACACAAGTACCTCTCTTATTTCTGTCATTTTTCACCCACCCCATCTATGTAAACACAGATCTGGCCACAAAATCTCAGTCGTTTGGGCTCCCACTGACTTCTGTGGGGCACTTCTGGCATGGAGGGGCTTCTCCAAACAGAGCTGAAAGTGCTGAGGCCTTTCAGGGCACCAGCTGCTCTGTTCTGTGCAAGTCCTAGCTTGATGTTTCATGTATGGTTGTAGAGCAAGTAATGGCAATGCTATTGATGGCTGCTTCTACCTTTATAGGAGGGGATAAATGCTGACTTCTTAGAAAGTTAATTTTAAAAAGCCAAAATCACTTTCCAGATTATTTTAAGATTTATTATTTTAAGATTATAGTAAGATTTATTTCCAAACATGTTTGGAAATACTGTATGATTGGGATCAGTATTCCCCTTTGCATGGTACTATCAGACTTGGCGGAACTGGGCCTTCTTGAGTCCAATATTTTGCTGTTTAACATTCGCATGGCTTATGTGTGCTTTTCCCTCTACCACAGACTTCGTGGGCTTGATACAGTCTCCTCTGCAAATCCTCCCTGTGAAGGAGAGGAGGAACCATGTAGCAATACCAGGCAAGAACCAATTTCACAGCTATTGCCTGCAATGAGGGAGTCAGCCTGTGGATGGAGCAGTTTTAGTAGCACAAGAGCAATCCTGGATGATGGGAGGGTGATAGGCATGTTCCTTCACATCCCTCATCTGAGCTCTTACGTTCTAGGCAAAAAGGGCAGGAGCTACTGAAATCAGGGTGGCACCTGGGCAAAGTAGGCATAAGACCTGTAGCTGTTTTGTTATATCTACTGCCTGTCTTGTCTGTGCCGAGGTGGCCCTGTGTCAATCCTTCATGCCTTCTGAAAGATGCTATGTGTTTGCAGTGCTGATTTGCTAGCCCTTCAAATGAAGCTGCTTTGCTTCTGTTGCATATATTTCTGTAGTGTGATGAAGGTAGTGTTGTTGGCTAAAAATACATGTTTAAAATAATATTCTATCTTTTTCTTTTTGGGCTGAATGCAATGTTTTATTTGACCCCAGGTGGGGGGTGGATGAATTCCATTTTTTGGTGCACTCAAAATTTTTAAATAATTTTGGGTGGATCTGAAACAAAATACTGTGTTTTCAAGTTCAGCCAGGGAAAAAGCGTAATTGTTTGTACAGCTGTAATCATACTTCAAAGGAGACATGAATCCTCCTGGAGCCCCAGGTAAACGGAGAGGGCACTCCAGCCCCTGACATGGGCTCTGCATCTGTGGAAATGCAGGACCACTGCCCCACTATTTGGATGACTGCTGCACTATCCTGACTAATGGGCTGCTTTTTACAGTACGAAACTCAAGATATGTCTGCGCTATTTCATCAGCAAATGCAGCTCCTCCTTTGCTAGGTGCTGCTATGCTGTGTTAACATGGTGCTGACCTTGTCCTTACAACTCTGTCAATATAATCCTCTTTCCTGTTAAAAATCTAACCGGCATCAAGATGTAGCCAGACAAGGCTGTGTGGAGCTAAAGGCAAGGGTGAGGATCCACTTACGTGTGCACACCTGCACGGGCCCCAAAACTTCTGCCTACAAATTCCTGTTCGTAAGTAAATAGGAGCAGCTTTCATCCCCATAGCAGTGGTCAAAAAAATTGTGTGAAGATCAATGGGCTTTTTAAAACACATTTTTCCACAAAAAGGTACCTCTGTGAAAGTATCCTTTATGCAAACATTTTTTAAAGTTATAAAACTTTCAGTAAAATTGTTTATCAAAATATTTTTGTCTTCTGATAGTCAGAATGTACTCTTAATATTTGCATTAAAAACTTGGGGAACCTTCTTAAAAACCTTGGGAAGGTTTGAAAAAAAACCCCAATGTCTGCTTTAAGTGCTTTCAGAACAATAACGATTTAAAATTCTGGGGTTTTTTATTACGAGCAAAATAGGTTTATATAATTTAACCAGCTTGTCCCTTTGGCTTCCTCATACCTCCAGTTTGAGCTAGTGTCCCAAGGGATGTGGGCACTAAGCTGTCTTGGGAGAGCACTGTTCATGTGGCAAGGTGGAAGTTTCTTTGATTCTGTATTGACCTAATCATCTTTATTTAAAAAAAAAAAAAAAAAAAATTCTCAAGTGCAGGCTGTATTTTAGTGCTCATGCTTAGGGATTTGCTTGATATATGAGTGAAAAATATGCCAAGGCGCGGCTGGAGCTAAACTTGGCTAAGGATGCAAAGAATAATAAGAAGGGTTTCTACAGGTATATCAGCCGGGAAAGGATGGTTAAAGAAAGCGTACCCCCACTGATGAGCAAGACTGGCAAGCTGGTAACAGCAGATGAGGAGAAGGCTGAGGTACTCCACACCTTTTTTTGCCTCAGTCTTCACTGGCAACCTCTCTCCTCACCCCTCCCAAGTTGATGGATGGCATGAGGGGGACTGGGAGGGCAAAACCCCTCCTGCTGTAGAAGATCAGGTTCGTGACCACCTGAGGAACCTGAATGCACCTAAGTCCATGGGATCTGATGAGATGCATCCCAGAGTCCTGAGGGAATTGGCCGATGTAGTCACCAAGCCCCTCTCCATGATATTTGAAAAGTCATGGCAGTCAGGTGAAGTCCCTGGTGACTGGAAAAAGGGAAAC